>NC_079313.1:62246323-62552729 GCF_029931775.1 Euleptes europaea
GATAACTTGTATCCAAGCAAAGATAGCACCATGCTCTTTTCTTTGCACTCCTTACCTCTGGGACAAAAGTTATATCATGGTTTATGTCAACTTGTCCATGTTTTGCTGCAAGCTTAATCTACTCACACCATTTTGTGAGGCGGACCAATGCTGTTCCAATGACATTACCCGCTATGAAGGAGTGGTAGAACAGTGCCAACATGCTGATGGGGATTGCATTTAGAACTAAAGGGTTCATATAAATGCTGAAAAAAGCAGTGATCTGCAGATGAGGGAACTGGAAGATTGCAATTTACTAGTCCTACTGCAGATGAGAAGATCTTAAGACAAAGATTTAATTGCTAATTTTGATTTACATACAACACTGTTCTGGAGCACAGCAGACAGCACACACAACCCATGCAAAATGTGACACTTCTAAAGCATTAAGTGCTCTATTCAGCAGCTATCCACTTTTTTTGTTATTAACTGAAATTAGGTGCAAGAAGCTATTTTAGGAAAATATATTTTATATAGTGGTCTCTAGAAGAAGAAGAGTTGGCTTTTATACCTCGCTTTTCTCTACCGAAAGGGGTCTCAAAGCAGCTTACAATCACCTTCCCTTCCTTTCCCCACAATAGGCACCTTGTGAGGTAGGTGTGGCTGAAAGAGTTCAGCGAGAATTGTGACTAGTTGAAGGTCACACAGCAGGCTGCATGTTCACCAGATTAGAGTCCACCGCTCTTAACCACTACACCAAGCTGGCTCTACTGTACTGGGTAGAGTATACCTGAGATAGTCTCATTGCAGACATGACAGCTTCATTGTAGAAAATTCTACCACCGTGGAACTGGTCAGGGAACAGCTCTGCCTAATAATGAAGGAAAAGGAAAGAAACAGGGAGTTTCAGCACTACATTAAATTCAAAACTCAATTTTTTAATCTTTACCTTGTCACTCAAAAATTACACCCATCTCTGATTCACAATGTCTGCCCTTTCCTGGCCTATTTCTAAATTAAGATTTAAAGTTAGTTTCTCTTTCATATAATAGAGGTTCTTGCCTGGCTGTGTAATTAGAACAATTATCATTTTAAGTATTTGGGGGGGGGGTGTAAAAAAAGTTGAATGCTAGTATGGCAGGATCTTCAGCTTGCAACTCTTACTTTTATTCCCCTGAACTAAAGGAATCACAGATGTGGGAGAGGGCGCATCAGGAATGAGTTGAAGCATCACATTTCTATCCAACCCGATAGCAACTGTTAAACAGCTGACCACTACAAAAAAAAGTAATGCCTCCTTCTGTATCTTCATTCTTTCAAGCAACAGTCCTATCAACTCTATGGTTTTGTGCATTGACAATGTTAACACCTGAGGAGTCGACTTGTTCAACAGCACCACATCATACCTCAAGTCAGTGACTAACTGCAACCCTAAGCAGAGTTGCACCCATGTAAATCAATTAATTCAATGAATTTAAAAGGCTTTCACTCTGATGAGGACGGCACTGTAAGGAACTTCATTTCAATAAAGAGAAGCCAGAGCTCTTATATTCAAGACAGCTGCCTGCATTTCTCAGGTTCTCCCCACCCCACCACGCACCAGTTATATGGTGGAATCATGTTTTTGCTGTAAATAGCTGTATCCTTTTTTTTGGCTGTTTATTTAGATATTTCACAAAACACACCTATGTCTTCTGTGCTTTAGTTTGATACTTCATCCAGCTCTCCAACTATTATATCTTAGCAGTTCATCTGAAGTCTGACTAGCTTTGCTATTGAGATTAGGGTTGCCAGGTTCCTCTTCACCACCAGTGGAGGTTTTTGGGGCGGAGCCTGAGGAGGGCAGGATTTGGGGAGGGGAGGGACTTAAATGCCATAGAGTCCAATTGCCAAAGCGGCCATTTTCTCCAGGTGAACTGATCTCTATCGGCTGGAGATCAGTTGTAATAGCAGGAAATCTCCAGCTAGTACCTGGAGGTTGGCAACCCTAATTGAGATGAAGATTATTTACTCAAGTAATATTTTCCTAGGATACAGCAAGTTTAAGAAGGGAAAGCCAAACAAAAGAGAAAAGAGTAAATTTACTCACAAGTCAGTGAGTAAATTTATGTGGAAACAGAGAGCCAAATTCCATGCTACCTATATTTTACCTGAAGTGGTAAGAATGCACCTCCACTATCTACTAGATAAAGAAATGGAAGTCTACTTTGTATTGCTATTTCTTGAGCTCTTAGCTGTTTCTTCACAGCTACAGGATAAATGGTTCCACCTTTCACAGTTGCATCATTTGCTATGAAGACACACCAAATTCCACAGATTTTTCCAAGTCCTGCAATGCAGATCAAAGAAACTATTGCAAAAATGGCTTTACAAAGATAAACAAGGATGTTTGACAACAACCTAAGTTATCCACATGCAAAGAGTTAAAGGCAATCAGAAAATAACCCAAACACTGACATATGCTAGTGTTTTTACGAATAGTCTGTGGCTGGGTCCTTATCTCCATCTCTTTTCCACAGCACATCAGTCAATCCTTTTAATTAAGGGACAGAACATGTCCCTCAGAAATTGTTATTAAGATGTAAAATAAAATATTACAAGGATATATGTTTTAAACCTGAAAAAATACTATAAATTATCACCCTTGCTTTGGAAGACTGCATATAAAGTTTTATAAGCCCTCCTAGGACTTTTTTTTTTTAAATGTTCTAAACTAAATATGGTTTTGAGCACTTTTGCGTTTGCATATCAAGATGGCAGGTAATACAAACTCTCAACTCTCTCCTCATTCCACTTCTAACAGTACGGAACTGAATGTTATCTGATATCAAATAGGTATCAGTAACATACCAAGCACTTAACTGAAAGGTGGGTTTATAGATAAAGTAAATAAAATGAATAAATTGATTGGTCTTAATCGATGAACAGCTAGGCATGAAGACTTTGCATCATAAAGCAATTTATCTCGAATAGTAATTTTCCTTTGCACACAACCTACCAGTGAGACATCCTGCACCAGGAACATCACCATAAGGCATATCAAGGCCTGCAAGTGGGGACAACTCAAGGAAAAATTCATCATCAAGAAGCATCCTTAGGCGTTCACGAACAAGCAGCTTCTTGTTCCTCTGAGTGTGACGAAATATTGCATTTTCTCCTCCTCCTTTATTGATCTTTGCAAGCAACTCCAAGTATCTGACATCAAAACCAAAAGCTCAAAGGAAAACACCTAAGCACCTTAAAAGCAAGTTAATGTTCTACATATTATTACCTTTCTGTTTGACTGGTCATGATATAATGAGGTTTGCTGTAATTTAGCATATTTCCATATGCAAATGACTGCCAACTGTATTATTCCATTAATTTAAGCTGGATCTATGTGACTGTGTGCATTAGGTTAATCATGGTGAATCTGAGGAAAATAACAGCTTCTAGCCTACAAAGCTGCTGAGCTAATGGCAGCCCCTGCCAGTTTAATGCAAGAGGATCTTCCATCAGCAGAAAAACCTTTTACATCAGAGGAAAGCTCCTCTGGACAACTCCTCCTTGCACTGGACAGCTGTCGGGCAGAGTAGCAGGATACAACCGATTATATTACAAGACCAAGACATGACCTTCATACTTCAAAATGCTTTATTTTCATACAGATCTTAGTTTCAGTTGGGTCCATGACTAGATTTTTTAAAAAAGATTTATAATTAAGCCCATTTATTTCTAAACAAATAAAACAATTAGCAACCAACAGAATTTTGCTTTCCTGTAAAACTAATTGTGGGAAGTGCCTTCAAGTCACAGCCAACTTATGGTGACCCTGTAGGGTTTTCAAACAAAGAGACAAACAGAGGTGGTTTGCCATTTCCTGCCTCTGCGTCATGCCCCTGATATTCCTTGGAGGTCTCCCATCCAAATACTAACTAGGCCAAACCCGCTTAGCTTCTGAGATCAGGCCAGCCTGGGCCACCCAAATCAGGGCAAGAACTAATATCTGACCCCAAAAGGAAACTGCTTGGTTTGCTTTACTGTAAATTCCCTAACATTTTGAAATTACTGTATTTAATATTTAGAAGTTGCCTTCTTCAAAATATACTGTGGAAATAATTTAACAGAAAGACTTCATGAAAGGGCAGGGGGGAAGGCACACTGCCTTCATGAGCCTTTTAGTCCACGTTTATAGCTCTGATTAAAGTCCTTTGGGCTGTTACTCTCTGGGGTCCTTAAGCCCATAGCGATAAAAGTAGTGACTCACTTTCCTGCCTTTGTCAGTGAATCATGATTAATTAAAACCACTCAGGCTCTAGAAAGATATGACTCACCATATCTGTCTGAATTTGCAATCAAGTGTGGGGCAAATTTAATGAAGTTTGCAAAAATATGCAGAGCAGACAGTACAGATAAAATTTAAAGGGAAAAAATAAAATTATCCAACAAGTCTGTGTAAGTTGTCCCTTATCTATCCATCCCACAAAAGATAAAAATCCATGTCCATATAAACTGAGAAATAATCCCAAACCCATTAAAATGTAGGAGAAGCAACCTGTCATACAATTTTCAAGTTTATATATTCCAAACACCTAGAATGTTTAAACAGTACCATGTTGTCTATAGGATGTATGGAAGCAAGAACTCTAAACTGTTTTTGAAGCCAAAGTTGCTTTGGCAAACTTTCAAATTAGCAAACTGATTAAGGCTGCCTTGAAGCCAAACAGAATTACTTTGGATTCTGGCCTTAAAAATGTCGTGCTAGTTCATACTTCAGAAAAATCTAGAATTCCCTACAATTCCTCAACTGTTCAGTATATACATACAGAACTATCTTATAAGGGTACTAACAAAAGAGTTACCTCTGAATGCAGATCTCACTGTTGCTTGAATTTCCATCCAACACATGCTTATACAGAGAAGGGATGTTTCCATCTAATACTGGGAAGGATTTTGTATACTGATGTTTGTTTTTTATGTTGAAACTCATGGAAGAAGTGTGCATCATGTCACGTGAAACCATGCTGACAGTTTTTCCTGCATCCTGGTAGCTCAACAGACACGATGCTTCATGTCTACCTGGAACACTTTGTTGACAGTTGCTCTTGGAAGTTTGAAATAATGGGGAGCAGGATGTTGATAAAAGACATGGTAGATTTCTGGAGAGTGCAGTGAATCTGGAAAGGAACAACATGTGTGTTACTTTAACAAATGTATAGCCATTTCCTAATAGACTCAAGAGTTAACAAAATTAAACCAACAAATGTCCCAAGGCCAAGCAATCTAATACATATCTAGAAAACTTAATATTTCAAAGAACAGAGGGAAGTACCCCAGTTTTTAAAGTTTTAGCCAATGTCATTACATTTTGAATCAATATTCTGAATATAAGCAAAGAGCAGAACAATTCTACAGTCTGGCTAAATGCCTATCATATTGGTGTGCCTAGCTAGAATTCTTTGCTCTCTCACGAGCAGAGGCAAATGCACAATAATATCTGTAGGAGAAAAGTATATCACCACCATTCTCTAGCAACTCCACTGCTATTTATCCATCACAACCTGTGATAATGACACTAACTCCCTGATGTAATTTAACCAATTTCACATACCCTCCCACATATAATGTACAAGCCTGCTGCCAAGAAAAGCCCACAGTACTGTTTCCAGTACTATTTCCAGAACATCTAATGTCACAGCTCAGAGGTTAGGAGAAGCTATAAGCTCCAGATAAGTGACCAAACACAGGCAGAAGCAAAAAAAAAAAAAAAATTGCCAGGGGAACAACCAGAACCTCACATAGAAGGAAAGACTGCCTTTCAATCACAAAAATCCACCAGCTACATAGTCCAGTGGCTGAGAGTAAGCCTGCATATAGAACCAACAGGCGGCATACCTTCCAGAAGAGGGTCTGAGTCCAGCTGTGGGGACAAGAGTTTTACACAGCCAGCACTAATTTGCATCATATGTCTATACTGGTGCCTGTTAGTAGAGCAAATTTCTTTTTTAGCATGGAAGCCAGTTGGATAAGGACAAATAGAATACAGAAGCGTTCTCAGAGATGGGAACAACACTGCAACAAGAGAAGTTCAAACTCTTCCCCTGGGAGAGGAAAGGGTAGGAGCTGGCGGCAGTAATTTTAGATGAATTAATAAAAGGCCAGTAGGTATAGAATTCATACCTCATACCTGTATGCCTGAGAAAGACTATGGGCTGCCTTTTTTTCTCCTCATCCTATCCAACCATAGGTAGTTTGTGTTTATTTACCAAATTGTCAGTTATCTACTGTTATTTTCCCTCCAGATCTTGTAATCTATGCTCTCCTTTTCCTCTTTTTGAAGCCCAAAGCAGTAACCAGGGTGGGGGTGGAGAGAGAAGAGTCAGATGGAGTCAATGCAGACTCTTAACAGTAGTAGGGTGAAGAACTGCTTTGGATTCCCCTCCCTCTGTGTACTGAAGAAAGTCATGGTGGGAGGGAACCCCTATCTGCTAACTTTCATTAGAACACAGACACAACTGAAACAATATCACAGCTTTTATTCAACAGCATCAGTGGGGCAATCATTCTTTTTGCTGATGTATGACCCTGTGCCCCAGAAACTACAGAACAGAGAAATAACAAAGGCAGCTGATCACATCACTGCTTAAACACATTACATTTCAATTTTACATGCTAGAAGGCAAAGACCTGCTAGAACAAAAAATGTAGCAACCTTGCAGGACCACTGACTTTGTACTGGTCACTTCTGCTAAGCTGGGCCTTGCCTGTGATCTGCACATTAGATGAAGCGAGGAACTTTCATGTCTCTCTCTGCATATTGATGGCTGTGAGAAGACAACAGAAATGTAGGGGTGGTAACAAATCAAGGGTAGTTGTTGCAACTGATAGTTTCTGTGGCTGAAGGCTTATTGACTGGTGAATTACTAGGGAAAGGATGTTATCTTCAGGTGCTCTTCCATTTGAGACAGCAAGGTAGACTTCCTCTGAATGTGGAGGATCCACTTAAGTATTTTGATTTAATAGTTCTTGATAGCCTTTTCTCCTTCTCTGTGAATGTATTAAGACAGCAAGGGAAGAAGTCTGCTGCAGTACAAGACAGCTCTGTGTGTTGAGTCAGTGGGGGGAAAGTTATGGTAAATGATAACGGGGACTGGACAGAACCACTGTGCTCTTGTGCTCCCGACTATGTGAAGCTACCAGATAAGCACCAAATGGTGACGTGTTATGTCTTAGCCTGGAATTAGGATAAAAGTTCATTCCCCAGTACAATCGGGGCTCAGTCTTTCTGCTTGTCAACTGCAGGTTGGGCCACAGCTGTAATAAAACTGTTTTCTCGACTAACGGTCTCGGGTCTCTCTCCTCCACAAACCTCCGTTTTTCCGCAACATTCCTTGGTGCCGTGACTCGGATTCGAGGAGGGGAGACGGGGTCTTGCGCCCCTCTGGCCCACCCAGCTCGGGGGCTGGGGTTTGGGTGCCTTTGAGTCCTTTCTGGCGCCGCGACCCTTTTTGGTCAAGAAAGTTACGCACAGACACCCTGACCTCGGTCTCGGGTGGGGTGCCGTCTGAACCCAACAGGATCGCGAGAACCAGTCCTGCATCACCGGGGAGAATCACAGAAGTTAGGTGAGAGTCAGAAGGGGCTCTAGTTCAGTTCTGGTACCCTCTGCTAACAGAGGAAGGGGAGCCTGATCAACTCCCAGGTCATCTGCCCGAGTAGGTCATCAGGTTTGACCGAAACCGCAGGGATTGCAGGTCTGTCAGGAAAAAGGGGGGAGGGGTGTGTGTGTGATTGAATTGTGTGATTTTGTGTAATTCTGCGGTTGAGTGACTCAGCTGTGCTTGTGTGTGAGACTGTTGGAACACTTTTGCACACATCTGTATACATTTGGGAGGCTCATGGGTGGAAAGGTTTCCCGTAGTGACACCCCACTCCAGTGGGTTATTTCAACTGATTGTTCACAGTCACAAACTACTGGGGGAGGGGCATAACAATAACTGTTTTGTGTGTCTTGACTGTGCAATAGTGGTGTAAATCAATTGGTAAATGTCAGAATCGTTAAGCTTGTTATTTACTGGGGAAGGGTTTCTCCATCCCGTATATGGATGGGTGGAGCGGCTCTGTTACAAAAAGTTGCCAAAGTCTGCTCTCTGGGCTCACCAGAATCAATACAGCATCATGGTTTTGTTGTACTGAATTAATGACATTCAGATATAACAAGTAAGCTACAGGTAAAAGCCCTCTCCTAGCAGCCCTTTGCATACCGGAGAGAAAAAGGGAAGAAGAGAGAGTAAAAGAAAATTACATTTCACATTAAGGGCTCCCCGAGGCAGAAAGGGAGGGGTGAAGTATTCTCTGCAATCAACACCTTCCCACCCCACAACGCAGGCAACTAACCTCGCACGCAAACATCTCAAATAGGAAAAAGTGCATCCCGAGAACAGCAAATCTCCACTTTCCCAAAGCAGCCTCTGCTCAGAGCTGTAAAAATGGATGGCTTTCTTAAAAAGGAAATGCTTTGCAGATGTACAAGAAGAATTTTTCTGCCCCGCTACCCAGGCTGCTAGTTTGTACAGAGAAGCCTCTCATAAATGAAGCTATAGTACATTGTCCTAGGTACCAGTCAGACAGCTCAGAAGTCTCCACATGGGGACAATGGATTATTGGGCTCAAAAGACAGCTTTCAGCCCCTGTGCAGCAGCCAAAATGAAAGAGAAAAAAGAAAGTGACTGTAATCAGCAAAGTGACATACTCAGCACACGTTCACAGGCATCTGGGAAAGTGAAACACATTGAAACTCCCCTGCCCCTGCCTGGGAGACACTACTCCCCTGGCTCTCACAAGTACCGGAGCAGCCCAGCCGAGTAAGCGACCAAGTAAGCGGGCCTGCCTGAGTAAGCCAACTCTCGACTATGTGAAGCTACCAGATAAGCACCAAATGGTGACCTGTTCTGTCTTAGCCTGGAATTAGGATAAAAGTTCATTCCCCAGTACAATTGGGGCTCAGTCTTTCTGCTTGTCAACTGCAGGCTGGGCCACAGCTGTAATAAAACTGTTTTCTCGACTAACAGTCTCGGGTCTCTCTCCTCCACGAACCTCCATTTTTCCGCAACACATTCCATACAGCTTAGCTCCCCAATCTTCCCCTCCTGTTTACATCTTATCTGCTTATTTGCTGGAGGACACAAGAGAGACCATACTTATCCATCCAATGTATCATTGGGACTCTCTGTAGTTACAGTTTGTTCAGAATAATGAATATCTCATCACTTGCAAAAATAAATTCTATTTGCTGAAGGTTAAACCAATTAAAATAAAGAGAGAGCTGATCAATTGTTTCCTCATCTTATCTCCTTTTCAACCGGACCCTATAATTGGGGAAGGGGTGTCTTCAACAACTTACTTTGGTCATATGGAATATTACTGCAGCCTCTACCCAGAATAGCAGAAGGTATTTTCTAGAACCTTAAATACATTCCACATTAGGAATATGTTTGAATCAGACAGGTCTCATGCATAATTACAACCAGATCTTATCATGCTATTTTAAAATTTGCTAATAAAGGCAAGTCCATTTAATGTTTCATCCATAACAGGAAAAGGAAAAAAAATAAAACCAAAAATGGTAGTACTAAAATTGGTACTAAAAACCATTTCACAATTGCAACTTCAGGCACAACTTTGACAGTCTCCTGTCCCCAGCCTTTAAGACAGGGGTGGGGAACGTCAGGCCCGGGGGCCATTTAAGGCCCACGAAATCATTTGGTCTGGCCTTTCATGGGTCCTGGCAGATCTCTAGCTCAGAAGGATCTAAGACTGGCGATCCGCCCCCTCCTGCAAACAGGAATAGCCTCTATTCAAGGCGGATGTGAGTTTGTTTTGCTGAGAAAAGTAACCTTTCCCCCCCCCCTTGCAGAAAAGTCATTAGCTATGGAGCTGCTAGGACCGCCCAAGAAATTGTGTTAGCCCTTTCCCACCTGGGTCATGGAGGCTGGGGGCGGAAATGGCGACAATGGAGGGGTTAAAGGGGGCAGGGCCAGAATGCGTGGGAGGGGGGAGTTCTTAGCCAGTGTGTCCTCATTTCACCCCTGCAGGCGGAGGTAGCAGGAGCCAGCTGTAGAATCCGGCCCCGACCATGCAGAGCAGGAGCAACTCCGGCGTGTGGCTGTACAGCTACGCCTGGCTGGTGCAACAGACCATCCTGTGCCACCAGGTGGGCGAGTGTGCTACCGGTTGGATGCCTGCCTGCTTGCCCGCATGGGGGTTATCTGGGGCAGCTGCCTGCTTGGGGCTTGGTCAGCTAATTTTTAAGTTGATAATTTTGTATGGCCCGCAAATGATGTTATAAATATCCAAATGGCCCTTGGCGGAAAAAAGGTTCGCCACCCCTGCTTTAAGACATGCCTATTTCATCTTGGAGAACAGAACCCAAAATAGTTCTCAACACTTTCAAACAGATTCCAGAAGCAACTTTACACCTCCAAATTTTTGCCCCATGTATTCCATGTAATCTTTCCCATCTTTATACCCCCAAGTTCTTAGAGCATTTGGGGCAAATTGCTTAGCTTTTAAACTAATAATTACAATATGATCTTTCTGGCTGCTCTGAACTGCAAACTGTAAATGCCAATAAAGGTTCTGTTTTCTGGTTCTTGTAGGTTATCCGGGTTGTGTAACCGTGGTCTTGGAATTTTCTTTCCTGACGTTTTGCCAGCAGCTGTGGCCGGCATCTTCAGGGTAGTAACACTGAAGGACAGTGTCTCTCAGTGTCAAGTGTGTAGGAAGAGTCAGAGAGGGGTTGAAGAATATCATTAGTATAATTAATTATCCTTAATGTATACTGTATTTAGTTCTGTGCACATTATGTATCAATTTGACCTCTGTCAACCAAACACAGTGGCTTGGAGCCTATGGGGCAGTTCTATCAATGCTGCTGCTGCAGCTCCTCCACTTGGCTTTTCCATTTGGAGGGGAAGGTAATATTTTCCGATTCTCCCAAGTGGGGCAGAATCCCACTTTGCCCTTCCCATTGTTCCTGGGGAGCAGGATTTTGGTGGGCACCAAAAGCTGCAATGAGAGCAGGGATGTACAAAAGGTGCCTCCCTCTAGTGCAACTCCACTCATGCTGCTTAAGATCCAAGCTAATGGACATTTACATTTCAGGTCAAGTAAAAATACTGTTCTGTCCAGTAACTGGCAGCTCTTTTCCTGAAAGTTCTGGGCATTTGGTCCTCAAAGAAGAGATGTATAGTATCCTTTTAAGCATATGCACAATGAAACAGAAATATTTACTGTCACGAATTCTTCTCTAAACATATATCAGTTCTGTAGTGCAAAAGGTATGTGGGTTACATGAATACAAACTTTGGAGCCCAAGCACAATGTTACATTTAGTTGCAAACAAATGCATTATAACAACCAATTAATATGAACACCTGTTCAGGAAATGTAAGAATTAAGTAATTTGATTTAAACTAATGCTTTAATTGGTCCTTTTAAATAATTTAAAAATAATGTTCTCCATGCTACTGTTGTCTTCCGCCTTGTACACTGCATTCAGAAACAATCCAGTGAAGGTGAGCACAGCTGAGCATAGTGAAGATGATGCAAGGAAGAACTCAAGAGCTTGTTGCTGCACGCAGAATTTGTTTCCAAGGCAAGTGTCCTAGATGTACTATGGGTGGGCATAAAATGTGAGTAAAGTGTGGAGGCAAAATGCCTTGAAATACACCGGGCAGCAATGTCTGTTACATTTCCACTCCAAGCTCACATGTATACATGACATGTACGGTATATATTTGGACTGTGCACATGTACACAAAAAAAACCTATGCCTGCCCCTTGCATTTCCTGCCTTTTAGTCCCACTGTTTACCTTTTCTTTCCTCCTCTGCCCATATGTAGATATATTTACCTGCCAACTAAAATGACACTTACTGTATCTAATGAAGTGGGCTCTAGTCCAGTTTATGCCACAACAAGCAGTCTTTAAAGTACCTCAAGAAGACCCCTCCTTGTTTTTGCTAATAACTGGTGATATGAAAATCAAGCATTAAGAAGGCTGGGAAACCTATAACTACAAAGGTTAATTAGATCAGAATTAGATCAGAGCCTAGTGAGGACCCACGACATGGGGTTGCCAAGTCCATCTTGGGAAATTTCTGGAGATTTGGAGCCAGTGCCTGGGAACAGTGAAGTAAGTCTGGACAGGGCAGAATGGCAACAGTGATCCCACAGAGTCTGCCCTTTAAAGCTGCCACATTTTCCAGGAATCCACTCTCCTCTACTTAAAGACAGATGGATTCACATTCTAGCTGTATCTGAAGAAGTGAGCTGTGGCTCACGAAAGCTCCTACCCTACCAGAAAATATTTTTGTTAGTCTTTAAGGTGCTCCTGGACTCTGGCCCTTTTCTACATTTTCCAGGAGTTCTACTGATTTCTGTAGCCTGGAGATCAGCTATAATTCCAGGAGAAACCCAGGCCTCACCTTTAGGTTGGTAACCCTAGCTGAAGTGAGGTCTAATGAACAGAAACGAACACTAGAGTAAAAACAGGTTAGTCTTTAAACTGCCACCAGATGAGAGAGTCCAACAGGGCTCCTAGCCCACGTGAAATCATCTTGCGCGTACAGTTTTAAAACTAGTAGAAAAGAGCAAGAGTCCAGGAGCACCTTAAAGACTAACAAAAATATTTTCTGGCAGGGTAGGAGCTTTCGTGAGCTGTGGCTCACGAAAGCTCCTACCCTGCCAGAAAATATTTTTGTTAGTCTTTAAGGTGCTACTGGACTCTTGCTCTTTTCTACTACTGCACACAGACTAACACGGCTACCCACTGAGTTTTAAAACTGGTGGCCATGGCTTGCAAATGAAGAACTCAAAAGGCCTCGGGATGGAAGAACTCTTGCAAGGAGGCTCCCGAAGGGGGCGCAAGAAAACACCGCAAATCACGAAAGGGCCGCGCTAGGGCGCCCAGGGAAACGAGTGTCGAACGGCACCAAGTACGGATGTGGCCGACCTTCCTCCCTCCCTCCCAACGGTGGCCCAAGCAACGGCTCCTAGCCGCCCAGAGTCTATTTCCCACGGCAATCGCTTCAGCTTCTTGCGCGCGCGCACACACACAGCATTTGCCCTAGCACTGCAGTCTTTTTCTGCCTCCGCCTTCCCGACCCACCTCATCCCTCGAGACGCGCCGAAACAAAAAAAAAAGTCCGAAAGTCCGGCTCTTTCCCGTTCAAGCCCTGCCCCGCTTCTTAGGCGTAACGAGCCTCCTCGCGACACGCGCTCTCCTCAACGGCCTCTCCCCGGTGTATGGTGCGCATGTGCGAGATCCCCCCCTCTCCCGCCCCCTGGTGTCTGCCTCAGTCTAATAGCCTGGGCGCGTGAAGTTTGCCCGAAGACCAAAGGTCAGCTCTTGTTACGCCTGTTGAAAATGGGAATGAAGCACGAACTGTTTCTTTCCATTCGCTGACTTTCAAGGACGCCTCCCTTGGTTGCCTCCAGTGGTTCTGTGGCCATCGTTTGATCCGGTTCGATCACCTCTCCCCGCCAGCTAGTTATCCGTCTTTCGATTCAAACGGGATTATTTTTAATTCGCTTTGCACGGAACGTAATGGGGTTGATTAAACGGGTCGACTATACCCTCTCACCGTAGAGCATTTTGGTTGGCCAGATTTAACACATTCCCTTCCGCTGTTGTTAGTGGTAGATACAAGGGAATACCACGCGAAGCAAGATGTTGTAGGTGTCAGTGCAAAGAACCTGGCACGATGCAACATATTCTCTTGTACTGTCCACTTTTCACACAGCTTCGATGCAGCTTAATGAGGTCCCGTCCTCAAATTACTGCTGCAATGACTACTGGAAACATGGGCCATTTATTGGATGACAAAAGCTTCGAAGTTACCACTCAAGTAGCCGAGTTCCTGGCCAAGGTCCTAAAGGAGGGAGAAAGAAGGAGGGGAACCCTCATGCAATTGTTTATTATAAAATTTACTGATGAACTGTGTATTCATTCTTTTTTTAGATCCATATCTAGCTGCTTTACCTGTTTGTTCTGTTACTGTAAATGCCAATAAAGGTTCTGTTTTCTGGTTCTTGTAGGTTATCTGGGCTGTGTGACCGTGGTCTTGGAATTTTCTTTCCTGACGTTTCGCCAGCAGCTGTGGCCGGCATCTTCAGAGGAGTAACACTGAAGGACAGTGTCTCTCAGTGTCAAGTGTGTAGGAAGAGTCAGAGAGGGGTTCACACATTACCAGATCATTTCAGGATACAATGCTTCCATATTAACATACCACACTCTCGTTAGTACATTATCTTGATACTTACAGGACAATGATTAGCACATTACGTCTGCAGGACAGTACTCAGCTCAAACCCAACCCCTCTCTGACTCTTCCTACACACTTGACACTGAGAGACACTGTCCTTCAGTGTTACTACCCTGAAGATGCCTGCCACAGCTGCTGGCGAAACGTCAGGAAAGAAAATTCCAAGACCACGGTTACACAGCCCGGATAACCTACAAGAACCAATGAACTCTGACCGTGAAAGCCTTCGACAATATGTTCGGTTTTCTGTTCTGATTAAAGGGGTCTTGTTCCCTAGATTGCCAGGTTTGTTTCCTCTTCCCTGACGGCGGCCCGGTTCTTTCCGGCAGAGTTCTTCTGTCTTTATTGTATTGGCTTGAAATATAGCCCGCCTCTCAATTACGGGAGGTTCTCGAGGAGGCTTGCAACTTAATTATTTATTGGACAACTTTTACCTCAGCCTAGCTATAAAGGCAGTAACTCGGAGTTTAATTTTGCCCCTGCCGTCTTCATATCTGTTGTAATTTCCCTGTACTGCCTTACTGGCCTGTTTTACCATTGCTTTCGGATTCCTGAGATAATACGTATACAGAGTGTTTGAATGTCTGAGCTAAATATACTGGTATTAAAATACAGTATAGTCGTTAGAATAGTAAATAACTTTAGGAGCCAGAGGTTAGATTTCGTGAAAGGCGCTAATCCTCTTCAAACCAATAAAAAGGGACCGTTTGGCAAGCCATCTTGTATTTCCTTAACTGACCTGCAGAGGTCTCCAAATGAACTGTTAATTCAAGTGACTTTCCTTTCAGTTTTTCTTATTTTCCCTTTTGAGGCTTCGGGTTGATGGCCTGAATTATTGTTTGGCTTTCTTGGGATAGGACCAGGTTCCAGGATGGTATTTTTCATACCATGCCTGTGCTTTTTAGTCAATATAAATTACTTCCTTTGTTCAGTATAGCCTTGAAAGTATAGCCTGTATTGATAGACCATTTATACAAACTAATATAATTCAGAAGCAGGATAATTATGTAGAAAACTTACGATGCATAATTCTAGTTTTGTTGTGATTTTTAAACCTGATTGTAAACATTGCTATGTAGACTTATTTCTATTGAAATTTCTGTTGCAATATAGCTGACTTGCAAGTGTATGTGCTGAGGATGGCAACCTTTGTCTTCCCATCCCCTTTTAAGTGCATCTTGAACATGATGCCATGATACCTTCCTGTATCTATACAGATACAGATTCACAAATAGATTCATTTCTAAGAGCCAGCAAAGATAAGTGTGTATTCATTCTACTTTAAAAATAGCTGCCTGCCCGATGTATTTCACTTTAAAGTGGATATGATGCCTGTGGAGGGGGAAGAGTCAGCAAGATTGCTGCACCTCCTCCACCAACAGAAGTGTCTTTGTGCTAGCGGAAAACACCTGTTGGATCCAACCCTATGCTCTTACTTGCTGAAACTGTTATACTATGTACCTTCTAGCCTTCCCTAGTTTGCTTTTCAAAGTAATTATTGGTTTAATGTATGCTTCTATTTCACAGAGTTCAGTGTGGAAGTCAGCATTTAATTAGTGATATATAATCAGTGAGTTCATTACACAACAGTATTGAAGTGAGAGGCTATACAACAACTTTCAATTTTATTCACTTTAAAAAGGATTTCTGTAAGCTGAGAGTTTTGTTTTTAAATTTATTGCTATGCAAAGAATAGTTATGATGGTTAGTGAAACTGTTGTTCTTCTTTATGAATCAACTGATACATATGTGCAAGCTGCTAGGGGGGAACCAGAACTTCCTTTCAGAATTCCCGACCAAAGTTCAACGGATTCCTGCGGAGGAATTGTATGTTGTGCACTAATTTCACTTTTGTAGTCTTTTGAATACCCAGAGGGCCTTCACCCTGCAACAATAGTTGTTTGGAAAGCATATATTGAAATTAGAGAAGAGTATTGTTTGTTTAGAAAAACCCAAAGCCACAACAATTTTTGTCCCCTGTAATCTAAAGCAGGTGACTCAACTGATTATACATAAATGTAATCATTAAAATGTTTTCTTAGGGCCACTTCAGTGCTGGAAGAACAGAAAGATAAGAAAATGAGCTGAAGATCAGAAAACTGACAATTTAGGGAGATCACTGCAGGAAGTGGAATTTTAAGACTACATGCAAATATGGGGTGAGGGACTGAAAGGGTGTAGTGTCTTCTTTGTTATTTTATAAATTAAAAGTAATTGATTTCATTGCAGATAAGCAAAAGAGTCTTTGCAAAAAAAAAAAAAACCATCATGCATCACCCAGCATGGAAGGAAGGCTGCATGGTATAGCCTGATCTCATCAGTCTTGGAAGCTAAGCAGAGTCCGTCCTTGGAAGGGAGACCACCAAGGAAGACTCTGTAGAAGAAGCAATGGCAAACCACCTCTGCTTCTCACTTGTCTTGAAAGCCCTTTGCTGGGGTCGCCATAAGTTGGCTGCAACTTGACAGCACTTTACATGCATTCATCACCCACCACATGGAATGTTGTGTCTTGATGGATGTTTGAGCAGGCTAAAGATGCTTTATTTATTCATTCTTATTTGTTCACCTCACCACTCCTATGCTCTAAGCACACTGCAACATTTATATGCAACAATTTCAATAAAATATTAACTAAGAATACTCAGCCACGTCCATAAATCATAAAAGAAGCAAAACATTCTTACAATAGCTTTCTGATCTCAAGAGACTTCTCTCGGTCTATGTTTCTTACTCCCTCTATTAATCTGCAAATTGTCCCATCCTTCTCTAAGAAGAACACAAGATAAATGTAGAAAAAATGTTTCATGAAAGGAGAAAATGAATTTATGGCAGAAATCCGCATTGCCTAAATAACAAATTGAATTCAGATTAAGGCAGAGGTTCTCTTCATAGTGGCTCCAGATGTGGCATTCAGCCTACCTAAATAAAGTTTCATACCAACAACAACTAGGTTTGTAGCTTGGGGGGTTCTGTTAAATCAGCCCTTTTCTCTCAGTTCATTCTGTAGCACAAGGCTCTTTTAACCAATGACTGATTTATCATGTACAGCCTCTCCAAGAAAGAGAGGGCAATTATTTTCTTCATTTATTTCTCCCCACAGCAGTTTCTATTCTCACCTCGATTTAAATTAGTTTCTTTCTTCCCATTGTACTTGAAGAAGTGAACTCTGTCTCATGAAAGCTCATACTAAAATAAATGTTAGTCTTTATAGTGTCAATTTGACTTCTGTCTTGTTTTGTTTCAATCTGTGTACAGTTGTAAGAGAGGGGGCCGAAGTTCCTTAGGAGCCAGCATGACCCAGCGCATGCATAAGTGCCCGTTAACCCGGGATAAGGGGAATTTATGCTGCCCCGGGGGCAAACATGGTGGTGTCAGAGAGCCACAGTGCTGTGCCAGTGCAGCCATGTCAACTGAATTCCTGGAAGGGAAAGCCCGCACCCGCATGGGGGGGCATTCCTGGGGTTGGAGCTACCTTTAGGCAGCTTCCTGATCCCTTTCGCCCCTCCTGTAATCATTTCCCACCAAAACCTTCTTGATAGTTATTGATCTAATTTATGCAATTGGGAATTGCCCAATAAAGCTAGAGGAGCAGTGTGGTGTTAGAGAGTTGGATTAGGATCTGGGACTCTTATGTTTGAACTAGTTAAATGTTTATCAGGACTGTCTGGTAAATTATGCAATGTGTTAATGAAATATTCTGTAATATTTAGAATCTGACCCTTCCTTCCTTCTCCTGGCTAAATATTTAAATCAATTGTGCTATTTCCTGAAGGACACACACACCCGCATGAGGGTCATTAACTAGATCTGGACAAGTTGTCTCTACCTATCTAATTTTTACCCTGCCCTTCCACCAATTTCTAGACATTTTGAAGCCATAGAAAAATGGGGAGGCCTAAAATGGGGAGCAATGTTCTAACAACATTAAATGCCTCTTATACAACTTTCCATATAAAATTATACTATTGTCATATTTATGGAATTTTCAATGTAAATGCTTTTGTTTTCTACAACCAAAATTGCAAATATACACAATATTTGAGAGAAATAGAAAGCAGAAAACTGCTGCACTCTCTGGCATGCATATCTTAATTTGTTCTATCCAGGAGGTCGGAAAAATTAAACGTTGAAATTAGAAAACATTGAAAATCTGAATCCTGAGAGGCATAATCTAAACTCTAATCACTACACCACAACTGTTCTACTAAGGTCTTGCAACACTGTGTGTTTGCCATGTGATTAATCTCATTCAGATTCCTTTGATCATTACTTTTTACTAAATTGCCAAACTCTAGCTCATTATAAACAGTTATTGAATCTCTAGTAGACCTTGAGGCAATGCTTGTATTTTCCATAAGGACGCAAATATCTGCTGGTAAGTCTTTAAATTAATCTCTCTGCCTCTTCCGTTTAACTAGTGAAGTGCACCATGACTGATCTCAGGACAAGAAGTGATCGGCCTGTGATTCCCACAGCTATAACTTTACTTAAGATGTGAAGAAATAAAGACATGACACTAATGGACTTTTCTTGTTCTCATTTCTTGGCATCTGTGGTTTAGAGGCATCTAATTTTAGTTTCATTAGCTCTGGTCAGAGAGTTATTTGGTTTCTCTCTTTCCTTTAAAACGGGTGGGCAACCTTTTCCTGCCAAGGGTCATTTGCACATTTATGACATCATTCAGGGGCCATACCAGGTGTAGATCTCCAGGTGTGGGGGGGAGAAGCTAGGGTTGCCAGGTCTCCAGCCACCACCTGGAGGTTGGCAACCCCAGGGGAGGCCACACAGAAGGCCTGCAGGGCGCCCCCGCTCCCCCCTCCCAGGCGGGAGGGCAGCCAGTGGTGGGCCCCGAGCAAACAAGGCCCCAGGGGGGCGCAGCCCACAGTCGATTGGCAAGGGAGGAAGGAAAACAGAGAAAGAGGAAAAGGGAGGGAGGGAGAAAGAAAGGGAGAAAGAAATGGAGAGAGGGGGAGAAAGAAAGAAAATGATGGAGGGAAAGAAAGAAAAGGACGGAGGGAGACAAAGAAAGAGACAGAAAAAGAGGGAAAGGAGAAAGAGTGACAGAAAAAGAGGAAGAAAAGAGAGAAAAGCCTTCCCCCCCACACACACACACCCGCACATGCCGGCCCACACAACCAGGCCCCAGCCTCCCCGCCCCCACACACACACGGCGGCACACGGAGCCCCACACGACTGGGCCCCAGTCTCCATACCCTCTCCCCCCAGAGTCCACAAAAGCCCCCCCCCCGAAGCCCGATCGGCTGCCGCATGCATGCTCTGCTGCCGGGACCCGCCGGCCTCTTTCCCCCTCCTCTCACTGCTCAATAGCCGACAGGCAGCGAGAGGGGCTTACAGTGTGCCGCGGCGTTCCTGCACGCCACGGTTGTAGGGGGCAGCCTTGGGGGAAGCATCCCTCCCCCTCCCCTCTCCTCTCCTCTCGCCGACCAACAGCCGACAGTCAACGAGAGGAGGTCCAAAGGGCGCTGCAGCGCCCCTGTAAGCCGCGGCCCCAGGAACACCCTCAGGGCGGGCTGCCCTGTACCCCGCCTCCGCAGCAGGGCCCCAGAGCTCCCAAGGGCCACAAAAATGTCCTCGGGGGACGCATACGGACCCTGGGCCTGAGGTTCCCCATCCCTGCTTTAAAATAATATGCTTCACCTAGTGTGTGTGTGTGTATGTGTATTAAGTGCTGTGGACTGCCAAAATGACAAATAAGTGGGTTCTAGATCACATCAAGCCTGAACTGTCCCTAGAAGCTAAAATGACTAAATTGAGGCTGTCATACTTTGTTCACATGAGAAGACAAGGAAGTCACTGGAAAAGACAATAATTCTAGGAAAAGTTGAAGGCAGCAGGAAAAGAGGAAGACCAAACATGAGATGGATTGACTCTATAAAGGAAGCCCCAGCCCTCAGTTTGCAAGACCTGAGCTTCATCAGGCAGACAAACTAAAGGGTTGATGGTGCATACCTGTAGCATGTATACCTTGCTAACTCTCCATGGAATTTTTTCCCCTGCTGCAACCTCCTTGACCTCTTTAAATGTACCTTTTGAGGATCAACGAAGTGGTTTGGGAGGCTGCAGCTTGAGGGGAAATGTGCAGAACTCATTTGTGTGAACACACACCTTGTGCTAGGGAACTTTGTGCATCTTCGAGGGCTGATGTGGGTGAGGGGATGATTACTTCCAAGGAACAGCTGTATTACGCTACATTGCAGAGCATGGGATCCAGTCAAAAGACTACATATTCCAATCAAAAAAATTGGTATCCGCCAAAGGATCAGTATCTGATAAAGGGAGCTTTGACTCTCAAAAGCTTATACCCTAAAGATCTTGTCTGTCTCTAAGGTGCTACTGGACTCAAATATACCATTCCAATCAAAGTGAGTGTGATCCATCCTATCTGGTGTAAGTTAAAGAAGAACAGTGAGCTTGTCAGTCTCAGCCACTACTGAGCCCAAGGCTAACAGTGTCAAATCCACATATGAATTCCAACATCAGCTTCACAGTGTAGTCTCCCTTGGAAACCTTTTGCTAAAATGTGGTAACTTTCCAGTCTTACAGATTCAAATGTTCTCCACTGGTTTTGGAATGTTTCCATTTTTTACATCTGCTCTTTGTCCATATATTCTCTTTGCAGAAAACTGTCTGTTTTGACCAGTGTAGATTGCGGAATATGTAGAATAAAAAGGCAAATTATAAGCAATGGCAAGACCTGGGGAGAACTTCCACAATAGGAATGTGTTAGAGAAGCTTTAACTGGGAGCAATAAATAATGACCAGTACTGATTTGTTATTGCCTATGCTCAGCCTGCTCTATTATACATGAGTCCTAAATTCTCAGGTGGCCTGTTAATCTGATTCTTACAGGTATTTGGCCCTATTCAAAGGATGAGAGCAGATGCTGTAGACAATGGATTATGTGGCATATTCTGTATGGTAAGAGAAGCATGTGGATAAATGGAGCGTTTGGTTTCTAGTGTAGGAGTGGTGCATATATGTCCATCAAATAGTTGCACTGTAGTAGTATGCCCGCTGCATGCACTGTTCTAGACTCCACTTGATGTGAGGTGGAAGATGTTGAAGTCTTGATGCAATACGTCAAGGGCCTTCTTCCCATGGGCCAAATGATGATGATGATGTCATCGGTGTATCTCAAGAGGAGGAGAGGGTAAACTTCTGACCCTGGAGTGCACAGTTACCAGCTACAATCTAGATCTGTTGCCCTTTAAATTTTGCCACTTTTCATCTATGAGATCAGCTGGACATTCAGAAGACCTGCTTTAGATATGCAGCTGAGCTCAGACCACTGTGGCAGCAATGTTGTCTTGGCTGGGAACTATTCTACATTCTCCGCTACTTGGCTTGTACCTGCTGTCTGAATCTGCTTCTTGCGACAGTTGCCTAAAATCAGCTTACCAGTGCCAGCCTAGCTGTCAGTCCAGATAGTATACGACACTTGCTACTAGTTTGTCTATTTCCGGGAAATCCTTATGCTAATTTGCACTAAGGCTGTTCACATGTCTGTGACTGTCCTAGTCTTTCCTAGGATCATGTGCAGTGGGACCATCCCAAAACCACAACTTTGCACACCACGTTGAAGGGGATAAGCACCAGTTCTATTAACTACTGCTATGTACCAGAGCTGAGATTGGGCCCCTTAAGTTTCCACCATCTTCTAAGAATGGAGAAATGTGCTTATCCGGTCTTCTTCCTTAGCTACATGTGATAACAAACTTGTGCATTACTTGGATCATCTTTCCTCTGTAAAGCTTGACACAATGGAAGTGTAGTGAGAGAAGCATTCGTTAATCAGCAGTTGCCTGAGGTAACTCTGCAGGGATCTTGCAGGTTGAAGTGGGATGTAATGGAACAAGAGAATTGCAAGAGCTACACAAGATGACTTTTAAACCACAGCTATTGCTTGTGTGCTCTACATAAGATCCATTATACCAAAATGTGCATTTGAAATATTTTTTAACAAAGATCACCTGCAGTTTCCTTTGTCTGTGCTTAGAAATCTTTGTTCAGTAAAGGAGGTCACAAGGTTTCTACCGGTTTAGCATTGAAGTTTCTTCCTTTTCTGTCTATCTTGGTGTACAGAGCATCTCCAATTCAGTACAAGAATATTCTGGACCTGTGAACAGACACTGTAATGAGACTGAATTAAATCATTGGTACAATTTTAACCTTTGCTCTTGGCATTTGTGATACTGAATCCAGCAGTTTTAGAAACGCTGTCTAGTCTTGTTGAGCCATACCCAAATCCTTGGAGGACAAAGATGGCAACCATTCAGAGGCACATCTAAGTTCCTACTGGTCGCTGCTGCTGGAGTAGCCTTTGCCTGTAACATCCTAAGCACTGGGGCTAGGGAACTGTGCATGTTGGATGAGTTGGATGAGCCTGGTTCCTTTTATCCTGCTTTTCTCCACTCCGTGTGGATTCAAAGCAGCTTACAAAATGAGAAAAAGAACAAGAAGTCATCAAATCTACCTATCAAGTCTACCTATCATCCGCAGGAGAGAGGAGGAGCAGAATAGATGGTAAAAGCTCAGCCCTCATAGAGACGGTGTCTCCCCAAGCCAGGTTGCATAGGAGGAGATGAGAGACTTGGGGATAATGATGACTATTCACTCCTATGACTAGTTGCTTATGAGGGTTTGAAAAATATGAAGTTGCCACCATCTTTTTGGGCTGTGCCAGTACAGAAGGGAGGGACGTGATCCTATCTCTGTCTACCTCAGGTAAAATTATTGCTGTACTACAGTTTTTGATTAAGGCCAGAATTTGCTGATTTGTAACCTTTCACTGTGTTACAACCAAGGATTATATACATTTCAGATGCTCAAATCCTGGGCTTTTTTGTGATTGTACTCACCAGTATTGAGTACCAGCTTTTTTCCCCCAGGGCCCTCCCAAGTCCTGATCCTCATGTGCCAGCCTGCTCCAGACAGCCAATGAAAAATAGGGGCCTCTCAGGAACAGTCTAGTGGGGATCTGCAGAGAGAGCGAGGAATTGGTGCAGCCCGATATATGTGGACGGGCACCTTTGAAATAAAACAGCACTGCTTAAATCCTTTTGGCTGAAGGTCTTGCAGCCCAAAATTGCCATGGGATCACTCTAATGTTTGGTCAGCATAAGGCAAGATATGGGCTGTGCTGAATTAACCGAATGAGTAAAATGGCAATTTGGTTGATGAGTTTCATTCCCCAGAAACTTGGATCACAGCCATCTCCTTGCTTTATATTTACTGAGTATGCAGGACATGAAATTACCCTGAAGGCAGCAGCTTCTTCTTTTTAATTTAAAACATGTGTATCCTGCCTTTCAGCATTAGCATTCAAGACAAAGGCCAAGAATTCATCAGACTTTTGTGAAAGTGCAGTAAGAATTCCAAGGAAAAAGTAGGGTGAGTCTGTAGAGGACAATCTTTTGAACTTTCATCACTTTAGAGTTCAAGTTTATTTACAGGTGTGTGTAGGAGAGGCCAGGTGAATGGTTTTGGATGCATTTTATGCTGCAGTCGCATTGCTGAAACTGAGCTAATGTGGGCTATGTCTGTCCCGTGGACGGGAGATCTCTGGAAGTTCCAAGTGTAAACTCAGCCTCCAATAGCCAAGGCTGGCCCCAATGCAAAGAGGATTATCTACAGTTATGATATGCAGCTCTGCAAACCTGGTGAAGAGGTGGGCAGGCAGGAAAGGTGGGGAGAAGCAACATGTGGGAGAAAGGCCTGAGCAAGCAGGTGGGGAATAGCAAGCCAGAATTGGCATGGCATAGTGATGGATGGAGGGCAGCAAGCCAAGAATGGCAATGGGCAGTGGCCAAGTCAGTGGTGACCACAAGGAGGGGTGGGCTTTTTTCCCTCCTGAAATTCCTTGTGGTTCTCCACTTGTTTAATATTGTAACTATGCCAGTAAAGAATAGATTCCTACTCTGGGGAAAAAACCATAAAAGCAAAAATTAATTGAGAAGGGGAGAAAAGGAAGGGACAAGGGATTGCAAGAGCAAATAAATTAGTATGTGATGGGCTAGAGCTGGTTTGTTGTTATGTCTAATGCCTATGAAATGGGATCCTGTCATAAAATAGCCTCACTAAGTGGCATTTGCATAGAGAAAAGGGTGCCTTAAATTGTGCACAGAATAGGTAGGTGAGTCTTTGCTTCCACGTTCAAATTTGGGAGTAATCCAGGTTCTGACACCAAGATCCATTACACCATTTTAACACTGCTGTCTGTGTCACTTCCTTCCAGGAGGCTCAAAGAAATCCGAAAATCTGCTCTACCAGTTCCACCAACACTTAGTGCTATTCATTCACACACAGCAGGAAAGCTATGTCGTGAATTCTCAAGAGTTCTTTCTTTCTGCCGCACAGCTGGTGTCAGGGATGTTGCTACAGGAAAGCAGCTCTGTCAGTATCAATTCTCATTACTTGTGCTGTTACATTCCAGAGAGTAAATTGGCCTGCCTCATCTGGCAGTTCCACCCATTGCACTCTCCTGGGTTACGCTTGGGCAGAATTCAAAACAGTCAATTCACAGGTTATCAAGGAAGCTCTGGGAGGTATCAGATATGTAAGCTAGCTATGGGAGATGTCCATTTGCTCATAAATACCTAGAGAGGATAGAGTGATTTAAATCAAGGCAATTAAAATCCTCAAGAAAAAATCAATTTAAATCTCTGAGTTATATACAGTTTCCCATTTTAAAACATCTGTTTCTGAACTGCCCTGATATGGATAGCCCAGGCTAGCCTGATCTCGTCAGATCTCAAAGCCAAACATGGATGGGAGACTACCTAGGAACACCAGGGCCGCTATGCATAAGAAGGCAATGGCAAACCACCTCTGAATGTCTCTTGCCTTGAAAACCCTACGGGGTCGCCATAAGTCATGTTTTCTGACATGATGCCTCCCAAAAATCCTAACTAAGAATAGATATGATCTGTGTGTGTGTTAAGTGCCGTCAAGTTGTTTCCGATATGATCTAGTTATTCCTTAAAAAAAAAAAATCTTTGCAACTAAGTACAAACTTCACACAGATTATTAGCATAATCCAAAATCTACATCATTTTAATACTACATTCATCCTCTTTATATCCCAGCTCCCAGGAGGCTAAAAGAAATTGGTAAATTTGCTGCACTATAGCCACCAACTTGCAGTTCATGTGGGTTGCACGGCTAGCATGATGGTCTGTCTGCTTGAGGCAAGGGACAGATTTCTTGTTGGCTCTCACAGTATACCTACATGGATACCAGGCAAGATCATGAACAGCTACCCATTTTTTTCTCTCCGTATCTTCTCTAGTTATAAATTTAAAAATTCGGTTGATTTCCACAGAAGGGAAAGTAAGGAAACCTTCTCATAACCAACGTTATGACCTAGTTAGCATTAAATATAGTGCAATGCTGCATTTGCACCAGTACTTGACCATAATTAGCTGTAACCAAGGTTTGTAAACCAGCCATTGTTATTCTGAATTCAAAGTTAGTCATGGACAGTGACTATGCAGATGTAATGCTGCACCATATTTTACAATGACTATGGAGGAGAGGGTGAGATAAGGAGGGAGGAAAATGTGAGCTAAGGAGGGAGGGGAAAGGAATGCATAAAACGGCAGTGCATTTCCAACCTTCTAACAATGGTTACGAGATAGCTAGTGTTCCGTGTATATCAGACCATAATCATTATCTCACTCCAATTTAGGTAGAGGATTAATTTCATTACCACAAACCAAATCCCAGCCTTAGGGATGTGCTTGAGTCACTGCTCAGAAATTGCACAAAGCAGTCCCTGATCGAAGGGACAGTGAGCAATGTGTGAGAGATCCCCCTCTCTGAGTTTGCTTCTCCAAATCAGTTGCTCAGACGTTGATACAGAAACAATAGATTTATTGAAGCCTTCAGGAGATGAGACATGCACAGGTAGAAAGTTGCAAGTGAGGGGCTATACGGGTTTACAGAATATATTGACTCCAGGGCACTGGGGCACTGGGGTTCACACTTATTGTTATGGGAAGTTACAAGCTTGGCATAATACAAAACATCAGACGGATCCCAGGAAGTCTGGTGCGGCTATCACACTTCCAAGGCCGCACCGGCCTGAGGGAGTACTGGCAGGAAGAACAGCGGGGGGGAAGATACATGGGCCATCAGGCCTGGCGCCTGAGACCAGAAGGTGTGAACTGCTTTTACGAGTTCACTGATAACACCGCAGGTGATGGAAAGCAGAGACACAAAGACAGAGACCCTCACATTCTGCCCCCCTTAAGGCCCCCCTCCGAGAGGACGAGGCTTATCGGGATAAGCGAGGTGGAATTCTCGGACCAAGCGAGGAGCTGCCATGTGGGGTGCGGCCACCCATTCGTCATGAGCGGAGCCAAGGTTTTTCCAGCGAACAAAGTAAAACAGTTTCCCTTTCTTCCATTTGGAATCTAAAACCTTGGATATTTCCAAATGGGTATCCCCTCCTACTACGGTAGGAATCTCATGAGCGGGAGGGGGGTGGAACTGGGGAGCTGCTACATAAGGTTTGAGGAGGCTTATATGGAAGACTGGATGAACTCCCTTGAGAGTCTTAGGGAGACTCAGTTCCACGGTAACCTCGTTGATTACTCTGGTAATGGGGAAAGGTCCTACATAACGGTCGCTCAGTTTTTTGCAGGGGCGAAGAGAGCGGAGGTTTTTGGTGGACAGATAGACTTGCTCCCCCACCTTGAGTTCCCATCCCGGAGACCGGTGTTTGTCTGCTTGTTCCTTGTACTTGCTTTTTGCCCTTTCCAGATTTTTGAGCAACCATGGCCAGGTGGATTTAACCACCTGAATCCACTCCTGAAGATCAGGGGTAGACTGGAGCTCTGGCGAGACGGGGGCAGAACCGAAAGGGCCAAAATCCGTCCCGTATATAACTTGGAAGGGACTAAAGCCGGTAGAGGAATGAGGCGCATTGTTGTACGCATATTCGGCAAATGGCAGCAGGTCGACCCAGTCGTCCTGGTGGAAATTTACATAGCAACGCAAATAACATTCTACTACCGCATTTACTCGTTCCGTTTGACCATCCGTTTGGGGGTGATAGGCGGAAGAAAGGCCCTGTTCCTCCACTCCCATTAACTTTAGGAAAGCCCGCCAGAATTTGGCAACAAACTGGACCCCCCGGTCGGAGAGGACCTTCCTCGGGATCGAGTGTAGCCTGAGGACGTGCGTGATGAACAGTTTAGCTAAGCCCTGGGCTGAAGGAAGACCTGCACATGGAACGAAATGAACCTGTTTGGAAAAGAGGTCTGTGATAACCCAGAGAACCGTTTTCCCCCGACTTGGAGGTAGGTCGGTGATAAAATCCATGGCGATGACTTCCCAGGGACGGGAGGGGTTCTCAAGCGGTTTGAGAAGCCCCGGGGGTTTTCCCATCCGTTTCTTGGCTGTGGCGCAGGTGGGGCAGCTGCGCACATACAACTCTACATCAGATCTCATACCGGGCCACCAGAATTGCCTTCGAACCAGGTGAAGCGTTTTTATGAAACCAAAATGACCCGCTAGCCTGGCCCCATGTACAAGTCCCAATACTTCTTTGCGAAGGGAAGATGGGACATATAGTTTCCCCCCTTGCACCCACCAAGTGTTGGTTCGTTCCAAGCCAGTGGGGAGGAGATGGTGCTCCTCCTCCTGTAAGGAGGCGTCCCGGAGTCGCTGTTGGAATGCTTCCGGGATACCTTTGAGCGTAGGGGGGGTCTCCGGTTGGCGGGCTTGGGATCGGGTGGTGACGGCCAAGCCAGGGACTTCCCCTCGCTGTTCGGGAGTGAACAGGGAGTCGACGGGGCGATCGAAATCGTTGCGATACTGGGGAAGTCGTGACAAAGCATCAGCTAGGGCATTTTCTTTGCCAGGGACATGTTTGAGGGTGAACCGGAATTTTGCAAAAAATTGGGCCCACCGAATTTGCTTGGCATTGAGTTTTCTAGCTCCCTTGAGAGCCTCAAGATTCTTGTGATCTGTGCACACTTCGAACGGCAGCTCGGCCCCCTCTAAGAAGTGTCTCCATATGGTAAGGGCATGTTTGACCGCTGCTGCCTCCTTCTCCCAAATGGCCCAGTTGATTTCGGACTGGGAAAACTTCTTGGAGAAGTAGGCGCATGGCCTCAACCGTCCCCCCTCATCCCTCTGCAATAGGGCCCCGCCCATGGCTACATCCGAGGCATCCACCTGCACCACGAAGGGCTTGGTGCAATCCGGGTGAGCCAAAACGGGTTCGGATGAAAAAAGTAGCTTTAAACGTTCAAAAGCTTGCTGGCACTGGGGAGACCATTGCAGACGGGCTGAGGGGAGTGCGGCGCTAGCCCCCCTGTCCTTGGTACGCAACAGGGCAGTGAGGGGAAGCGCAACTTGGGCAAAGTTGGGAATGAAATTCCGGTAAAAGTTGGCAAACCCCAAAAACTGTTGAAGTTGGCGGCGGGTAGTGGGGGTTTCCCAGTCCCGCACCGCCTGGACCTTGGCGGGGTCCATTTCCAACCCTTGGTGGGAAATCACATACCCCAGAAATGTAATAGAAGGTTGGTGGAATTCACACTTGGACACCTTAGCATACAGTTTGTGCTCCCGCAGCCGCTGGAGCACTTCTCGCACTAGGCGCACATGTTCTTCCATGGTCTCAGAGTAAATAAGAATGTCATCGAGAAATACCACCACCCCCCGAAACAGTAAATCATGCAAAACTTCATTAATTAATTGCATAAAGACACTCGGAGCCCCCGAAAGTCCGAACGGCATGACCAGGTACTCAAACATCCCAAAACAACTGGAAAAGGCCGTTTTGGGTTCGTCTCCTTCTTTGATGCGAATGCGGTGGTAGGCTTCTACCAAGTCCAGTTTGGTGAAGATTCGGCCCTCCTTTAATTGTGCTAGAAGGTCAGGAATAAGAGGGAGGGGGTAAGCATTAGACTGGGTGACTGCGTTCAGTCTGCGAAAGTCAATACACAGTCTTAAATCTCCCGTCTTTTTCTTTACAAAGAAAGCTGGGGCTGAATAAGGAGCCTTGGAGGGTTGAGACCCTCCCTGAAACATTGTACCAAGGTAGCTTCACTCCAGTCCAGAATTCGGCTAGCCAGTGACTGGAACTCACTTGCATACTGCGCCACCGACTTAGTCCCTTGGCGCAGTTGCATCAGGGAGGCTTTAGCCCGCTCACCCAGAGTCGGGTCCTCAAAACGGTTTCGGAGTGCTACCATGAACTCGTCCAGGGTTCGCAGCACCGGCGAGCGGAGTTCATACTGCAACACCATCCAGGCAGCCGCCTCCCCTTGCAGTAAGGAAGCCACGTACTGCACCCGGGACTCCTCAGAAACGAAGGTTCGGCCTTGTTCCCGCATAAAAATGTCTACTTGGACCATAAAAAAGGTCAACTGGTCTCCCGACCCGTCATACGTGACTTTCAGGTCCCGACGGGCCGGGGGGTCAGGGGTTGCGGGCGGAACTACCGGCGCCCCGTCTGGGGGAGCACCGGCTGGAGGTTGCAACTTCAGCGCATCTAGGGTCGTGGCCATCTCACCCATTACGCGTTGCATGATCTCCATCTGCTCCTGCATAGCCCGGCGGTCTTCCTGCCACTGCTTTCGTTCTTCCTCCATGAGGGCCTCTTTGCGGGCCGGGTCCCCTTCGAGTCCCGTGCTGGGGAAGGCCAACCGGCGATCCTTCGCCGCAGTCCGCGAGAGCGACCAGCCCTTGGGAGAGTCCAGCCAATAAGTAAGCCCCCGGGGACGTCCGTCCCGATCTTGGTCGGGGGCGCGACCCTTCGGTTTCTTTGGCTTGGCTCCCTCCTCCTTCGGGTCCGGCTTCTCCGGCTCGTCCGGTTCCTTGGGGGCATCGGGGTTAGGGGTGGTGTCCTCGTCGGCTGACATTCTGTCCAAAGCGGTACAGCTGCAGTCCGAGAGGCAAAGACTTGCAACTTAATGTGAGAGATCCCCCTCTCTGAGTTTGCTTCTCCAAATCAGTTGCTCAGACGTTGATACAGAAACAATAGATTTATTGAAGCCTTCAGGAGATGAGACATGCACAGGTAGAAAGTTGCAAGTGAGGGGCTATACGGGTTTACAGAATATATTGACTCCAGGGCACTGGGGCACTGGGGTTCACACTTATTGTTATGGGAAGTTACAAGCTTGGCATAATACAAAACATCAGACGGATCCCAGGAAGTCTGGTGCGGCTATCACACTTCCAAGGCCGCACCGGCCTGAGGGAGTACTGGCAGGAAGAACAGCGGGGGGGAAGATACATGGGCCATCAGGCCTGGCGCCTGAGACCAGAAGGTGTGAACTGCTTTTACGAGTTCACTGATAACACCGCAGGTGATGGAAAGCAGAGACACAAAGACAGAGACCCTCACACAATGCTCACATTAAGCCTGGGGTGGCGGGGGAGAGACCTCAACTTTTGTTCTGTGGCTACCTCATAGTTAGCAAAAAATGGCCACAATCCTGAATGAGAGCTTTCAGAACTATCCAAAGACTTAACACAACTTATTATAATATACAAAACTGCTATCTCCTACATGAGCAAGTGTTCTGTAGATTTATAATTGCCTTCAAATATTTGCATCAGTGATTCTTATATTCTCATGGCTGCATTCCCTCTTTTTTAAAGAAAATGTTTGCATTCTTTATAGGGACAATGAAAAAACCTTTGTTAAGGTCTGACTAGTGTACTATATTTCCCACCTCTTATTTCCAGAGTGCCTCAGGTCTATAAAATGTATTTTCATCGCTGCACTGTGAATCAGTCCAGAGGAATCTTCCCTTTTATGTAAACCAGTGATTTTTCTGTACCCCAGAGTTCAGTTACACAATGCCTAGGAATTCTGGTCATGTTACTTCTCCAAAGCGAGACTCAATAAACCGACATTTTGCTGCGTCATTTAACTGAGTGCTGTATCTTTTAAATTTTATTTTAAGGAATAGCTTATTTTCTGGGAAAATATATTCTTTATGACCTGGAAGAGAATATTGTGATTAAATTGATAATTAATGTGGGGAAATAACAACGGTGTTCTTTAAACTTTTTAGAAGTCTATTGTGTTTATTGAAAAAACTGTGGTTTTACTTTATAGTTCAGTACTTTTGTTACTTGCACATTTTAATAGTCCATCAGATATTTATGTCACACTTTCTCCAAGAACATCAGAGCTGTATACTTCAATTTTATTCTGACAACAACCCTGTGAGGTAAGTTAGGCTGAGAGTGTGACTGGCCCAAAGTTACCCAGGGAGTGTCATGGCACAGTGGACCCAGGTCTGAACTCAGTTCTTCCCAGTCCTAGGCTGACAAGTTCTCACATTGGCTCAAAACATTTGATTTGTTGTAATGATGCTCCCATGCAAAAGAGTGTTTTAGAAAGTGTCTTGTTCTTGAAATGAAGATTAAAAACCCTATTTCTCATGTTGCATTTCAGCCCTGGACAACCATTGCCATAGGTAAAATGCTGACTTTGCTCCTAGATAGTTCGAGAACTTGATCTGTAGGACAGAAGCACCATTCTTGGTCACTGCCAGGAAAAGGCTCTAGACCTTTTTATTTGGAGAAATATGACTTGACACCCCAGAGCAAATGCATGACAAGATGTACACAGACCATGTTGCTAAATACTGTGCATCTTTACTCAGAATTAAGTCTTGCTGTGTTTTATACACACACTCCTGAGTCAGCATACGTTGGATTGTAGCCTTATAGCACAAATCCTGTTTGTTCAGCATTATATCCCACTATGTTCAGAATGGCTTACTCTCAGGTAAGTGTGTATAGGACTGTAGTCTTAATCTCATAAGCAGATCCTGTGTACATTCTTGGTGCACATAAGTCAACTGCTTTCTGATTTACAATACAACTTTCCACTGATTGCTGTAGAAGTAATTTATTTTAGGGTCTCACTGAGGCTTGTGAATTCATCTGGGGTGAGCAAAAATGACCACCAGCCAAGAAGGCAGAGAAACTTTTGAAAAGTGGCCGAAAATTTGTTTCCCCCCCCCCCATTTCAGTTACCAGTGTACGTACTTACTTCATTTATATCCAGAATTTCTCTCCAGTGGGGACACAAAGTGGCTTACACTGTTCTCATCACCTCCATTTTATCCTCACAACCCCCGTGGAGTAGGTTAAGCTGAGAGTATGTGACTGGCTGAAAGTCACTCCAGCAAGCTTCAATGCATAAGTATGCATGGGCAAGAGGACTAGTAACCTTGCAGACTAGTGTCTAAATCTTCCCTGGCCTGTAGGTTTTATTGTTTTTACTCACTCCTACTCTCCCTCTCTCCTTCTCCCTCCAGATCCCACATACAGGGATTCAGCATCATTGCCCCTTATTCCTAGTAATGCAGAAAGTATGTTATCCTTGCTAAAAAGGAAGAAACAGGGAGGGAAATATGTCTCCAGGCCAATAATGAGTCACAAAGCTTCGTGGAATTTGTCCCAAAGTGGTGTAGTTGTTTTCTTCCCTTATTGCTTCAGGCTGTGCTTAAACTTATTTCATCTTTTACAAGTTCAATGGTGAATAACTAATCTTGGCTCCCTGCTATAGCAACTTGGCTATCATCTGCAGTACTCATCCCAGCCTGGTCAAACTCCTTGGCATAGAACAAATTGTATGAAACTTATCCATGTCAGCAGCCTTTGCTTGGATGCTTTTGATAGAAGGAAGAACAGAAAATGCTTGTGAGAGAATTGCCGTGGGACTAATATTTTCTTAGGCTTGACTACCAATTCTTTGGTTATATTCTATGGCACTAAGACTTCTGTTTCATTTTACTACAATAGACTACCTCCACTACCCCTCTGGAGTTATTGGCTGTGTTCTGTAAAGCATTTTGGATAAAGACAATCTCTGCAATTATTTTTAAAAACCTCTTTCAGTGTATGCATAATCAAGACCTAACAATCAAACCAATACTTCTGGCTTCAGCTACAATTCTTGTGCTATTTACACAGCCCAAATAATGCACTTTCAATCCACTTTCAATGCACTTTGAAGGTGGATTTTACTGTGTGAACTGGCAAAATCCACTTGCAAACGATCGTTAAAGTGCAGTGAAAGCAGATTGAAAGTGCATTATTTGGGCTGTGTAAATAGCACCTAAATGTCTTATGTTTTCCCTTTGCTAGTGATATTAAATGTCTTATGATTTCCCTTTGCTAGTTACAGACTCAGGTGAGTTTTAAGATGACAACTTCCAGCACTTTATAGGGAGCCTAATTCAACAGAGTCAAGGGCTGTGAAAGAAATGGGTTTCAAATCTTACTTTCAGATATTTTTAAAAAATCCTTTGCATCCATAGTCTAGGATCCAGTGCTAGTCTAGGATCCAGAGTCCACTGATGGAGAACCCTAAGCAGGTCTGTTCAGAAGAAAGTCCCAAGTTCTTTAATGGGGCTGACTCCAAGGAAAGGATCCTTAGTGACTTTAAAATGTTTGTATACTACTGATTGCAAAAATTCTTTGTGTTATGTAGGAGCACAGTTGACTAGCTGCTTTGGAAATCTCCTATTTGGGGCTAGTTAACTGGTAGACAAATGCTCCTCAGGCATGATTTTTGTGATTGGGTGATTTGGTCACAAAGTTAGTGATAGTGATAAATAGCCCCGAGTGTTCCCCAAAATACATTAAAACCTGTGACACTATAGGATCTGGTACATATTTTAATGAACGTTAATATTTATGATATTTTGCAATTTATCACCAAAACTGGTTGCACACTATGTGTTACTTGCAGGCCTAAGAAGAATTGTTGAAATATACCTGATTCTTATAGGAGACTGGTATTTTATTTATTTATCAAAGGTGTTATTTATGTAGTTATTATAAATAAATATTTGTTTTGGATGGGAGACAACCAAAGAAGTCCAGGGTCACAGAGGAAGGCAATAGCAAACCACTTCTGAATGACTGTTGCCTTGAATATCCTACAGCAGTGATGGCGAACCTTTTAGAGACCGAGTGCCCAAACTGCAACCAAAAACCCACTTATTTATCGCCGAGTGCCAATGCGGCAATTTAACCTGAATACCACCCCCAGAGGGGGCCCAGAGGGAAAGGCTAGGGTTGCCAAGTTCCTCTTCGCCATGAGTGGGAGGTTTTTGGGGTGGCGCCTGAGGAGGGTGGGGTTTGGGGAAGGACTTCAGTGCCATAGAGTCCAATTGCCAAAGTGGCAATTTTTTCCAGGGGAACTGATCTCTATTGGTTGGAGATCACCTGTAATAGCAGATCTCCAGCTAGTACCTGGAGATTGGCAACTAGTTCCTTAGTGTTTTCTCTCTACATATCAAGACAAATGGAAAGGTGTTTGGAGGATAGCTTGTGGGCACTTCAAAGGTGGAATAGGACTGCACGCCCCTCCGCCCGCACAGACCCAGAGGGTGCTGGAGAAGCCGCTGGAGGGAAAGAAGGAAGGAAGGAAAGAAGGGAAGGGAGGGGGAAAGGGAAGGAAGGGAGGGAGAGAAAGAAAGAAAAAGAGAGAGAAAGGGAGAAAGAAATGGAGCAAGGGAGAGAAAGAAAAGGACAGAGGGAGACAGAAAAAGAAAGAGGCCATTTATGCATGGGAGGTTTTACCTTGGATTTGCCACTCGGTGGGGCGCGGCGGCAGGCTTGTGAGAGGCGAGCAGGGTGGGGCAGAGGGCGCCTCCTTCGCACCCACCGACCAGCCATGCCCCTCCGCCCGCACAGGCCCAGAGGGCGCCGGAGAAGCCGCCAGCCATGCCGAGTGTGGGCGCTCGGCTTCTGTTCCCCGCTCTCCCACCCGCCTGGCTGGCCGCGCACGCTCCAGCGGCAGCAATGGCGGCAGCTTCTGTGGGAGAGTCCGGGGGCCACCGCCAATGATGTCGGAGGTTCCCCACCCCTGGGCTACAGCCTCCCCCATCCGGGGTGGGGCAGAGCCGGAAAGGCCAGCGGATTGGAGGAACCGTGAGTGCCGGCAGAAAGGGCTACGCGTGCCGGAAGTGGCACCCGTGCCATAGGTTCGCCAACACGGTCCTACAGGGTCACCATAAGTCTACAACAACAGCACTTTCCACCACCACCAGGGGTTAAAAAAACTACATCAGCAGTGGTTATCATGTAGCCATTCGCCTGCAAGGTAACAATAGTTTTCATTGAGAGATACTCCATCTTTTCTGGATTTGCTGGGGGTGGCTTCACAGACGAAGGAGCTGTTATTCCTACCAGACTGTGTCTTGAGGACCAACCGTATAATGGCTGGTCTCCCTACCACCCACAGATCTTGATTTGCAAATCCAAATTCTAGTTTCTGCCTGTGTCTTCAATATACACCTGCAAAACTATATAAAATGGTTATTTGAAGACTCATGATCCAGGAATTGTCTGGTTGTTACCTTCCCACTGGCTTTTAAAAAGATGGATATGGAAATAGCGATTGAATAGCCAGCTGAGATGTCTCATGCTTCTCTTATCACTCTCTGATAGTGATAGATTTATTGTTGGAAAAGTGAGAGAAGGAACACAGTATCTTTTATCTTTTGGGTAACAGTGCTCCCTCCCCTATTTCACAGATCTGCAAGTGCTGTTCCCAGTGGAGGTTGCAAAATCATTAGCCTCTTGATAACAGAATGGAAAAATCAATAAATGCATCTAACCTGAAACTATCTGGGGAAAAACTAGAGAGAAATCAACTCCAGATGTGGCTCACCATTGCTAATACTAAATGTGATGGCTGACCTTTCTGTTCATATGTTCATATAAGATAACTCTTTAATAAAAAAAAGACATCAGGCAGTCCATATCTGCTGACTATCCAGCCCTGATCTACAGGTAATCTAGTCTCTCCGCCAATCTCCTTTGTGGTCTGTTTATTTCAAGTATCTATATGCCACTTTCCCATATTTCAGTGTCTACAAAGCACCTTATAAACACAACATCCAGTACAACATCCTATTCTCATTAACATAATAAAAATAAGCTAGCAAATAAATCACAAAACTGAAGCGGCAGCAACTGAATTTAAAAAAAAATTGTACATGCAGCATCAGCCAAACAAACAGACCAAAGGCAGAATACAAAGGAAAGTCTTTTATTCAGAATAATAATAGGATATGTTCTCTTGCTGGCAAACTTAATTAGCATAGGTTTTTTTACAGCAAATTATTATGCATTTTCAGCAAGACAAATCTCAGGTTAAAATTAGCCCAAAGATAGTTGGAATTCAGTATTAGCATTTCCAGTAATTGTACAAATCTTTTTAAAAGGAGGTATATCTTTTTATTGTGTATTGTATCATCTATTTTTTCAAATACAAAAAAGTTTGAAAAGCTTTTGTCTAGTGTGCTGTGCTGTCTGAAACAGCCTGTGAAGGTCACAACTTTGGGAAAATGCAGAGACATTACAAAGACTGTGTGTCTTCTGTTGTGTTTTTTTAAATGTAAATTGCCACACAAAATTGGCTCAGACTGTATTCCAAGAAAACATGCATTGAAGACAATATCTGTACACATTATTCAAATTTAAGCATATTAGCATATTTCGCATAATTTGCTCAGCTTCAGCTAGTTTATAAGGGGTTTTTGTAGGCACTGTATCGATTGTATCTTTTGTTGAGCCCTTCTCTGGCTTCAGATGTTTCACTACACATGTTGTGCCCACAAAGTTTACCTTTCCAGCCACAGACACTGTAACCTTTAAAAGAATAGGCTAAAACTATAAGGATGTTGAATTCTGCACCTCATGCCAAATTCCGTATTTTTTTCTGCGCTTGAGTATAATTGCAGGATATGACTCTGCCCTGAGAATCGTTCCACCAGGAGACTGAGTACCAAACACATTATACTGCACATTGTCTGTATGAAGAAAAGGGTAATGTATAGCTAGTATTATTTTAGTTCTACCGCTGATAGCCTGAGCATGCATAACTGAAGAAGTTCCAGTTAGAAAATGCTGATTTCATTAGAACAATCCAACTTAACTAACAACAGTTGACAAACATTCCCACTGTCCCTATTTTGGGGTATTTGTCTCTTGTAAAACCATGCCCCTGTTCTTTTTTGGGGAAAGCAAGCACATTGAGTCCAGTGGGCCTTATTCCAAAATAAGAGTGTATAACATTGAAGGCACGATCATTTATCCTGAGAAAACATTTGCTGTTTTACCAAGGATGCAATTCTACATGTGTTTCTGAGTATACATACAAAGGGTGAAGTTCTTGCATTCATTCAATTAAAGTTCCTAACGTTTTGGGGAGTTTTAATTGCTGTTATTTGTTTATTTCCATCCATAGGTTCGGAAGCCATTGCAGGACAACCTGTTGCAGGAAATGTAAACAGTTTGCAACAAGCTTCACCAATATACATAAACAGCTTCACCAAATTCACCAAATACATAAACAGTTTGCAACAAGCTTCACCAACATGTTATGAAAAGACTGTTCAGGCATTGGTCCTTGTTTTGAAGTTGCTTATGTGATGTATCCCCCCACCATTTCCCTCCCACTCAGGCCTTCACATCTCTAGTGGGAAGCAATTGAAGTAAGGAAGGAAAGGGTGTTTTGTGTAACAATGAGGGTTGCCAGGTCCTTCTTTGCTACCGGCGGGAGGTTTTTGGGGCAGAGCCTGAGGAGGACAGGGTTTGAGGAGGGGAAGGATTTCAATGCCATAGAGTCCAGTTGCCAAAGTGGACATTTTCTCCAGGTGAACTGATCAGTTGTAATAGCAGGAGATCTCTACCTAGTACCTGGAGGTTGGCAACCCTAGTAACAATCCCCAGTAAGACTGTCATCTGTCCTGAGCCTACTAATCCTGAGGCATCACTGTGTCATTTAGACTGACAAGGATCGATGTTACTGATAACTGGGAAGTTGCCTGTCTGTAGCACCCTAAGGTTGTACCCACCAAATCCAGCCACATGGAAGACATACAATTGCCAAGGACTTTGCAGAGACAACGCTTGAAGATGTGGACCTGGGTCTGAGGGAACAGATTATGAGCTGGATGCAGGGCCGCCATAAGAGAATGATTAAAGATACAAAATTCAGAGGCTCAGGGTGCCCTGGAGAGCAGCATGCCTGTTGTAAGCAACATGTTATGTGCTTCTGAATGTGAGAGGTCCCAGAGGGAATCTTTGGAGTCTCAGGCTTATGCTTGGCAGCCCTTTCTGAGAAGACAGACTAGGGAAGAAGAATCAGGTGACCATTGAACACAATCACATGTTGTCTCTGTCTGAGGAGTATTGGTCTACCAGTAAACTAAACAGGAGTCCAGTGGCACCTTAAAGACTCTCTGTGTGTAAAGTGCCATCAAGTCACAGCTAAATTATGGCAATCCCATAGGGCTTTCAAGGCAAGAGATGTTTGGAGGTGGTTTGCCATTGCCTGCCTCTGCCTGGGCTGAGAGTTCTGAGAGAACTGTGACTGGTTCAAGGTCACCCAGTACTAGGGTTGCCAGCTCCAGGTTGGGAAATACCTGAAGAATTTTGGGGGTTTGGGGAGGGATTTCAATGCCATAGAGTCCAATTGCCAGATGAACTGATCTCTGTTGGCTGGAGATCAATTGTAATAGCGGGAGATCTCAAGCTACTACCTGGAGGTTGGCAACCCTACCCATAGGCTTCATGCGGAGGAGTGGAGAATTGAACCCCGTTCTCCAGATTAGAGTCCACTGCTCTTAACCACAACACCACCTTAAAGACTAACACAATTAATTCCACCACAAGCTGTAGTGAGTCCACCACAAGCTGTAGTGAGTCAGGGCTGTAACTGGGGGGAGGGCGAGCTGGGCACCCCCCCCCCATGGCATGCAGAGAGGGTGGCAGAACTGCCTCTCCTACCCAGCCCACTCCTCCTGTAGGAGAGGCAGTTCTGCCACCCTCTCTGCATGCCACAGGGCAGTGGTTGCCCTCCCCCCCACAGCTATGGCCCTGTGCTCCTGATGAAATGAGATCTGACTCATGAATGTTTATGCTAAAATAAATGCTGTTGGTCCTTAAAATGCCACTGGACTCCTGCTTTGTTTTCCTGCAATGGATTTCACATGGATCTCCATCTGGAATTATCTAATAGTGAATGTATAATAACCTGATTTCCACTATGGTAAGAGCTCTTTCCATCATGGAAACTGAGCCTGGAAACATGGGAAGAGATAGTAAATACATAGAAGAATGCCGCTGGCCTTAGCACAGACTGCTGTTAGTTAGGTCTGCAATTGCATTTCCATTTGGTCAGGCTCAGTTGAAGCAGTGACACACATAATCCAGCATGCCTCTGTATTTGGTGCATGGGTGAGAGATAACTATTTGCAGTTTAATTAAGGTGTGAGAGAGATAAACGTTAGAGGAATCTGCTAGAAGAGGCAGAGAGCAAAATTCCTATTGGTAGCAGGGATGGAATGAAATACACAAAGCAGTGGCATGGATTGTTCATATTCTTAGCAGCAGGGGGTGTTCACATCATTATCCTTTTAGACCACTTCTTTCTTCTCAGGGCATTTATTTCTGTCAGCAGAGAAAGGCATTTCAGTTGGCTGCGCCTTCCCCAGCAACTCTCTCCCCGCACTGTGAAATCCTATAACACTTGCTGATCTGCATTCTCGGAGGTGATGTTTTTATGAAAGGTATCTATCAATCCTGAAAAGGTGGAGGAGTCTGAAAGCTAATTTCCATCTGTTTTACTGTACCAGGGAATTGAAAGGAAGGAAATTGCAAGATTAAATTGTAATTAATTTTTGCATGGTGTTTCATGGAAGGATTTTAAGAAGTGACGTTTATTTCAGCTTCATCATCAAATTCAATAAGATACAAATCTTCTGTAAAATTAAAGAATAGTCCTTTAATCCTTTCAAATATGCCCAGAATGCTTCTCATATGTTGTACTGTAAGCCTTACAGTGATTTTTAAGGGAGGTGAATATCGCTATCCCCATTTTGCAGAGGGAGGCTGAGAGAGGGGCATGTCTGCAGCTACCTGGTGAGCTTGATGCAGAGGTGAAATTTGAACTGGGCATGACCTGACAAATACCTCAGTCTCACCGGCTGCAATCCTGACACTTTCCTGGGAGTAAGACCCACGATAAAATGGGACTTATCTCTGAGTAGACCTGCTGAGGCTTGCTCCTGTAGGCCCTACACCATACTAGTTCTCAAATGTATAAGCCTTAATGAAGTCGAGCACCTGGCCTTATGGGGAAACCTGTGAAGCTAGTTTCAGGCTGCAGTGTGAATTTCTCTATTTGCCTCAGTATTTCCAGGTCATGCTGCTTAGTTTTTGTTTGTTTTTTAAGTGATAAAGCAATTGGTTTTGAAATAAGGGCCTTGGATTATATTTTAAGTGTATTCTTTTAATTTCAGCATGGGTTGGGTAGTGAGGCCAGGAGGTGGAGGACTTCAAGAGCAGATGTGCAGCTTGTATCATCTTCACTTATGAAGTTGTGCTTTTCTAAGAAGTTGTGCTTGTCTAAGAAAGGCACCTGCCCCTTTAAAAGATGCAGGGCGTTGCAGAGGGCGTTGTGCCCATTGGTCCCTTTGTCCTCCTCTAATAAAGCAAAGCACTGATGTTTCACATCCACACAGCAGGGCGGCAAAGAGACAGGTGGCACAACAACTGCATCCTTTCTTGGTGCCTCTTTGAAGGTGAAGATCTGGAAACCTTTGAGATTTTTGAAATTTGGCACATCAGTGAGACAAGATTTAATACCAGCAGCCAACTGCCTGTTTGGATCTTTATCTTTGGGAAAGTTCAATTACTTTATGTCGACATGTAGAAATTCATTGTAGCTCCTGTTATAGGAAACCTTATAGCTGGGAATATATTCTTAAACTGCTCTGAAAACTATTTGCTTAGGGAAATACTAATAGCATCAAGCATTGCAAGGACCCACCCATTTCATGACTTTTGATATACATTCCATTGTTTCCAACAGCAAATGAGAAATTAATCATCAAGAAGCCAAGCATAATTCATGTAACAAGAGTTGGTTTGCTGGATCAGACTAAAGGTCCATGTAGTACAATCTCCAACAGTAACCAGTCTGACCGGGATTCTTGCACACTGGACATAATAGGCGGGGGAGCTTTAAGAACATAAGAACGGCCATGCTGGATCAGACCTAGGTTCATCAAGTCCGGCAGTCTGTTCACACAGTGGCCAACGAGGTGCCTCTAGGAAGCCCACCAACAAGACGACTACAGCAGCATTGTCCTGTGTTCCAAAGCACCTAATATAATAGGCATGCTCATCTGATCCTGGAGAGAACAGGTATGCATCATGACTAGTATCCATTTTGACTACTAGCCATATATACCCCTCTCCTTCATGAACATGTCCACTCCCCTCTTAAAGCCTTCCAAGTTGGCAGCCATCACCACATCCTGGGGCAGGGAGTTCCACAATTTAACTATGCATTGTGTGAAGAAGTGAGCATTCCTGTATGGTGACATCCAGATTTCTACCCCCACCCCAAGGTTCTGTTTTCATTTCCTCATCTCTCTCTCTTTCCCCCCCCTATGACTCCCCTGTTTTCAACATTTTTGTCTTCTGGAACATGCTTAGTCCTGATTTAGTCATTTTGCAATGTGTACATCTTTTTCTTTTGGATAATTTACAAAGTAAGTTTTGGGTACTTAGGAAATTCCCCTAAGTATACAGAAAACCCCTCCTCTTCTGTCAATAGCCTGTTTTTTCCTCTTTCGTAAATGCTGATAGAGACAGTAATAATGTATTCGCCATTCCCTCCTGTTTGCCTCCAACATCTGACCATCACACCTTGATGTTACCCTTTAAGCTTGGAGATGCAACATCTGATACACTGGACAAGAGATGTATCCTCCATGAATGTGACTAATTTTGAGTTGACGTTGTACTTGATGTTGACAAAAACTTTTCAGATCTTTATGGGGTGCAAGATTCTTCTTTCATTTCCCTTATCATCAGATTTCAAACACCATTGCTGAAAGTAAACAGTCATAGGATTTCTGACCTAAACATCTGTGGATGTAATTCTAATATTTCTACGTAGCCTGATTCATGACTTATAAAATACTGGGAGGCAAATGTGGGACTCCCATCTAGTTCTATAGCTGAGCATGTTCCCTGGAATCCACTTTCTAAATTGGGAAGTCCCTTTTTAACCCCTTCTTGTACATACAACAGATGTCAGCCTTGGTTCAAAGAGGTTATCCCTGTTTTGCTCAGAATATAGTGCAGATGATACTCCTGAACAGCTCCTACGATGCAAAGAACAGGCCGGTTATTTGAATAACCAGGAGATAGTACATCGTAAATGGAGAAAGGCATTTACAAATGTTTATCAGTATGATAGAATTGGCACCTTTTTTTTTTTAACTAGCCCCACCCTCATGTGCCTTTAACAGCAATTTGATCTGCAAGCAGTACAAGGATCTACAACCTTGTTGAGCCTATGGAAACTACTGGAATTTTTATAAGGTAGTGGGTGCCACCACAATATGGCTGTCATAGGGGCAGGAGCCAATCAAGAATGCCAGAAGGTTCCAGGTCAAGCAGCCTCCTACAAAGGAGGTAGCTGTTTCTGAATGGATGCTTTTTGCAGTCACAAGTAATGTCTCCTGGTACAAGGAGGTGAAGAAAGCTTTGGGAAAGAAGGATGTGGTCATCAGGAAACACATTGGCAGGGATAACTGCATTAGCAAGTGATAATGGTTATCTCTCTGCTGCAGAGAGTTTCACCTGCTAATTTCTTTGGCTTCAAGCAGGAGGAGGGTGGGCTTCTCTTTTTGAGTCAGTTGACAACTTCATTATGAAAATGTGCATGTGTTTTTGTAGCAAACTAGAACTGTGAATTCTTTGAGTTGGCATTACTGACCCCTCTTTTTACATGATGGCATTCAGGCAGACAGAGACTTTCCAAACAAGCCAAAAGGAGTAAATAGAAATGTTACATTTGCAGCCAAGTTTTCAAACTAAGTGCTAGGCTAACACAAGTCAACATAAAAAACAGCTCTCTGAATTTTTTTTTAACTGTAATCAGGAAGTTCAATATTATCACAGAATTTACAGAATATGTGTGGTGGTAGAAAGTGCCGTCAAGTCACAGCTGACTTACGGCGACCCTGTAGGGTTTTCACGGCAAGAAACGTTTGGAGGTGGTTTGCCATTGCCTGCCTCCGTGTGGGCTGAGAGTTCTGAGAGAACTGTGACTGGCCCAGGACCACCCAGCAGGCTTCCTATGGAGGAGTGGAGAATCAAACCCGGTTCTCCAGATTAGAGTCCGCCATTCTTAACTGCTACAACACACCAACTCTCTTTCAAGACACAGATTCAGTAATGCAACTATGCTGGACAACTGAAAATTGTATTAATTGTTTTGTACTGTCTGGGTAAAAGAGCCCAGTGGCACGGAGTGGTAAGTCACAGCACTGCAGTCAAAAGCTCTGCTCACGGCCTGAGTTCTATCCCAACGGCTCAAGGTCGACTCAGCCTTCCATCCTTCCGAGGTCGGTAAAATGAGTACCCAGCTTGCTTGGGGGTAAAGGGAAGATGACTGGGGAAGGCACTGGCTAACCACCCCCAAAACATAGTCTGCCTAGTAAAAGTTGGGATGTGAAGTCACCCCATGGGTCAGGAATGACCAGGTGCTTGCACAGGGGACTACCTTTACCTTTTTACTGTCTGGGTAACACCCTATACAGTTTGACCCCTTAGTTAATCACTCACATTAGTTCAAAGCAGAAACCCTACTCTGGTTTTTGTCTCCATCTGCCCAGTGATTCTTAAAAAATTGAAGGTCTATGCATACACACTTGGGAGCAATCACTAATGAACTTGAAACATACTCAGGACTAGGCTGCACTATGAAGAGAGGCAGGGCACTGTCTGTGCAAATGGGGGCTTGCTACTGATGGCTAAGTCCTACTATCAAGGGAGGTTTCTTGATAGCCTTCCTCTTGATAAGCGACTATTCCAAAAGCCAGTCAAATGCCACTGCATGACAAAGTAAAAAGCCAAATTATCGAAGGCATTAGAAACATCTATGGAAAATAAAATGTTGTCCTCAAGAGAGCTGAGGGGCAGAACAGTCATCACTGGGTAGCTATAGTGAACAAAAAAAAAAGCTGACGATGTTCTACCAAAAATGGTAAACACGCTGTTTCTGATTTGTTTTCCAATTCTCTCTTTTCTGCATTGCCAAATGTTTGTAAATCAAGTTAAACAAGAAACCAAAAATCCAAAAGCAAAGAACTGTACTGTTCTGGGATTACAAACCCTGGAGCTAATTGTTTAGCCTTGGCCTTTCTTCCGTATCTGCAAAACGGGAATATAACTAAACTGTTTTATGCAGCTGTATTAATGGATATTGCTCTTTTCACACTGGACGATAACCCTTCAGCATTTGATCTCATCTTTGGGTTTGTTCAGAGTTTGGAAATGTCACTATAGCGTATCTTAAATTGACGCACCTGACAATTTGAATTTATGACGATTTCATAATTTAGGGTGGTCCAGATAAATAGTTGCTGGACACAGTCTGATTGGAACTGTTTGTGCAAGTAATTTTGGGTGACGCTCCTAAATTTGTAGACAGATGTTGCTGAAACGATTTGCTAATCGTAAGTATAGTAATATAGCAAAAAACAAACGACACCCCCACTTTCTCTTGGTTTTAAAATAAAAGTGATCTTGTGGTCACTTGAAGGGTAACAGACGTATTGTAGCAGATACTTTTTTAATTATAATTTTATAGACTGGGATACGGGGTGGGGGGAAGGAAAAAAGAAAATACTTTTGTGGGCCTCTTTCTCCAGCGTTGTGTTTGAGCTAGCTTCTCACTCAGCCACACGACAGTCCCCATCAGCTAGAAGGGAAATAATTATCTTGGGAGATTGCAGCCGGAGAGGAAAAGGCTGCTTTTCTGAACACCCTCATTTTAATTGCAACTTTGTTAATCAGATCTGCCCGGCCGCCTTCCATTTCCTCCCCTAATCTGGCGAACCTTCGAGCCGTCGGTCCCGGGAACCCGCGACGCTCTCCTCGGCGTCGGGCTGGCGGGGCGGGGGGGGGGTCGTCCTCCCCCCTCGGAGCGCCGAGGCGCCTCTCAATTAAAGCAAGCGACCTTCTCCCGGCTTCCCCCCGCGGCTGCGTGAGACTGACACCAATTGCCGCTGAATGGCTGGGGGAGCGCGAGGGGAGGGGAGGGGAGGGGAGGGGAGGGGAGGCGGGCGGGGGTCACGTGACTCGCCTCCCCTGCTCCCGCGAGGCGGCCGCATGCAGCCGAGCGCCGGCCACAATCACAGCTCCCAGCAGAGGGGGAGCCAGACCGGGGCTCGCCTGGGCAATCAGTGCTGCCTCCCTCCTCCTCCTCCTCCCGCGTCGCTGTGAAGTTTTGCAGCCGCCGTTGGAAGCGCAAGAAACGCTCGGGGGAAATGGCCGGGGCAATAATCGAGAACATGAGCACCAAAAAGCTCTGCATCGTCGGAGGGATCTTGCTGGTTTTCCAAGTCGTCGCCTTTCTAGTGGGAGGTCTGATCGGTAAGTGCCGGGGAGGGGAGGGGAGGGGAGGGGATGGGGGGCAAACTTTCTCCTTCTCCCTTCCCTGTTTGGCTTCTTGTGACTGACCTTGGCTTCCTCAGACGACCCGATTCGGCCGGTCGCCGCAGTTAAGGAAAACCCCTCGCCGCGGGCCCCTTGGTGCCCACCGCAACTCTGGCGGCGGGGCAGGGGGAAAGTTTCTTTGGCCTGGGCTCAGGCTCGACTTGGCCGGCGGCCGGCAGGCTGAGCCTCGAACGGGCATGGCGACGCGTTCCGCGAAAGGCGGTTGGGGAGGAAGGGGGGGGGGCTGCAAAGTTGGTCGCTCTCCCGCGGTCTCTCTTCTTCCTCCCCAACCGCGGGAGGAAACCGAATCTCTTTCCGTTGAGACAGCAACGAACCCCCGTTTACCACATCACCGTTAAAAAACCACCACCCCCACCCCCCCATGCCCCGCTGGGAGTCGCTTCCCGCCGAGGGGAGGCCCCGTCTTGTGCGTTGCGCCTCCCTGGCGGTGTTTGGTTTTGCCTGGGCGTTGCGTGGCGAGCCGTGAGGGCGGCGGAGGAGGGGGGGGGGAGAAAGGAGGCGGGCTTTTCTTCCTCGCGGAGGGAAAGAGGGACGAAGAGTTTTGCTGCTGTGGGTCTTCGCCTTTGTTCCGCGCTTCTCCCTCCCGAAGTCTCGAGCTGCGAAAAAAGCCTGGCCTCGGTTACCTGAGGGGGGCCTGGCCTCCCTCCGCGTGTCTGGCGGGCAGGCCGCTTCTCCTGCTCGGGGCTTTGTCCAGCCTGCCTGCCTGCCTTCCCGCCGAGAGTGTGAACGCTCACCGGCAGCCCCCGACACCTGTCTCGCCAACAGTCCTTCCTCAGGTGTGGGAAGACTGCCTCCAGGGACCCCCTTTGAAATGGGTGCAGCTTGTACGCTTGCTGGGTTGCGGGGGCACAGTTTCTCTTCTAAATTCCTTGTTGGGGGGGGGTGCCAAGATGGGAGTGGATACTTAGGCTGTTACCGCACTAGGTGTTCCCACCGATGTATTAAGAGTTTGAAAATAGGTTCGTCAACACGGACCTAGGGGGTTACCGCACTTTGTATTCCCAGCGATGTATTAAGAGTTTGAAAATGTTGTAAAAAAACATCGCTTTAAAAGGGTTTTGGGATACCACGGCTTATAAATGGTTGGAAGACGTCTTCACAGCTAAAGGGGCCAAACAAAGTGCGAACAGTATTTTTTTCATAACGTTTTCAAACTCTTAATACATCGGTGGGAATACGTAGAAAGTGCAAACAGTATTTTTTTATAACATTTTCAAACTCTTAATACATCGCTGGGAATACAAGTGCGGTAACCCCTATGTTCCCAAAGCTTTTGGCAAAGGGACTTATCCACATTGTGTTTGCCTTTTCTCTCCAAATCCCTGACTTGGGTATTCAGGGTCTAGGTCAGCCAGTTTATTCTGTATTCTTTCCAGAGTGGATACCTGGTTGACTGTGGCCCACTTGTAGTACTTCACGGTCGGTCGCCCATCCTTTCAGAATCTTTGCTGTAAGATTTGTGACTTTCATTTTGATACTTCCTTGTCCGTTGTATACAAGGTTTTAGCAATCAAATGGAATAACCAGTGGTCTAGCTGAGGGAAAGTCCTTCCTTAATGTGGCAAAGAGCTTTGGTTGGATCGGAAGATGTTTAAATCACCACTTACCTGTGCAATCGTTACTATATCAGTTCAATAAATTCACACATGGGGAAAAAATCCTTTCCAAGGAAAATCTCCTTGGGTCTTAAAGTAAATGACTATAGCATGATATTAGCAGAGCACGTACCTAAAAGGAAGAAGTAACAGAAAACTCTCTGAAAATCTAGCCCTCTTGAAGTGTGATGAGTTCTTTGAAAAATATGGCTTCTGTGTGTACTCATACGTCAGGAAAGCAGGACTTTCCAATCATTCTGATTCCCAGAAACACTTTAGATATCTTGATGACCTGTAACTGACCCATTAAAAAAAAAGCTTTGTGGCATAACCTTTACAGCTGTATCTCTTTAGACACCCAGGTCCCGTTCCAGATGTTTTGAATTGTTCTCCTTTTGAAGGTAATTCTTATAGCTGTTAAGGCTTTGCCAGGCTCTTCTTCCAGTAATGGGAAATCACCACTTTTTCTGGCACATCTAAGATGCAAGTTACTTCAAACTTGCACAGGTTATTCAAAGATACCAGTCTGTTTGTGTTCTACCTTACCATATCTAGCCACACGTTGGGGGGGGGGGGGCTTCTGCTAGATTTAGGTTTTTGAAAGTAGATTTATTGTATCCTCATGCCCAGATTTGGTTTGCTAAAATCGTTTCCACCTGCATGTTTGAAAGCTCATCAAATATTTAAAGTGCCTTGCTGGATCATTTAGACCAGAGTGAAATGTAGCAGCTAAGTGTTTTATTTGGTATGAGTATAAACTGGGTTCCTGATTCAGCATGTCTGAGCTATGAATATATTCATCAGAAGTATGTCTTCTAGCTGAATCAGAAGTTATTGGTTGGTTTAGGTGCTGAATTTTTCCAGCTGGAATGAACGTGTTTATAACATTTGCATCCCACCTTCCTTCCATCACAAAACATGAGGTGGCTTTACTTAGGATTTCCATCCAAATACCAACAAGGGCCAAACCTGCTTTGCTTAGCATGATTGCTTCATTTTGTACCTTAAACCAAATCCTGAGATCATAAGTATTCCATGGGCTAGTACGTTGTGAGCTACTTGGAGTGCCCTTCAGTCTGGATGAGTGAATTAAGAGAGCCGGATCGAATGACTTGTACTCACGTACGTAGGTATATTCTTCTGTGTTGAGTACTTTTGCAAGAATTTTCAGCAGAATTGTCTGTATTCCTTAGTTTTAAAAAAGTGCAGGAACACATGCTTTTAGTGTAGAAGGCTGCATGTGAAAAGTCTTGAGTAGCACCTGTGCTGTTTTCTAATTTATTCCTTACAAGTTTGTACTAGCAATATAGAGTTACACTCTGGACAAGAAACCACCACCTCTTCAGTAGATAGAAATACCAGAGAAGTTGTTGAGGGGACTCTCCCTGTTAAGCATACTCATGTTTAGTTTCTTTCTCTCTAAGCAAGAAGAAAATCTTATTGCTATTAAGCCTTTTAAATACATTTAAGTACGCTCTTTGCTGCCTATGACTAAACTGGTTTTTGAGACAGCTTTCAAAAATCCAGGTAGCACAAATAAAGGCGAACAATGCTAATAAAACTCATACAACCAACAATGAAAGTACAGCAGTTGGCAGATGATAAATTAAAAACCCTTTTGACTAAACTGAGGCTATCACACTTTGATCATATTATGAGAAGACAAGAGTCACTGGAAAAGACAATAATGCTAGGAAAAGTAGAAGGCATCAGGAAAAGAGGAAGACCCAACATGAGATGGATTGACAAAATAAAGGAAGCTGTGGCCCTCAGTCTGCAAGACCTGAGCAAGGCTACAATAGGATATTCTGGAGAACATTAATTCATAGGGTCGCCATAAGTCGGAAGTGACTTGGCAGTATTCAACACACAAAGAGGTACCACTGTGCCCAGGTCCAATTGAAACAGAAATGGGGACAGCTGATGAGCCAGCATATATAGAAAAAGTCCAACCCCACCACTGAAGACACCAGTTTCTCCGCCATTCAAAGAGGCATCCAGCCAAACCCCCAGGCTCTTCATGGTCTCCACCAATAATAGCTGGACTCCATCAAGAGCCAGGAGCTGCAGCCCCCCTAATGACCAGCCCTTCCCAGCCACTTACCTTCTGTTTTCACTGGATTTAACTTCAGCCAGCTCTGTCTCAACCATCTAACCACAGCATCCAGGCACTGGGATAGGGTTGAGAGATCCATTGGGCTGTTTATCCAGCTGGGTGTCATCAGCATATTAGTGGCACCCAACTGCAAACCTGATGAGCTCCACAAGAGGATACATATCAATATCACCGTATTGTAGGTGTGGAGCTGAGACACAGTGGCTTGCCTGCGAGACCACCCTGTGAGTTCTTGGCTAAGGTGGGATTTGAAGTTCATTCTGTCTAGTGCTCTGCCGTACCAGCTCAACAAGAACAAAATCTGGATATCCCTGGACCTTAACAAAGATCATGTCTTGGTGCAACATTGTACGTTCACCTGACAGAGTGCTGTTGCCAGTTTCTGCTGTTTTCACCACTGACTTTAACTAGAGAAGTTATTGCTAATACTATTGTGAGTTAAGTATTTGTTTTGTTCTGTTACACAAGGTTTTAAAATCTGGATTCCCTGACTGCTGTAGCCAGACTGTTTTGCTGAATAGGTGCATACTGTGTTCTGGGCTTGAATACTGATGGGTGTTCCTCTGTTTTGAAAGATTCCTTCAACTTGCAGTCTTGGCGTACATTCTTGAGCTGGGGGGAAATAGGCAAGTAAGGTCATGCCTGTGTATGTCAGGTCTTCTCAGTTCTTCTGTAAAGAACTGCAAGAGACTGTATCAGAAAAATGACATTTCTTATTTTATTTTATTAACCAGATTTTTAACCCACCTTTCTGCCCTCATAGGGCCACCAAGGCAGCACAATTTGTGTGGCTAGGATTTGAAGAATAGGCCATAAGGTCTAGGGCTTTCTGTGTAATTCTTTGTATCCCACTGATACTGCATCACCCCCAAACTTTACTGTTTTCAGTAAGTGGCTTTCAGTGCAGCCCTATGCAAAGTTACTCACGCCTAGTTAATTGTACGTATAGGTTTGTACTGTTTATTGTATAGTTTTATAGCATAAAACAATGATTTGTGCAGTCATTTTACGAAACTTTTTAAGACTGCTAAAACTATTTCTGAACTGGAAATCAGCCAGCACAAGGCTAGGCAATCCTGGCATGCATGCCAAAAAGTGGCACACAAGCCAGTTACAAGTCTTGTGTGATGAAGAAGTTAGTGCATTTTGCTGGGGTGTTGTGGGTTTGGACATGTGGGACCTGGATTAAAAGCTTTCAGCACCCATGAGGTGGCATTTGATATTACTTTTTAGACATAACTCGACTCCTAGAGATGGTTGTGAAGATAAAGCACTACATTTGTAAAGTGTACGCTAGCAAGTGTGTTGGTAACTGTAGCCAAGGTAAAAAGCTAATAAGGCTGTCCAGAATACTTTGTTTTAAAGTTTTTGCCTGTCTTAAGTATCTTGGAAAGTTTGGAACAAGAAATGGATCTTCCCCTGCTAAAGAAAACCGTCTTTCTTGAAATAAAATTGTAACTCTTCTGCAAGCCAGGAATGCTTCCCTTGAGGTAAAGAGGTGACGTGCACATTCCACGGTTGCTTTAGCACTTGTTCTGGCATGTATGTGATGGGTGCATAAAAGGAAATGTTTGCTGTCTAAATATACTTTTTATGAGGTACTGATAGTTGCCTGCTGATCAGATCTTGTAAAATTGAAAACTTGCAACTTGAAAGAGAGAGGTGTTTTTTCCCCCCCTAGCTCTGCTCCTCTGTGAATAACATTGGATCCTCTCTGCTATTGAGACCTGCATTATGAGGGATTTAATAGCCTGGCTGGAGTAGCAGGAAGTGTGTTTTATCTCGAGTGAAAATCAACAAAAGAGAGGCTTGGACAAGGCCCAGATGTGTTTTGCTGCCATTAGCAAATGTTCTCCCATTTTTTGAACTGAAACCCAAATATAGCAAAAGTGGGTATGATAATTCAGAACAATTTTTTCTTTTGTTAGTTGCAAATGGTAAACAATAGTGCCTATACCTGGTTTGGTATTGAGTGGCAACCCCTCACTAAATAATTCTTTATGTCCTCCTTCCTCCCAGGTCCTTTAGGCAGCAGACATAGTTCTCTCTTTCCCTGTTTCTGCTTACAATAACCTTGTTAGAGAGAGGCTAGGCAAACCCTAGCTGTCCTAGCCCAGCACTCTGTTGTGCTACATTAGATGTACAGTGGGAGTACTTTTTGTCAAAAATAGATGTAAAAATGAGCTGAGACTCATTTCCTGATTTATCCGTGACCTGTTACCATAGTGTTAAAAAGTGAGCAGAAGTCTAAAACTGTTATTTTTTAGTGGCAATGTGATGTTGCAACTGAGGCGCTGGGATCAAATACCTGGGTTCTGTTGCCAGCTCTAGTACAAATGGCCATTGTAGCCTTTGGCAAGTCTTTTTATCTACCTGTGAAACTCCACAAAATGAAGAGAGCCTTTTGTTTCTTTTGAAGGTAGGTAAGCCTTCAGTGTGATTCCCCAAAGACCCCCTTCATGTCAGTATATGCCTGGTTAAATGGAAATTGAGTAGATTTGCATATCAGGTCATCTTTCTGTAGTTTCTTGGCTACCCAGTAGGCTTAATTCCTATCTAGTATCTATCTCAGCACACTTTTAAGCCTGAAAACTCAGTTTTGTAAAGAGCATTCTGCATAAAGGATAACCAATTGCATTTCTCCTCTTAAGATTCTTGGTTACATCTTTGTTTCTTTTCATAGGGCAGGTTATCTCAAAGTCTTGAAAGTGTCCACCCCACAAATTAAAACTCCATAAGAGATTTCCTACTTGTTTATATTTATTAAGATAGGCTGGGCCTTTCTGAAAGTTAACCAGAGAAATTGTTTCTTTTCTGGGCAGCTTTATGGCCACAATGAGGGTGGTAGTGATCATTCTAAAGCAGGTAATAGGGAGGATTGTATGATGATTGCTATGAACCTTTTCATTTGTGTAAATAATCAACTGTTTATACTGTTGGCTCTGCTCAGTAGAAATATCTCTGTTGGCATTGACAGACTTTTGTCTGCATTGCCTCCAAGAATGAAATGCTAGGCTTCTTCTGACAAAAATGTGTCAGTACAATATGTTAATTTGATGGCACCCTAATTTTAGATTCTACTTCTAAAAACATTTATAGACCACTTTTCCATAAGGGCAATATCCTATTAAATAAAAACAAGGTGTGATAAAAATAAAACGATGAGATAAAAACCACTGGAAAAACATTTGACTTCCAACTCGCTAGCTCAGCATTTCGCCATGGCAGCATTTCCCCAAAAAACAAGAGTCAGGGAGAGAAGCTTGAGATCTGGGCTAGTGATGAGGCTGATAAATTGGCTTGTTTATTCCTACCCTGCTGTTGGTTAGGTTAATGAAGCAGAAGTCCATTGTATGTGCTCATTTGGTAGTGCTAGCTCTGCACAGAAGGGGGTAATTGGACAGAAAAGCAGAATGATCTTGGAGCCTGGGAGCAGTTAACCTTGTGGGGTGTCACTAGGCTTCAGGTTTTAATCAGGGTAGACAAAGTGCAATTCAGTTTCTCTTCAGGGCCCATTGGTGTGAGAAACAAGGGTCAGTAATTAATCTGAAATACCATAAGGGCTGTGAAAAGTGAGGGACAGGATGCCTCGAGGCAACTTTTAATCCCAGTATGATGTATATATGCAGCTGGCTGAACACATAAACACCAGTGTTTCATATAGCCACTTGGCTTGTGTGTAAAAATACTGGTACTGATGACATAAAAAAAGGCTGAATGGGAAGGGTTAGTGCCTACCTGCACAAGCTAGCTTCCATCCAGGCACAGCAGACCTCTGGGTTACGGGGTTCAGCAGGATGAAAGGAATACTTAATTGCTTCAGGACCACCCTTAGGACTATATCTAGGGTGGAGCAGGGGGCTGAGTCAGCCGTGGCTACTCATGCAAGCTGTCTGCAGGATACTCTTGGCAACTGGGCATGGAATGTCTAGTTTTTTTTCCATTTTTTTTCCATTTTCCATTTCTAATTTTTCTTCCATTGGAGACATCTACAAACAGACACTGTAAATGAGTTTGGGAAGCAGCTATTCCAGGAAGTGCTTTCTCAGGGAAAACCTCCTCCTTCAAGAACCATTGCCTAGGGCAGTGGTGGCAAACCTATGGCACTCGTGCCAGAGGGAGCACTCAGAGCCCTCTCTGTGGGCATGCGAGCCGTCGCCCCAGCACAAGTTCGCTTGAGTTCATTACTCGAAAGCCAGAGGGATGCTGGGCGGGGCTGCTCCCCTCCCCCTCTCCACGTGCGCCTGAGGGCATTTCTCACATCACCCGCCCCTCTGCCCAGCAGCCCAATGGGAGCACTTCCTCCCTCCCCTGTCACATACAGCAGGGCGGCTCACATGCCGGGTGGCTCACATGCGGATATGAGGGTGCGGCGCGGACAGCAGCCTGTTCAGTCTGTGGCGAAGGTGATTCCCATGGCGGGGTTAGAGAGGAGCTAGGTTGGAGGGGAGCATAGCTCACAGCGTGGCATAGCTGGAGGGGAGCAGAGTGCTCGGGCCACAGTGCGGGCTTTGCAGCACCTCCCACCTTTCTGTGAAATCTGCTACTAAAAGAGGAACACCCACTTACCCAGCATGTAATTAACCTGTGGAACTCCTTGCCACGTTGTTAAAGAAACAAAATATCAGTTCATTCAGTTCCATTGTATTATACATCAAGAAGCTCTTTGGGCCAGGAAAAGCAGCAAAAAAATTGACGATGTCACAAAAATGATGAATTACATCATGGCTCATGCTCTGAATTTTCGACAGTTTCAAGCACTTCTTGAGGAGGTTCAGGCACAGTATAATTGTTTACTTATGTACAATAATGTTTGGTGGCTGAGCAGAGGACGAGTCCTGGAGAGATTTGTAGCCTGCTTGGATGAAATTAGGCTGTTTATGAATGAAAAAGGGCAGGAATATCCACAGCTCACTGATATGGCCTGGCTTACCAGCCTCATGTTTTTTTACAGATTTTACACTACACTTCATTGTACTGAACAAACAACTACAAAGTGTAGGGAAAACAGCAGAAAGGATGTTTTGTGATATCAAAACATTTGAGAGAAAACTGCAGGTTTTTGAAAGAGACCTTGAAAGTAGGCAACTGAAATATTTTCCAAATCTAAAAATGCATTTAGAAAATTCTACAACATTTGCAGACAATCCTACAAGCCATCAGGAAATCTACAGGGAATTTTCTAGCATTGTAGCAGCTGCAAAGGTGAATTTTAGTAACAGATTTCTCTGCCAAATAATTTTAAGTCAATGAAAGCACTTGGGATTGCTTTCCTTACTTTGTTTGGATCATCTTATGCTTGTGAACAGCTGTTTTCAACTTTGAATTATTTCAAATCTGACACCAGAAACAGACTAACAGATGACCTGAGTGCTGCATGTGTTGCTCTCAAACTTACAAAGTGTGAGCCAAGGTTAGACAAATTATCAGCATGCATACAACAGCAAAGATCACATTAATTGTTCAAAAGTATGCCAAATGCAAACTTTTACCTTTTAATAAAAAGTTGTTTGTATCATTGAAAGCTCTGTTGTTGTGTTTTTCTTTTAAGACAAAAGATATTAATGTATGAGTTGTTTTTTCTAAACTAAAACTTCAGTATTCAGGTTAAATTGCCGTGTTGACACTTTGCGATAAATAAGTGGGTTTTGGGCACTTGGTCTCTAAAAGGTTCACCATCACTGGCCAAGGGGCTATGAATCACGAAGAAGAAGAAAATGCTTTCTCTTTCCATGGGTGATTTTGGAGGAGCTGCCTGAAATATCCTAGATACGTGGCTACAGGGAAACTTGTTCTTTATGGTCACAGTCCATGGTGACTCTGTTTGGAAAGCATGGTCAAGACTGTTACTGCAACACAGGAATTCTGTTTCCCATGTTTATGAGTGACACTGATAGCCATTGTGAGTATTCCCACAATTGGGCAAGTAAAACGAGTCTTGAATGTTATTCTTGGGGCAGATCTTAAGAGTAGACAGACTCTGCGAAAGATGATGCTGGAGACTTTTAACATTGTGTGAGTGGAGATTTGAATCTGGGTTTCCCAGGTCCCAGTCTGACACTTAACCACTGCACAGCACTGGCTCTCCACAACCCTTTACATCTACTTTAAAAAACAGCCTCAACCTCCCACCTCGATAATCCAAATAGGCCTCCATGTACCCCACCCAGCCCTAGAGCTTTGCAAGTAATTTGGGCAGTTGAGCTGGGTAACCACACTTCTTCCAGGTAACAAACTCCTGTGAACATTTAAATTGAAAATACCAATGGGGGAAAGCAACTTGGCCTAGACTGAATACCCAAACAGTCTAGGAGGGCCTGGTCAGGGAAAAGGGATCACGAGGTACTAGGCGTGTGTTGCGAGCCAGGTCAATCAGAGGAACTGGAAAATCCCTATCAGGGCTGTCCACAAAGTTGATGCTTTTAGTATCGCAACCGTCTGTGTCTAACAAGGTTAGTGAATTCGATATGGGGAAAATGATCAATATTTGATCAAATATTGTCAAATAATAGTAATGTTTTAAAGCATTATTTAGAGCAACAAAACTACTAAATTTGTTTTTGTAATTTAAATAACTGTTGTGAAACATTGCAATTAATTTAATGATATGAAATTGTAATTTTTAACAATATTAACATTTCTGTATGAACAGTTGACTGTACCGCTCTTGATTTTTATCTTGGAATACTACAGTTGGCTTAAAGTTCTGAAACTTAAACAAACCATTAAAAAGAAAAATAATAGCAACTTACAAAAACAAGAGATGTCTCCAGTTACAGTAGATAGAAGCTTTACTATGCAACTAAGTTTGCCCCAGTGGTTATGAGGCTAGAGGCCAAGTAGCCCTTGCCAGCAAATAACTTTTTTGAGTTTCATCAGTGTGTCAAATTACCACGACAGTCTACATTGCCTTCATGGAATATCTGGTTGAATAGCCTCCTATTGATTGATTGCCGGGGATCGCCTGTTACTGGCCTGCTCTTCCATAAGTTTAGCTAAGCAGAAGGTAGTTCATTCCCTCTAACCCTCCTCTTTCTTCCCGTTATGCTGCTAGTCAGATTTTTACTATGCTCAAGAAACCTCAGGCCTTAATTACCAGCTATGCTATGTAACATCTTCAAGTATTTAGCTAGTCAGTTTTCTTGTTTTCTTGTTGCTTTGCCACAGAACTGTAACTTGTGTTTTTAAACTGTTTAACTTAAATTTTTATATTCAATGAAGCTTTCTTTGCTTATATTGGTGAGTTACTGGTCCAAACCCAGAACCGCTTGGTTGCATTACAGGGGAGAAGCAGGGTCTCTGTGGGGTAGAATAAAAATGGGGGGGGGGTGAGTATTCAGTATCAAAGACCCCCATGCAGAGGAGACAAAGTCAAAGAAAGAATAGTATATGGCAAAGGATGGGGTGTATTGGTTTTATATGCCAATGCTAGAAGCTGCCAAGCCACAATAAGGGACCAGGAGTGCGTAGTGCTAAAAGAAGGCATTGATGTAGTAGGGAAAAGTGTGTTCAAATGACAACAAAAAAAAGGATATTTCTAGATATGCTCAATGTTTATACCCTGGTCATGGATCTGATTAGAGTGGGTGTGACCTTGAATTGATCCTAAGTGGTTGCTCTGATCTGGAGCAGAAAGCGAAAGTGATTGAATCACTCATAACAGTGATTTACAGGGCCATGAATTCAGCACACACATGAACAGTAAGTTGCTGGAAAGTCAACACAGCCTCATTTAACTTCAAAAGAGGCAACTTGTCAAATATGAGGGGATTAATTAAATGGGAATTGAAAGAGAGGGCCAAATCTCTTCAGGATGCTTGGAGGTTATTTAAAATGCCTTCACTTTGGCCAGAGTCCATGTAATTTTGAATGTGTTGTCATAATTGAAAACTGTGATTAGCTTGTGTCCCATGGTATCATTCCAGGTAAAGTTCCAGCTGTGAAGAACGCATGAGTATATATGGTATTACTCATCTGGGATGGCACACTGGACAAGCATCACCACTTGGCTGACTTGGTTGGCTTTGATCCCGTTCAATAGGGAAGAATGCTGAACCATCTGTGTGTGTGTGTTGGGGGGTGAGAGTTCTGTAAAACGGCAAGCCAAGTCACCTCACAGAATTGCAAATTCTATGTAAAAGCAAGCCAGAAGGAGTGCTGTGTTGAACTGATTCCAAGCAGGACATAACTGCTTCTTTGCACATCATTTTTGCATTGTTATTGCTGTATAGGGTTGAACATGTAATGAGAAAAGCATGAACAACCCATCCCTTGTGTATTTGGGTCGTAAGTAATTGCTCTGTAATAAAATGGCTGATTTCTTACAGGTGGGAGGCTGAGAACTGGAATCTGATTTTGTTTACATTTTCTAGTTCTTATTTTATTCTTAAACAATTACTGGAAAGTCCCTCAAACCCTAATGTTCTTTGGACCTGGCAAATGTGGCTAGACAATTCAGCTGTGGAATTTTTGTGGCAAGTACAGGTTGGGGGAAATAATTTTTAATGTCTTCCATTCTTGCATATTGGAAAATTTAGCATAGAGGTGCTGGCATGTCCATGCACACTCAGTCAGGAATGGGAGAACTTTGTGAGAATACTCCGATGTTGAAGTTGACTTGTCTGTGACATGGTCTGTAGTCCTCAATGTGTGATTTATTTATTTTTTTGGGTGGGAGTGGGCATCCCAACAGCTTGTAAACTTCATATCCCTCCTGAACTAATTCAAGATTCCATAGTATTGTTTTAGATTTCGCTTCTCCCCTCCCGACTCATAATTCATTCACCTTTTGAACAAAGAAATAATATTCCAGTACCATTTTTTTTTTGGCCATCACGTCACAGTTGACTAATAGTGACTTCATAGGGCAAGAGATGTTCAGAGGAGGTTTGCCATTACCTGCAACTGCGTACCAACCCTAGACTTCTTTTGTGGTCTCCCATCCAAGCACTAAGCAGGGCTGACCTTGCGTAACTTCTGAGATATGACAAGATGGGGCTATGCAGGTCAGGAAAGGTACCGTATATAGGCCTCAGTAACTGGCTGCCAAGAATGGTGGGCATTGCCTTTCAGCAGATACCCCTCCCAAGTTTTCATTTGAGGAGAGGAGGACATCCTGATGTTTGGGTACTCCTTCCCCAGCATCCCTGGAGGCAGGCTACTAGATCATTTTCTTTATGACCTTCAGTTCTTTTCATACTCACTTTGCACATGCAGGACTCTGATGAGCTCTGATTCCCTTTTGGCCTTCTTTCTGCTGCGGAGTTCCTTTTAAGGTCATAATTTCTTTCCCTCGTGTGCCTTACTCAGTGTTTCCTTTAAGGTTGTCTTCCTTGGAGGGGAGAGGAGGAAAAAAAAACCTTGTTCTTCCTTCCCACCTCCAACTCTGCTCTGCTCAAGTGACTAGTTGCCACAAAACCCCATGGCTATGTCATTTGCATTTCAGTTACCTGAAGTTAACACTGCTGGCACATTAGAAGAAGATCCTCATGTTGGACATCAGAGAGCTGCAGAAGCAAAAGTGGAGGTGTAAATTAGCCACTTGCGCCAAAGCAGCATCAAGCTGAAACTGAAAGCAATTCAGCTGACTGCAAGGAGCTCCTCGGTGCCGCCACCCCACGTTGTCTTACAGCAGTTGTCAGCAGCCTGTGTCTGCTGCCACTTCCCCTGCAGCACAAATGGAAAGTGATCAAGAGGTGGTAAGTGTGCAGACCAATCCTGCACTCCTCAAGAGGAAATGGAGATGCCGTGGTTGTTTTCAGGAGCGGCAGACCAACTTTTAAAATAATGAGATTGTGAGAAGTGAGCAGTCTCAGGGCAGAAAGAGACATGGCTCTTCAGGTGACCCCCCCCCACCTCATCCGCTTACATTCCACCTAAAAGGCAGGCTATCCAGGGTGCCAGGGACTATGCTCAGATCACCAAAAAATCCTCTTGGCCTCCTAATGCAGCACAAAAAGCCTATGCCCCCCAATCCTCCCAGGCTTCATCTCCAAGGTCTCCCCATCTGGGGGAGGACATTTACAACCCTGATTCTGAGCACTCAGAGTCTGACTCAGTCAAGAGGAGGGTCAGATGAAGGCCCTCCTCAGTCTCACAGATTGTTTTCTCATGATGAGCTGCCACCATTATTCTACATGGTCCAAAGGTTTCTGCTGCTCCTCCCCCCCCCCGGGAGATCCAGAGTCTGATGAGGATGGTGCCACGGAGGTGTTCTGGACACGCCAAAATTTTATATTCCTTCCCAGCAAAGGTCTCTTAGCGCCTCAAAATTTCGATCGTAGACTCTCCACTGGCCAGTCTGTCTCCAGGAGTGGCCTTGCTTAAAGAAGGGGAAAGTTCCTTAAAGGATTCCACAGATTTAAAAGCAGCCTTATGCAGAGCTCATGAAGAAGTGGCCTGTGCCATTAGAGCTTCAGCTGCCACCTCCTTCGTGGCTAGAGCTTCTATCATGTGGCTTCGCAGACTCCTGAGGGAAACTCGTGATTTATCAAGGAAGCTCAAAGGATACCTCTCTAGACTAGAGAGAGCTTCAGCCTTCATGGCTGATGCCAGTTTCGATTTCATGAGATTTTCCTCAAAGGCTATGGCCTCCACTATAATGGCAAGGAGGAATGTATGGCTGAAGATTTGGACTGTGGACGCTACTTCCAAGTCTAATGTAACTTCATGGCCTTTCCTAGGGGTGATACTATTTGGTGATACCCTGAACAATATCCTTATAGAGACCAAGGATAAAAGAAAGCTATTCCCTTTTCCTCAAATGGAAGAAGATAGCAAGTCATTTGTCATTTCACAGCTATAGGACTATTCACAGATTCTGTCCAGACTCTAGAAGACTGACCTGGTCCAAACCAAAGTCTTCCTTCTGTTCCAGCTCTCAGTCCACCCAGGGCCAAAACTCGGGCAACAGAGGCAACAGACCTTGCCCGCAGCGCTCCTGACGCCAGGCCTCCAACAGTGGGGGGCAGACTTCAACTTCTGCTAGAACTTCTGCTAGAACAGCCCACATTTTTCTGTTGTGAATCAAAAAATTGCTATGCACCAGCAGTCCCCAGGCTCAAGTCAAGAAGCATTTGAGTCCCTGCCTCTTGAAACGCTGCTTTGTAATTGGCTGTAGTGCTTACTGTGAGAAAAATGTCCAGTTCCCCTCCTCCTCCACCTCAAATAGAAGGAACCTTCACAGTAAGTCCAAAGTTCCTTTCTCCACATATTACAGTTTTCTTGAGAGAAGTCTCTCATGTTGTTCTGAGCCTTGGTTTCGTGCCTCTTCTGTCCAGCTCATAGCTTGGCACAACATGGGGCACACTGCCTCTGACACATACACACCATAGCTGACTGAGTCTTTGGGGAGTTGATGGAAGCCACAAAACAATGCCTGGTTACTGAGCCAAGTTATGCAAACCCTTAATTGTGTAGATCTTTGTGTTTATCATAAATCAGTGACATGTTCCAAATGGGTTGTTTCAGATGCTTCCTGTATGAAATGTACAGGATCTGGTAGTAATGTGGGAATAAATGTGCTTGGGCTGGAGACACAACAACATTCTTTGGTTCATCAGAGCAGGACATTGCTTGATGTTCAGGATCAGGCAACTCATGAATAGCTAAGTGATTAGGATTGATACAAAACAAAAAGCAAGATGTGCAAAGCCTATCACTGCCTTTGACTTTCAGCATCTACACCACTGCTTTGTGTACTCAACTATAGTAGAATCTTTTTCTTCCTTTAATCCTGTTCTAATCATACTCTTTTTGTGTGTGTGTGTGTGTGCTAACTCAAGTCACAGCTAACTCATTGTGACCCCTTAGGGTTTTCAAGCAAGAGACCTTTGGAGGTGGTTTGCCTGCCTCTGCGTCGCAGCCCTGGTATTCCTTGGAGGTCTGCCATCCAAGTACTAGCCAGGGTCAGGGCTGAGAGTGTGTGACTGGCCCAGGGTCACCCAGCAAGCTTCCATGGCAGGAGTGGGAATTTGAACCGGGGTTTCCCAGGTCCTAGCCCGACACCTTAACCACTACACCACACTGGCTGACACAAATTCAGCACGGTAAACTTCCTGGATTCAGGGTTTCTGAGAACATCTTTCCATATATGAATTCCCTCAAGCATGTATTTGTTTCATTTATTATTTATTTGCTTCATTTATGCCCCACTTTTTTCCCCAGTGTGGACTTAGTGTGGACTTTCTGTTGCCTTTACCTTCTTCAGTTTTTCTTAGAACCATTTACTGGTTGGTGGCTGGTATTTTGGGTACTTCTTCATAGCTGTTGTTATGCTCTTGTGCTGCTTCGCTGTTTTAAGATAAAATTGTAATGTTAGAATCCTTTTTTACAAAAGAGTAAATAATTTAACAATAAGATGGAGGGAGAGGGAGGGGAAGTAATAATATTTTATCTTAAGTTAATAAGATATTTTCAGCAGTTTAAAATGAATTATGTTGGTTGACAATTTATCAAATGTTGAAACTTTGGATGATGATTTTGAAAAATAATAAAACTATTAAAAAAAGATAAAATTGTAATGTGTTGGTTTGTGTTTCCTGTTACATTACTAGAACATGGTGGGTTATGAATCCTAAACTAGGGATGTCACTCGAACTTTAGTTTCTTAATCATATGGGTTAGCTGATGTAATAAAATCTCTCCCCTCTGCCCCCCCTCTCCAAACCAGTTAATAACCTATTCATACTGCATTATATGCTTACCCCACTTTTGACCTTTTATTGTTTGTTCAGGGAACTCAGGGCAATGTATACGAACACTTCCCTCTTGTTTTACCTTGACAAATAGCCCTGGCAGGTTAGGCTAAGAGTGGCTGTCCCAAGGTAACACTTCTTTCGCTTCTGCCAAAATAAAAAGGCCACTGAATTTATAGCCAAGCGTCAATGGTGCTGTGATCAGGGCCCCAGGAATAGAACACACACCTCCCCCCCCCACACACACACACTCTCAGCATCCCTGGACAGATCAGCTTTTATGTGCAGGTTTTGTAACCTGATTGTATGCCTGCATGACTTCTTGTCAGTAAGTGCCAATAACCATGTATGTTGGTGTTCTTGTTCTCAGCTCCGAGTCCCACCACGGCCGTGTCCTATCTGGCAAACAAATGTGTAGATGGGAGAAAGAACCATCCGAAGTCCAAATGGTATTTGCCCTGGGGGTCCAATTCGTGTAACAAAATCAGAGACTTTGATGAAGCAGTGAGCAAGCAGATCGAAGCCAACGACATTGTGTTTTCTGTTCATGCTCCTCATCCTCCCAATGAGATGAGCCCTTGGTTCCAGTTCATGCTCTACGTTTTGCAAGTGGACATTGCCTTCAAGATGGACAACCAAATTAGTAAGTAACTTGGTCATTTTTTCATGTAGTGTATTAAGTGTAAGAAAACAAGAGTGTAAATGAAAACCAAAATTTCTCAGGTTATGTCTGCCATTCTGTTGCAGCAATCCGTATGCCATATCATAAAACCTGGTGCCATAAATCTTCAGCCTGATCTGTTGATTTTTAAGCTTTGTGAAGATGTGGGAAGTTGCTAGAAACACACCCTCTAATCCAGTTATTCAGCCACATATTTCTTCTAGTCAGAAGTCTCATTCCATTCAACAAATGAAGGATCGACCACAGTGGGGTTGAAAGTCTTGCTTCTGGTGTTTGCAGGAAATATATGGAGGATGGGGAGATGAGTCTTTGCACTCACTGGCTTTTAAAAAAAACTGATTGCTAATACACACACATACACACACACACATATAGATTATTCACGTTTTTCTGACTTAACAAATCACAAACAGCTCTTTCTTTTTTGTCTTGAGAACAAAAAGAATGTGAATGGGTTTTTTTCCTGTGTAGGAGACATGTGAAGGGGAAAGTCATTTTGAGATTATTCCTGGCTTGATTATCCTTTCTTTGCCATTTCTGGGCAGCCAATGAGAGTATAAACTGGCCCGACTCCAGACCAGAATTAGTTCTGGCAGATGTCCCAATTTCTGTAGGCTTTGTTAAACATCCTACTACTTTTTATTTTCTTTTATCTATAGCCATTAATTAAATTTATAGTAGCATTAGGTAATGGTTGGCAGTCATCTTACTTCAGTTGCATTCATATTCATTTAGAGTTGTTCTTCATAGCCATTGAAACGTGCAACGATTAGCATCCAACAATGGCCAAGATTTTATTGGTAGATCTTAAAATATTTATACCTCACCTTTCCTCATAGTTCAAGGTGGCTTACAATTCATAATGAAAAACATTTAAGTGACAGCAAAGCCCCATTCTCCCCCACCTAAGCTTTCAGTTTACACTTCATTAAAAGCTCTAGTGAATAAAATAGCCTTACAGAGCCTCCAGTTTTGTTCAGCACTTGATCAACTAATAGTTTTTATATTTTCAATGGGGGGAGGCCACTCTGCTGCCTTTTTGCACAGGATGCAAATAGGCCTAAAAATAAGAACCTGCACCCCCCCCCCCCAATTTTAGCATCTAATTTGATGAAGTGTTTTTGAGAACTCAAAAACTTGCACACTTTTTTATTACGACCAATCAGAAAACCACAAAAAGTTCTGCATGGCTTTTGTTTTAGGTAACACCTGTCTTTTGGCCTCTCAAAAATTGTGTGAGGTAGTGTTCTCAATGACTCTAGTCAGCCATGATTCAGATATAGTCGTGAACTTAAGAAAACCTAGGCGTCTAGTTAGCTTTCCTATATCAGATCATTTAATTCCTGGCTGGAGGTACACCTCAAGAACATGTCAGGTTTGTAAAGGGTATAGTACATAAGTAATACTGTTAAAGAATCTCTGCTTCCACTTTAAGCTTTTATTAAAATATAGCTATTCAGCATTATTAACATTGGCTCAATCAACAGTAAATTACACCATCCACAATTGTTACATAGATAATTCAAGGAGAGCAATTACATGAGTCCATAAACGTTTCTTATCCCCCAAATATGCAGGTCATAGGCAAGGAGCCCCTTCTGAGAAGAAGCTCTTAATCAATTCAACTTCCCACATTGATGAGATTTTAACATCATCTCCTAACAATAGTTAACTGTCCCGTTTGATAAGGGCACACATTCTTGGCTCACTGATTGTCTTCTAACGTCAAACACCTTACAAGGTTATCAATACTTGTAATGTTAACTTAGAATATATAAAAACTGTTAATTCTTGCCATCTCAACACATATCTGTTGATAATGAGTTAGTTGGCTTCTAATCTACACAAGGCTATATAATTGTTGTGTTACTACTTCGTTTCTTCTCCCTCTCCAAGGCTATTCTATTCTGAGTCTTGAAAATCCATTTTTAGCATGTCCACCTGAGAAGCCAGGCTAGCTCTGTTTCTGTGCACATCCTCTATGATCTTTTTGGACAAGACCAGAAACCGTTCCCATATATTTCTGGCCATATCTATCACAGTAGGTGAAACTGAGAGATAGTGGATCCTACCCCTGTCCTACCACTCCACTGAGCAAAGTTTGAACACTTCCTCCAGCCTAGGAGCCTTCCTGCAACTTAAGCAGCTTGTCCATTGGAGGAAGAGCAACTGTTCTGCCCTCAGGCTTCGGGTAGTCTCCCCAAGAGTCAGGACTTACCCTGCAGGGTCTGGGCTTCAGGAACATAGCCAAGGCAGTTCTTGAAATGAGTGTTAACATAAGTAAACACATTGTGATTAATTATAGTGTCCACTGTTGTCCCTCCTCCTTTTAAATCCCCTCCCTTGTATTCCCCCCCCCCCAATAATGTTTAAATGCTGGTCCTTGTTTGGGTGGAAAGTCACCTATGCTTGAGATTTTTACAGGTGGCATGCTAAAAGTGTCAGCTATGGGCTTGGACCCCAGGGAAGAGCTCCATAGATATAAGGGGGATTTTTGCCAGCTCCTCCCAAGCTGTTCCCAGGTGTTCCATGTTCCCCAGGAGCAGCATTTTGCAGGTATTTGGGGAGTGACAGAAGGAAATCCTCTGCTGGATGCAACCCCTTGTCTGGAAGTATGCCATCTCTCCCTGCTACCCTCATTCAGATATCAGATAGTTGGGTGGCTTGAAGCAAGCCATTGTTTCTCACTGTCTCCTCATTTGTAGTATGGGAATAAGCTGTCCCACCTGCTATGTATAGGAGTGCCATATAAAATCAGTAGCTTGTAGAATAGCAGTGTAGGGGAGAGGGTCGATGATGGTTAAAATGTTTTTAATACTGCGTTGTGTGCAGGTGTCCTCAATCATAAAAGCGTCTGGTTACACAAGGCCTAAAGTGTCAGGCCTTCAGCAAATAATCACTCTTGTGACTTTGAGCATGTACCAGGGCTTGTGTACATTACATGCCTTTGCTGTATCAATGTGTGGCCCTTTGTTCTCCTTCTGAGGCTAAAGTGTCTTGATTTGTGGGTTATTTCCTTCCCTCATCAGGGTAGGCAGGACCAATTTCTCTGACTTCCGGTCTCCCTTTGGCAGGAAATAGCCTGCAAAACCTCAGTTCCGTCCTGCCTCGGAAGGGAAAGCAGGTCGTAAGCACAGCTCCGTGCTTGTTCGTTTGTGATTTAGCCGTTATCGCAGATTAGTTTAGCTGTTTGTGATCTTTGTCAGTAAGTGTGACCTTTTCCTTTGTATTTGTTCCCACCCACCCTCCCAATCGTCCTTGTCTGTGTTTTTCTCCAGAGTTACTCCCCGAAGGTTCCAAAATGGCGGACTCCATTTTAGATAGAGAGGACGACCTCCTTTAAGTCACAGACTATCAGTTAGGGCTGGTCCAGTCCGCCCCAAAGGAGTCTGATCCTCCCAATGCCCGTGATTGCGGTGCCTTAGGGAGCAAAAATCAGGAGGGCTCCTTACAGAGTGCAGACCAGGCGCCGAAAGGAAAAAAGGTGCGAAAAGCCGCGTCGTCTCTTCGAAAAGCCATGTCTACCCTACAGGGCATTAAAAAGAAGAAACACTGCTACAGAGTTCCGACTAGCGGGGATGAGAGCCGGGAAAAGAACTCCCGCCTTCTCAACGTGAGCGGACAAAGCGACCCACGCAGCCAGCACTGTTTTTCCCCTGGCGGCTGATTTTTCTCTCCAGTTGGGAGCTGGTAACTTTCCCTCTCAGGAAAGATGATAAATTCTCATGTTCACAGGTCACAGGAGATTAACCTACCATCCTTTTGTCCAAGACCCTCTTGCCCCAAGGAGCATTCTTGGCATACGCTGGATCTACGTAGAGCCATACGCATATTCATAGACAGAACGGCTGACATTCGACAGTCAGACTACATGTTTTTAGGGATCAACGATCTCAATAAGGGAAAGAGAATGTCAGTCGCAGCCATTAGCCGCACCCTCAAACTCTGCATTCTAGAAGCATATAAGGCCTCGGGTGTTGCTGCCCCTGAGGGTATCACCGCTCATTCCTTGCGCAGCACAGCCACCATAGCGGCCTTTGATAGACAGGCCCCGGTTGAGGAAATTTGCCGGGCTGCTACCTGGGCATCGGTTTCAACTTTTATAAAACACTACAGGGTGAATACGTGGGCATCGGCTCAAGCGGCCTTCGGTCGAAGAGTCCTACAGCAGGTTGTGGAATAAGGTGGTAACCCACCCACATGGGAGCTCTTGTAGGTAACACAAATCAGGACGCCTGAGCCTCAGAAGGAGAATGGAGCCTTGATTACTTACCGTGAAGGCTCCTCTCCTGAGGCGAAAGAGTCTTGCTCGCCCGACACACAGCGTAGATCGAACCTTTAGTCTAAATTAAGACACCTTGTTCGCCCAGGGCTACAAATACGCAAGCCCCAAGGGAAGTTTTATTAGATCCTTTGGTTATACATTTTTCCATTGTTGATGTTGTCAATGTGTTATTACATGTTTTCTTATCAAGTGAGCTTCATTCCTATTGTAGTAGCTAGGCAAGACTGTAACTGAGGTTTGGCAGGCTATTTCCCGCCAAAGGGAGACAGGAAGTCAGAAAAATTGGTCCTGCCTATCCTGATGATGGAAGGAAATAACCCTTTCTGAAACTGTCATGATGTCTGTAATGATTTGCAGACTTCACTTGCTTTGTGGCGTCTCCTATATTTCCCTGGTTTGGCATTTTGAGATCTGTCGTTTGAAACATTCATGTCTTTTTTCCTCTCAGGAAAGATGTGGTAAGCCCAGTACACAATCAGAAAGGTAGAGTCCCACTGTCTGCAGCAATTCTTCATTCCAGTTTTTCCTAGTGGGCAAAGTTATTTTGGTGTTTGACATTAGGAATCAGAGAAGGTGTGTGCAGGTGTGTATATATAGAATGCCCGGGTTGGGGAGCTCCAATAGAATAAAAATGGCCCAGTGACTCACTTGTGTGACTCAGGGCAGCCTCTGCCTTTGACCAGTAGCCATGAAGGTGATGTGAGGCTTAAGTCACCCTTTTACCACAATTTAATTACTGTTTCTCTCACAGTGCAGAAACTCAGGAGCTAGGAAACAATATTTTTGGTCCTGTACATTCATTATTTAATTAACAAAAGGGTTTCTGGTGGCGGAGTAAAAAAGCCTGGTCTTGCCAGAATGCCTCTGATAGATCTGTGTTGTGGGTTGTTGGGTTTTTTTACTCCAAGGTCATGCAGATTGATTATGATGCTCTAAAATGCATCTTGGAGAGGCTGCTGTTAGTGACCTTGAAGGGAGCTGTGCCGTTCTGTCTGAAGGATGTGTCTGTTAAGCATGCTTATGGAAATCAGGGCTTTCCACTGATTAAATTTCGCGTAGTCGATCAACTATTACAGTGACCTGTTCCATGTTGTCATACTTAAAGGTGTGAATAAATTATCTGGGTGCAAGTGACAGCCTGACTCGAGGAAAGAAATCTGATTTTTTTTTTGCCTTAACGCTAAATAAAGCCACCATAAAAAGAAAGGCGCTTCTTTTGTGATAACTTAACAATGGGGAAAAATATCAAAACTATGTGGTTTCCTAAATCAGAATGGAATAATGATGTGCCTGTTGTGTTAAGACCTACTGAAATTAAGTTCCCATGAATTGTATCCCTGTGGGTCAGAATCAGCTGCAAACAGCTTCTGCTGGCCTTGGCCACACAAATGTGATTGTGTGAAAGATGTAACTAGAATCTGTGAGATCCAGATTCAAATCCCCACTGTGCCATAAATTTCACTAGGCAACCTTGGGCCTGCCTCTCTCCCCTTCCCCCCCTCTCCCTAAACTACCTCACAAGGTTGTTGTGAGGATATAATGGAGGAGGGGAGAATGATATACACTGTCCTGCGGTCCTTGGATAGATGGATGGATGGGATAGAAATAAATAACTTGCAGGAGACTCTCCTGGGTCTCTGGAGTACATCCAAGGGCACCCAGTTGCGCATTACATCTGGGGACGGAGTGAGGCTGTGCCAAAACCATTTTGACCATGAGAACTAGCTCCAAAGTTTGTAGTTGTTCGTTTGTAGTTGGGTGGTAAACCGGATTAACAATCCACCTGATCAGAATAGAAAGATGTTGCCTTTCAAGTAGTAACTAATTTTAGTGCTTTTCTACCAGAAAACGTGCAGGTAATTCTGCACTAAAGAAAATTCAAAATCCTAATAAGCCATATTCTTTTGTAGTGAGTCCTGAAAACTGAACAGAGGTGTCTGTTCTCAGGACATACTGCACAGGAATAGGGCTTATTGGGAAATGCATCTGTAATAACCCTGTAATTACAAACAAACAATTCTGTGGCGTCCCTTTGAAGTGTCTAGCGATTCATCTGCTTTTAACTAGTGGGCTCTGTCAAATATTTTCTGCAGCAAATTACTTTTTGTCTCCAAACCAATCTCAAGTCTTGTCCTGATGTAGCAAGTCTTGTACCACATAAGCCTCATGAAACAAATGCTTTACGCAGATAACATTGACGGCCTTCCAGCAATAACACAGCTGTTGAAAGAGTGTGGTCACCCAGGCAATGGATGCAGTTCTGAAAGGGAATGTTTGTGTGCAGCAACCTGACATTTGGCTAGATGGGACCCTGAAGCAGAATTGAAGGGGGCAGAGCATAGAAAGAGTAAGTGTCAGCCAGAAGAGAGCTTTTATTTGGGGCTAGTACAAAAGGCTTACTCTGAAATCAGAAAGGGCACTCCAGCGTTTTGTAAGTAAGCTTATTCCTCTCAATGAGTCAGAATTCTCAAACAACTTCTTCCTCTCTCCACTTCCCATTCAGTGTTTCGTTCCTCACTTCCTTAGGCGTACTCTGGTTATTTCCTGAATAGCTTTTCCTGCAGTAAGTGCCTCAGGAATTTACCACTTGGTCCTGGTAACCGCATACCACTTCATTTAGCAGGAGGTCGGTTAGCATGGTGATAGTGCTATTCCTGTGTGGCTCGAGGGTGCTGGACACACTGAATCTGTATGACTGATATACCTTTGGACACCTGTTTTTGGAAGCATCCTTGATCTACTTTCCTAGGGTTTTTGTTTTTGCATGTGTGTGTGGGGGGGTGTCCTTCTAAATGTTTCAGTTCTCAAAAATGTAGTGAAGGCATAATCTGGTTTTCAACTAGTAGTGTGTTTTCATCTCATAGGTCTGAAAAAAGGGTAGGGTAGTAAATCAATGAAAAAATGAGAGCCATATAATTCATTTTGAGTGTGTACACACCTCACATTCATGTAAAACTCTGCTTCCCCATTGCAGCGATTTTGTGATTGGTTCCCCCCTCCCCAAAGCCAATTTGTTATGGCACTCTCTATCTGCTGTAAAAATTCCAGGAGTGCCTGTAGATTCAACAAGGTTGGAGACCTTTGCTCTAGGTGAGAAACCCAGATAATCATCAGTCCAAAGGTGAGGGACATGCAGCATTTTCCTCTGTCCTCCTTGATGATGTGGATTAATTCTTAGCACAAAAGTCGGAAAAGCTTTTATCTCATTTGCTCTGTAGGTACCAGCCATTTATATTTATAAGAGCTGCAGCTGCTTCTGTATTGTCAGGTTGGCTAGATCAACTGCTTGGCAACTCATCCATTGCTGATCAGTATGGGACCATATTTCCAATGACTGCTTCTTTAAAGTTAAAAATGGAGGCTGCTCACCCGGATATGTATTTTGAGAGCTCTCCAGTCCAAAAGAGCAGACTGGGACCATAGTACCTACAGGACCTCCTCTCCTGTGACACCCCTCAAAGAGCATTGCACTCATCCAGCAACTACGTATTAGTGGTCCCTGGCCCGAGAAGTATCTGTCTGTCCTCATCCAGAGCCAGAGCTTTCTCAGCCTGGTCGAACTGTTTAATGAGACCCAGGCCCTGCAGGATTTAACCCATTTCTGCAGGGCCTGCAAGACGGAGATGTTCCACCAGGCCTATAGTTGAGGGCAGTGATGGTTCCATCATAGCTGGCCCCCTACTCAATCCTTCTCTGGCCTGCCTTACCTTTCTCTCCTGGCTGTTTCACTATCAGCAGTGGTTGGAAGAGAGCTATCTGGACCAATTGGTTATAACTGTAAAATTTTGTGATATTTGGGTTTTAATTGTAATTATTGTTATTAATCTGAAAGACTTTGGATGTTGTTATATGATGTGAGCTGCCCTGAGCCCAACCTTCGTCGGGATAGGGCGGGATAAAAATCTAATAAAATAAATAATAAATACTATGCTGTGTGCCTGTTGGAGAACCAAAGAAGCAAGTGGAGGCAGTTGATGTTGTTGCTTCTGAAATGGGGGCAGTGCAACTGCTTTAAATTCCAAAGAGCTGCACAGAAGCCTTTGTTTAAGAATTGTGACAAACTTAAACTCATTAGACAGAAAGCATAATTACAAATTTGATATCATGGTCTGTGGTATGTAAGCACGAGGGTCAGCTCTGGTTAGTACTTGGATGGGAGACCACCAAGGAATACCCAGGTCTTTGTGCAGTGGAAGACAATGGCAAACCATCTCTGTAAGTCTCTTGCCTTGTAAACCCTACTAGGTTGCCATAAATCAGCTGCGACTTGACACTTTACACACATCTGGTTTTCCACTTACTGGGAACAAGAAATCATTCCTTCTCTTTGTTATCAACAGTGGTAAGTGTCCTCCCAGAGAAACACAGCAGTGCATTCAAAGGGAATTGCCTTCAGTTATGTAGATATATATTGGTAGCAAATCCATGTATGCAAGGTTACTTGAATTTCTGCATACTAAGCCATACAAAAACTACAGATAAGAGATAATGATGATTCCTGAGTCACTTCCTGGTGTGGAGCATTGGAGGGTGTGTGTGTGTGTGTGTGTGCACTTCAATAGCAGCCTTATCAGTCTGGGGAAGTTCTAAGCTTTAGTGATAAACATCAGACATCAGTGGTCAGATTTCAACAAGATATGGTCCTACTCAGATTCACCTTTGGGCCCCCTTTCCCTGGAAATATTTGTTAGATTCTGGTGGCTGCTGTGACATGACTTTCTCATATTTCCAGATTAGTCTATTACTATGCAGCTACTCCAAGTGTGGCGGTGGGGCGGAATGGCTTCTCTATATTTAGATCATTGTGGTGTGAACTAATGTCTTGGAACTAATAGAACTGCAAAAACAACCTGAGATGTTTAGGCTATATTCTCAAAACCTGCCAAGGTGACACAGCTATACTCTTCAGTAGAGGCATTTTGAATCTGGAGTGTGCAGTGTTTACATGCTGGGAAAGGGGGAGGGGCTGAGAAACTGAAAAAGTTGTTGCACCCACACAGAATAGAAACACCTCCAAGCAATATATAAATAGCAGGTCTGAACCACAAAGTCCTTCCACACCCGTTCCCAGCACTCTAGATGAGTGTCCCTCCACCTGGTTCCAAATGGAATTATAACTTTGAAACGAGCAACAGATGTGTCGGTCAGTAGAACTTCAAAGATGTTGTCTTGCTCAGCTACAGGCTGGAAATACACAGTGTCTTTGGCATTGACCTCTGGGATCCGAATCTCAGTGGTCTTCAGCATGTTGCACATAGAGCTTCTCAGGTTACATATAGCAAAACTGAACTTGCAGATGTATTATGTTTAGGCCACAGCGGCATTTGTGGTTTTGTATTGAAAACTACAACCAACACTGTAATTAACAAGCTACAATTAAAGCCAGGCACAGGTGTTTATGACCATAATACATATGCATCCCAGGATTCCTGAAAAAAAATCTAAAAAATGAGTTTTCACCTCCAAGGATGGTTTTCTGTCTTGTATGGGGAGATGGGGAATATGTAGGGTCTGATAGATCAGTATTGTGGACAGCAAAGGTACCTTGTGGTTCTACTTATGTCACAATGATTGGACTCAGCTGAAGGGTTCTGAGGGCCTACATTTGACATCCTGGATTTTTCCCTTCCAGCTTTAATAGCTAAGCTGTTATGTATAGGCTAAATCTCTGGCTAAACGAATGCACAAAGGCTCACATAAATTATCCTTGGATTGCTGTTCTGTTTTTCAGACTTCTAGTTATTTCTGTTAAATGTTTGATGCTTTGCTCCTACAGAAAACAATGCAGAGATTACATTTAATGTGTCCTTGGGATACCGTGATGACATGGTCAGTGACTGGCAAGCAATGGCCTATGCGGAAGAGACCCGGAAGCTCAAATGTGACTTTCACCATCTAAAAGTAGGTTCCTTACGGTTCTTGCCCAGATAATATTGCCGGAAGCTTTTTATCTTGGCATCTATTGACATATGCTTTCAGGTAGCTTTTGCTTTCCAATATATACCTTACTGTACTGGTTACTTAAAGGAAAGATATTGGCTAATCTGTATTTGCACACTGTGATTGTATCGACTGTAGGGGGAGGGTTAAATTGAGCCTTGGGGAGGGAGGGGCTTCCTTGAGGTCAAGATGCGGAATCGTGGTTTGGTAATTTGGTCATTTCTCTTTAGAAAAAGTTAGAGGTGAAATATTTCTAAGAAACAACGTGTAGCTTTTCAGAAAGATGTGTGTAGGTGTCCTAGCTGTAATTGCACCTTGTTTGGGGAGTGTCACGTGAGCACGAGGAATGAGAGTCAGTTGGTAAAGAGCTTGGTACATTTCAGTTTGAACTCTTGTGTTCTTATACGAAGCGTTTGAGGCTGTTGGCCATTAGACAAATTTGAAATAAACAGCTTCTTCCACAAGACACAGAACATTGGTGGCAATTGAAAAGGAACATTTTATCCATCTGTGCACTACATGTTCTGCATCCTCTGGCTCCTAGGCTCCTTTTAGTGTGGCTCTGCACCCCCATTGTTTTAATTTATTGCACTCCCAGACCTTTATGGATGTCTTCCCTCTGTGGAGACTGGCATTATGTGTTCTTAATTGTTGACCTGCTGATTAAAGTAGCAAATGTGATTCAGGTAGAGCATCAAGTAGGAAGCATTAACTGAATGTGTCTTGGAGTCTCACTTTTTCCTTCCGCGTTCCACACTTCCTATGACTGGCCTACTTTGTGCTGTAAGAGATTAGAATCTGTGTCTGACTACAATCTGGTAGACCCCCAAAATAAATGTTGACAGCAACCTGTTTCCCTTCCTCCTTGTTCCGATAGACTAAAGAGAATGAAGGTAGCTTCTACGAATGTGACGTGCTTCCATTCATGGAGATTGGAACTGTTGCCCACAAATTCTACCTTATCAATATTCGGCTCCCTGTGCATGAAAAGAAAGGTATTAATGTAGGAATTGGAGATATAAGAGATATTCGTCTAGTGGTAAGTGTGCAGTCATTTAACCTCTTCATTGATCTTTTTCTCCTTTGTAAACTGGCACTGTAGTTACTAACACAGCCAAGCCAAGTGAGTGAACAAGTTTATTTCATACTGGATATTACTTTGAATATGGAGTGACTTACTGATTGGTAGAACAGAATAAGAAAAACAGGGGGTATAACTTTGTCAAGCTCTAGAGCAGTTGTTCCCAAAGTGGCAGTACCACCCCCTGGGGAGATTACCTAGGGGGGCACTAAGAGGCAAGGGGGCAGCAGGGGGGCACTAGAGGTGGTCCCCTTCAACTGTGTTGTTGGGTAGGGTAGGGGGCACTGGGGTTGAGTTTGTGGAATTAAGGGGCGGTGGCCCAAAAAGTTTGGGAACCACTGCTCTAGAGCATGCATGCATATGCACACATTGACTGTATACCCCCAGGTGTGTGTGTTGGTTTGTCTTAAAATGTGTGCAACTTAACCCTGCATCCTGCCCTATTCCCAAGCTCTAGTGATAAGGACTTTAAAAGTTTTAAAGTTACCTTATTTAAAATAAGGCTGTTTGTTTTAACATCTCTTAAAACAAAACACATCCTGACTTCAGAGTGTGTTGTGTGGCAGTAAACTCTCTAGTAAGCATATGGGACAAACACAGTTTGACTCAGACTTCATAGAGGTATATTGGACATCTTCAGGCACCGGCAACTTGTTTGAAGATGTGTGCATAGGATTGGCTTTTAATTAGTCAGCTCTCAGTTGAGCAAGAAAAGTGGGGAATTAAACTTTCCTCAGTTTTAACCTCTGTAGGTGTGGTAGTTGTGCTGTTCCTCTGAAGCTTTGTCTGGCTTACAGTGTTTTATCACTTATAGCTGGCTGCACTTCGTGGGGACAGAAACAAACAAATTGGAGGTATCGATTGCTAGATTTTATTGCTTAGAGAAGTAACTTGATTAGCACAAAGGAATGTGACTGCAAGATATCAGAATCTTTCTACATTCTCTGCCAGGAATACATTCATTTAGGAATTCCTTAGAAAACGCATACCATAGTCATCAGACTGTTACTGGTGTGGAATGCTGCCCCCATGGAGAGCCCCTCCATTCCTTATGGATATTTTTCTTTTGAGGTGTCCTACTCTTCCCCTCCTCCACCACATTAACTAGCTTTTCACTTGCCCTGCCGGTAATCACTTCCTTGACTTCCTCCAAAAGCAAGAAGTTTTATTAATTCCTGACCACCAGCACTTGTCTGTCACCCACTGTCTGTTTTGAGGATTAAAGTTTGCTAAGTCAGATGGAAAATGAGAAGTGGGTTTTTAAGGTGTGATTTTTACTGAGACAGAAACATTTTTGTCTGGATTATAAGGTTTGGGTTTTTTTTTTAATTCCCATATCACTTTGATCCAGGCAGAGCAGATCTTAAGTGATCTCTTCCCAGTCAGTACCTTCTCATTAAGTAACTGATTACTTGGCACAAATATTCCTAGTGTCTGACACTAGCTGTAGAGTATAACTTCACCTGTAATGCAGGTCGTTTGTTCAGCTCTGACATACCACGTTACTGTAATTGACTCAAGGGTAAATCTGTGCAAAAAAGGTAAAGCGGTGGCTAGATCTGGTTGGATTTTGCTTATGTTCCAAATTTTGTAAAGATCTCCATTCCATGGCTCACCTTGTAAATAGAGATCTCTTTTGCCTTAAGATACTTTCATAGTTAAGTAACTATGCTATTGTGTGTGTAAAGTGCCTTCAAGTCGCAGCCGACTTATTGCGACCCCTTTTGGGGTTTTCATGGCAAGAGACTAACAGAGGTGGTTTGCCAGTGCCTTCCTCTGCACAGCAACACTGGTATTCCTTGGTGGTCTCCCACCCAAATACTAACCAGGGCTGACTCTGCTTAGCTTCTGAGATCTGACGAGATCAGGCTAGCCTGGGCCATCCAGGTCAGGGAACTATGCTGTTACTGTGTGCTTATTTGTGGGAGGGGAGAAATGGCTGTGAGGCTCAGATAGCAATGTTACTGTTGGGTATTATAGAAAATACAAAATGGATCTTGTGTTGAGAAAGCAGAGCAATGCAGTTGTGAAACTTGATTTTTTTCCAGGGCATCCATCAAAATGGAGGCTTTACAAAGGTGTGGTTTGCAATGAAAACCTTCCTTACACCTAGCATCTTCATCATCATGGTGTGGTATTGGAGACGGATCACAATGATGACACGGCCACCTGTCTTACTGGAAAAGTGCGTACAGATAACTTGGGGAATCTTATAAACCTGCAAAACTCATGCCAAGGTCATTGAATGTTCTGGAAAGAGGGGAAGAACCATTGTATCAGTTAGCTGGTTATGGGTTAGTCATGCGCAGTTGGTCATGCACACTAAGCTGGTTTTGATTGGCTTGCATTGCAATTTGTTCTGCACTTGGCACTCTCTTTGTACAAACAACTTTTTATAAAAGCCATTTTTAAAAATCACCGAATGAGCATGCCCTCTATCTCAGTTTCTCTTGGAGTTTTGTTGGCATTATTGGTAGTAGCTCCTTATTTGAAATGGAAAATGGTTTTGAATGTGTTGCTCTTTTTCCAGAGTTATCTTTGCTCTTGGGATCTCCATGACATTCATAAACATCCCAGTGGAATGGTTTTCTATTGGATTTGACTGGACCTGGATGTTGCTGTTTGGAGACATTCGCCAAGGAATCTTCTATGCTATGCTTCTGTCATTTTGGATCATCTTCTGTGGAGAGCATATGATGGTACGTAGGAACTTTTGGCTGCATATTGGGTTCAATTCTACTAAGTTTTCTGCTGGCGCAAGAGCAAAGGAATTAAATTTTACCAACTTTCTTCCCCCTTGCAGCAGCAGAAAAGCTGGTAGGACCCTCCTGTTACTGCTTTAGACTGGGGAAACAAGGATCTATACAGGGGTTTCCAGCCTATTTTATGAACTGTGGGTTTCTGTAGAGAAGAATGCTTTCTTAAGATTAGGAAGTGTCCGGATCTTACTGGCCATCTGCTTTCATGATTTCTAATGGTGATGGGGAGAGATAATGAAGTTTAGTTGCCTATCGTTAATATAGAGCAGGGATTCCCAACCTTTTTGAGCCTACAGGCACCGCTGGGATTCTGACACAGTGTGGTGGGTACAGCCATAAATTTGCTGCCACAAAATGGCTGACATAGGAGGTGGAGCCTGCTGTAGCTTACCTTCCACCACACCCCCTGTGTTGAGGAAGATGGCAATAGAAGAAAACTGGTTAGCACTTGATCACTATATAACAAAACTCTCTGTGGAACATCCTGGGGCACTAATGCTAGTGGCAGGAGATCTAAATGCATGAATTGGACTGAATGATTCTTCACAAAAATACTTTTGGATGAAATAGATCAAGCAGCAGTAAGGATGCCTTTTGAACGTGTCTCCAAGGACAGTACTTAAAATTATGCAGGTTTATGTTTAGTTAAATTATCGTGTAGATGAGCATTACATATTTTGAATGGTTCAGTTCATGGAGACTACCCAGGTTAATTTACTTACATGGTAGGAAACAGAGCTAGTGCAATTGATTATATGCTAGTGTGTAATTCTCTATTGCCAAGGGTTAATAGTTCCTCAGTTCTTCCTTATATAGAGGGCGATCATCTTCCCATATGCGCTCAGGTTTTCCTGATGCCAAAACAACTCCATCTGGCAACTGGCTGTTTGACCCAGCTAGAATGTACAGGTACCAGAGTTAGATGGTCAGGGGCCTTGATGTCGAGATAAAGGAATTTTTAAACTCTGAAAATTTGAAAAAGTATCGCTTAATGATTTTAGATACCGTATATACTCGCGTATAAGCCAAGTTTTTCAGCCCAAAAAAAGGGCTGAAAAAGCCGAACTCGGCTTATACGCGGGTCAATACGGTAGGAGGGGGGAACTTACCGCCGCCACCTTCTCCCGTCCGGGAGCGGCCTCCAGAGGCCCTCTGTGGCCGCAGGGAGGTTGCTCAGCCGCCCCCCGCTGCCTTCTCCCGGCCGGGAGCGGCCTCCAGAGGCCCCCTGCAGCCGCAGGGAGGCCACTCAGCTGCCCCCGCCACCTTCTTCCAGCCGGGAGCGGCCTCCAAAGGCCCCCTGCGGCCACAGGGAGGCCGCGCCGCCGCCCCCGCCGGGCCCGCACCACTTCCCACCGCCAGGAGCGGCCTGGGGGGGCTCCTGCAGCTGCAGGAAGGCCGCCCCCGCCGGATCCGCCGCTTCCCGCCGCCAGGAGCCTGGTCAGGTAAGCCTGCGGGGGGGGGGGGTTATAAGCCGACCCTCGGCTTATACGCAGGTGCCTAATTTTCCCCCAGCTTATACGCTGGTCGGCTTATACACGGGTATATACGGTAATCCAAGTGAGCAGGGTCCATTGATGGTAAACAATTCCTTATTACAGAAATTGCATTCTATTTTAGAGGAAACAAAGGTCAATAAATCACATAAAGCATTTAGGCCATCTAAACCATGGTTTGATAAAAACCGTGTTAATGCTAAAAGGATTCTCTCTAACCTGTACTTTTGCTCTTTAAACTGTGAACCAGAAAAGAGACAAGAGGTGCAATCAACTCTTATGGAACAAAAAAAAGTGTATAAGCATCTTAAACAACAGAAGAAAAAGGTGCATACTATAAAATCTTGGGACAGTCTTATACAGGCCATGAAACAAAATAACTCTGTCCTTTTTTGGAGGCTTATTTCATGGCGGGCTTATAAGCCCACTTCTCTACTAGATATGTGCATTCTCCCTGATAATTGGGTTAACTACTTTCAGAGTTTATATGAGGATTTTAGTCAGGATAATACAATACTGAGGATTGAAAACTTAAATCCATGGCCCAAGGTTAGCCCACTTGAGAGAAAATCTAATATTTCTAGGTTAAAAAATTGTAAAGCTCCTGGCCTAGATGGTATTCCGCCTGTACTGCTAAAAGAAAAAATAGACTGGTGGGATGTCATTTTTGGTTCCCCTGTTCACGTATATTGATTCAACTGGTCGTATCCCTAAAGATTGGGGGATGGCTATAGTAGTCCCAATTTATAAAAAAGGCAACAAAAGAGACCCAGCAGATTACAGGCGTATTAGCCTTTTAAACATCATAAGTAAATTATACTCTATCATTAGATAAATTTGCAAGCTGGCTAGAACAAGAAAATCACATTGCACTTGAGCAAGCAGGTTTTAGAGAGGGAAGGTATACAACAGAACACTGTCTGACGTTACAGCTTATGATTGAAAAGTATGCGGCAAAGGGCCTGACTTCCTTATACACTGCCTTTATTGATTTAAAGGCAGCTTTTGATTCTATTTCAAGGCCCATCCCCTGGCAGAAAATGGAAGCTTCTAATATAGACTGACGGCTTCTCTTTTTAATGCGAGCAGTATATGATCAGTCTTCACTTAGAGTGAGATGTTGCTCGAGAGGCCATCTTAACTGATCAAAAACTTCTAGAGGTGTTAGGCAAGGATGTCTTTTAGCACCCCTGTTGCTCAATTATTACATCTACGACTTAGTAAAGATCATGAGAGAGGCTAATTTACATCCACCTAAATTGGCTGGCCGTCATTTATCAATGGTATCTAGCTAGGTCCCTCTATATCACGTTTAGACTCTCTATAAAAGGTACAGTCTAAATTCCTTCACGCTATTCTGCAGGTCCCCCAATGTGTATCCAGCACCTTAACTGGACTGGAGACAGGAATAATGAAAATTGAGGCAAGAGTTTTTCTTCAGTCAGTCTATCAATGGCTTAAGATAAATAAAAATGGAAGAGGACTACTTCAGCTGTTAAGCCAAGAATCTTTCCAGCCTAAATGGATACAGGCGGTTAGAAATAACTCAGGGAGAGTGGGCCTTTCTGCAAGTGCGCTCCTGAAGTTAGATTATGAACAAGCAAAAAGCTTAGTCAAGCAAAGGGTTGAGGATGTAGAGCAATAACACGACCTTAACAAGGCACCAGGTTACAAGTCCCCTATGAAATCAACATATATCATGGCCCTGGCTCCTTATCTCTCACAACAATGCCCACCTAATTAGAAGAGCCTTCACTCTGGCAAGATGTGAGGCTATGCCCTTGGCAATACTGGAAGGCAAATATTAAAAAAAACTTATCTAGAGAGACTCTGTCCATGTGCTATGGGTGAGGTGGAGACGATTACATATGTTTTTTCCGATGCCCATATTACAGTGGATTCAGGGTCAGGGTGAATAACTAAATTCACATAAAGTTTGGAGCAGATGTGGCTGGAAAAGTTATTAATTGTTGAAAATCCCATGATCTCGAAACAAGTGGCCAAATTTTGTGGTTGTGTGGTAAAAGCCCGGAGCAAGAAAGGGGTTGCTGGAAAGGATAAGGAATTGTAATAAGTATAGAAATACTGCTCCAAGTTTTACATTGTAATATTCGGCTTAATTAGTATTCTATCTGTATTTTATATGTTTTGTTAGCAATTCTTGAAATGCAAAGTTTTAGTTTTTTGGAAATGTAGCATAGAAATGTAATATGATATTTTCTGGTCTATGACTGCAATAAATTATTATTATCATTATCATCTTCCATCACACAGTGAAGACCCTTGCACTGTGGTAGCATCTGTTAAAGCAATATTTTTAAAAATCTGCAGAGCCAGTCAAATCTCCGCTGACCAGTTAGAAGCCTTCCTGGACCAGTTAAACGTCTCACCTGGCCCTGCCTACTTTCTAAAAATACTTGGCAAGTGCCAAGAAAGGTGTCAGTGGAGACCCTGGTATAGAGAAATTGCTGATTCCCAATGTAAGTTCAAAGGGGCGAGGGTTATTTGTAAGAGCCATTAGGTTTAAATTGATTACTGAGTCTAATTTGCTAAGCTGAGATATAGTCATGTGTGATGGAAGTTACTGAAGTGTGTTTCAGTAAAACTATCTTTTTGGTTATATTATTCATGAAGATCATTTCAGTTCAGGTGAAATCATTAGCATTTGTTTGTTCTTTCATTAATCATTAGCAAATCATTCTATTTTGCATTTTTATTAGGATCAGAATGAACGGAATCGTTTCTCTAGCTACTGGAAACAAGTTGGGCCAATTGCTGTGGGCTCCTTCTGTCTGTTTGTCTTTGACATGTGTGAAAGGTAACGTAGAGAGATACCTCTGAGTTTTTTTAATGTTACTGCGGTAGTATCCTAGTACCTAATCGCCAAAGGCAGATTAAAAAATCCATGCACATCAAGAAAATCTACAAAATATGGTCTTCCCTGGCTGAAATTTAGCGATCTGCGACTCCAGGAGAAGCCCCAGGTTTGCAGAAAAATACTTTTAAAAAATCAATAGTGATCCTAATTTGAAGATGTCCTCTCGCTTTGATTTTTAAAAGCATGATTTTGTGGATGGGAAACACTTTCTTTAGAGCTTCTGGGAAGTTTAAAAGGAGGTTGAGGATAGGCCCATAATGGCTGTTCGCCACAATGACTAAATGGAATCTTCAGGTTCAGAGACAGTGATCCTTTGAGTGTTAGGGGGGCAATAGCAAGGGTGGCTTTGGCTTCCACGCCCTGCTTATAGGCCACCTTAGGGCATGTGCAATGGCCATTGTGTGAAACAGGATCATTAACTAGGGGACTATTGGTCTGATACAGCTTCAAAGGTTGCCATTGTGTTCTAACAAGATTTTAGACTTTGTTGTGATAAAAAAATTACAGCTGCCCATTTTCAGTTCTGTCTTGGACTTTTAAAAGTATGTTACCTATCTGATAAATTTGGTGCACAATACCCGTATAAACAATCCTTGACATATTCTTGGCCTTACTGTTTTTCCAAATAGGGAGGTCATTATACAGTTAGATTTTAAACACTTTGAATACGATGCAATTGAGTATATAGCCCAGCAGTGCCTCTAAATATTGTTCTTTGGCCTCTCCAAATTACAATGGGAAATGTTGCTTTTTTAATTAAGTTTTTATTTCTAAAGTTACACACAAAAAACGTTACACACACACTGCATACATACCTAACACTCAATACACATTACAATTCTCACAATACACACAACATACCTACATCTTCTGCCTTTAACGTTTCTCCGGGCAAAACTAAATCAATTTAAACCTTATTAGGATTATCATTTATTGTAGTAGACAAACACTTTACAAACAGTAAAGAGACCTTCATCCATGTTCTTTTAGCTCTTATCTTTCAAAACTATTAAATCTATTGCCTTATATAATGAATAGTAACATTTAATGTAAAAAAATCTCTAACAATTTATATCAAAATGTGAAAAATATAATGTAAGTAGGCTAACCCTTTTAGATGGTTAAAGCTATTTTGGCAAATGTTGCTTTGTGTGGTGTTTTTATTGTGTATAATCTCTTCCATGTGTAACATGATTTTCTTCCATTTCCAGAGGGGTACAATTAAAAAATCCATTCTATAGTATCTGGACCACAGACGTTGGTACAGAACTGGCTGTATCCTTTTCCTTCCATATAAAAATGGTACTGCATAGGAAAGGGGAATAAATATTTAAAATGTAGGCTGCATTTACCTTGGAGAGTTTGCCTAACCTGCAGAAAATCTTGTTAACTTTGGGAATGTGCCATCGATAAACTGGTTGGGGCCCTTTTTAATTTAAATATCGTGGTGCATCCTGGCATCCTTTGAACTAGTTTCATGAATTTGATGCTGCCCTGAAACTTTCATGTGCAGAGTTGACATTAGACCAAGAAATTATTTTGGTTTGTTTTGCCTCAGAAATCCGGTATGCATATTGATGTAAGTGGAGTTCAGAATAAATGTACAAGGATGATAAAGCGTGGGTCTCATTGAAGAACTTAGGTTTCCCTAGCTTAATGTTGAAACCTCCTTTGTGTTTGTACAGTCCTGCTCTAGAGTAGCGTAGCATAGTCACTGGAGCAGTGCTTTATATTTTGATAACCTGGCATATGCTCCTCAAATTACTGTTCCTCTTAAATTTTCTCTTTCAAAAAAAGCCTGCTTATATTGGGAGCGCTTTCAAACTGCTGTTAATTTTTACTATGAAGCTGAGATAAGCTAATAGGCTTACGTCACTCCTCCTGTATCATAAACCCCTGGCAAGCTTCTCCTTAAGATTATAGGATGGTGGCTGTTTCCCAGCTTCCTCTTATGTACCAGTGGAGCAGAAGTGACGTCTCACTGAGGTTTTTTAGCCTGCTGGCATTATGGTCATTCATCCCACATTAATGCTACCTTGAGCCTGCAGGAGCAGCAATAGCACATCAGGCCCTGGAACTGATCTAAAGAAAGGACTTTTTAGGTGCTCACCAAGTCAAATTTTCCCTCTGGCTTCAGGCTAAGCACAGAACTATAGCAACGATAGTTAGGTAAAGTTAAGTAAATTATTGCTATCTGAGTCTCTGTTGACTGTGTGTCAGTGTCAAGGTGCTGCTCCCTTAACTTTACTGCTCAGATGGCATTTATTATTGTTGCTGGGATCTGCCTCTGTCTCTACTTCTTGTTTCTGTGTTTTATGGTGTTTCAAGTGTTCCGAAACATCAGTGGCAAGCAATCCAGCCTCCCAGCAATGAGCAAAGCTCGCAGACTTCACTATGAGGTAAGGAACCCCAACAGCACTTTTGCTATGGTATTCCAGTCAGTGCTAGCGTACTGAAGACAAGAAACGAAGGTATTTTAACAGTAACATGGTTTTTGTAAGGAATAGTTGTGTAAGGGACAAGTAACACACAGTACAACCTTACTTATCTGGAAGGTCCAAGGGATGTGTAAAAATGTTATTTATAATCAAAGGTCTCCTGAGAAACAATTGGTATTTATAGTTACGAGACAGAAAACATTCTCCCTGATTTGATATACTGGTATACTGACTCGAAAAGTAGACAGAATTCCATAAGACTTTCTCCTAAGTGTGTGCGGAGCTACAGCTTATGTGATAGGCAATTATTGGGTTCACATAACAAAACAAAAAAACTTGAAGAAAAGAGTTTAGTTTGTCATCTTCTCCACTAACCGCTCCAGAATGCATGCAGATCTTTTCTCTGATTCAGTCCTCTTTTCTTGGTGTATTCCTTCTTTGTCTTGGACTTTCTTGTACAAGAACAGCTCAGCCTCAGCAGGCAGAAGTACAAATATAACAACCAGAGGTCCTTCAGTGGCCAGCTGGTAACACAACCAATCACTGCCTGAGACCTGATTACTGCCATTTCTGTCATAAATATTTGCGTGCACCACAATATAGATCTGCATAATTGACATCTTTGTAAAGGAGACTTTATGCACACAGTCCTACAAACAGCAAGTCTCATTTGTTTTATGTGGCCATCTCTTGGTGAGGACTGAAACTGTTTCAGACTTCTGTCTCTTTAAGAAGGTGTTTCTCCCATGTCCTTGCCCTCCTTATCTCTTCATGCTTTTACCTCAGTACATTCCTGCTGGTGACCTGTCAACTCATGCAACTTTGTCCTTTCTTTCCTGCCTGGAACGGCCTCACAGAACACCTATATGTAACACCTTCTTGTCCTTCAAATCCCTCCTCAAAACCCACCCACTTTGTGAAGTCCCTGTCCCCTACTGAAATGAAGCCTAAACAAGCACATCTAAAATGGATCCATGACCTTCTCCTGTTTATCCCTGTTTCCATATCCCTCTCTTTGTCTCCCCTGGAATGAATTTTATATTGTCAATGCATTTGAGACCAGGGCGCCTCTTACCTCATAAAACCCTGTGTACACTGGTGGCACGATGTAAGTGATAGCAGCTTGTCCCAGGGTAGGTTGAGCTCCTTTGTAACTTTTATAATCTGTCTTTTCTTCATCAGACTAACAGCTCTGAGGGATTCCTGGCTTACTGGTGCCACTGATTGTGTATCAAAGTACTAGTGTGTGCATGAATATACAGCTACCCCAACCACAAGGGCTTCCCCATTCATTGTATCCCTTTCTGGTATAGAGCTACCTCCTGTGGAGTGAATGGGCATACATACTGAATATTTTGTCTATCCATGACTTCGGAATTGAAATTAAATCTCTGCTTTCAACCACGGTCAGGATCACATCCTAGGTTAAAGGACACACACACACATTCTGTTCTTACAATTTATAGCTTGAGAACAACCTTGCTCTCAAGTGCATTTCGCCTTTGCATTTTCTGCTCTTGCTTTATAGTCAGCATGCTTACTTTTGGCACCATAAATTAGTTTCATGATCTCTTACCACATGCACGCATGCCATTTAAAAGCTGTCTCAGTTAATCCTAGGCAAAAGGGAAAATTGCCCCCTCAGCAGGGAGGCCGTATCTGTCTTTGTTTCCCAATGTCCACTCCCTCTGATTTTTCAGTGCATTGCCTACTTGGTATTTCAGCATTTTTGTCTAAGAAAATGTTTTCTAAACGTTTCCCCATGCTGCACTGACTTTTTTCTGTTTATCTCTAAGATAAGCAGTGCTATCCTAAGCACAATTACACCCTTCAGAGTCCATTGAAGTCAATGGGTTTATAAAGGTGTAACTTGTAGGATGGCACTGAAAGGCGTTTAAACCCTTTTAGACAATGTTCTGTTTTTTGTTATGCTTTCCAAGAACAAACTGAATAGAGAGAGCTGTTCAGAAATTGAAAAAGTAAATTTGGGAAAAGTAAATTTGGTACATGAATGGCATAATGAAGGGTAGATGCTACAATAACATATGACAAATGCCTGAATGAGGTTTGTCAACTATAAGCTGTTCCTTGGAGTAACTATATTTGTACACCTTTGCAACTGAGCAAACTCTGCCTTGTTCTGCCCAGCCTCTGGCTTGTTAAAAAAAATGCAGTGTCTGATCATCACGAGTAAGTCTTCCAGCATGGTGTAGTAGTTATGAGCGATGTTTTGGAGCGGTGGACTCTGATCTGGTTTGATTCCCAACCCTCCACATGAGCGGTGGACACTAATCTGGTGAAGTGGATTTGTTTCTGAAAGCAGCCTTCAGTAAAGGCCGAACCGTCTTGCCACTGCTACCGGTGTGTGTTCATTCAAGTCACAAGCTGGAAGACAAGGAACCATCATTTGAGATGGCTAGTTGGACAGTAACTCTTCCTCTCTGTAACAGAAGACTAGTAATGGAAAAGAAAGAATCCGCAGCTGTCTAGGGATTCAACCTGCTCCAGTTTGGCAAAGAGGAAATAGAAGGGGTGCTTGCACTCATGCTCTGGGCCTTTGCTCTAAGGCCTGCTTTTATGTGGGTGTGATTTGGGGAACTCAAAATCCAAGACACCGTCGATCTCCCATGTAATTGTGTTTAATTTTCATCTTACAGAAACTGCAGGTTAAAATATTTGAGTTTTTAAATAAAATGCCAAGTGCTATTTTTTCTGTGTCTTTCTAGGGGCTGATCTTTAGGTTCAAGTTCTTGATGCTGATCACATTGGCTTGTGCTGCCATGACTGTAATATTTTTCATCGTCAGCCAGGTGAGTGTCCTAAAACGACTTCATCTAGAATACTGGCATATATTTTTAAAACCTCTTAGAGAAATTTGGAGCTTTGAATAATGAATCTTGTCAGTAATGATCTGTTGTTCATAAAGGGCAACCTTTATGGACTTGGCTGTATATTCTTTAAACGTTTAGTCCAAGATTGCCTTCTTTCCTTGTGGTCATGAGGGGAGAGAACAGCCTGTCAGGCCATGCGTTGGAATAGGTAGGGTCCTTGCTCTTCTGGCTCTATCAATTCACTAGCTCATGACCTTTTGGGATGCCGCTTTTACGAGGAACTTCGATCACATTATATTTCCCCCCTTTTAACATACAAATCTAATGCCTCTGTGTCTGACATAATGCCTTTTCTACTAAGCGATAGGGATCCCAAGGCTATATTGTCAGTGGCAAGATTTGTTTCAGTCTTTATATCCCTCAAATACTAGATATATGCTGCTCAAGATCAATGGATCAAGGAGCTTCTAAGGGATAAAAGGAAAGGAATAGGTAGGGTGCCCTTGTGAGGAGGGTGCCCTTGAGCCTCTGTTGGACTTGTGATTCTCAGCTCCTTGTGGGTTTATGTTCCTGCCTCACATGCTTATACCTATTCTTTTTCCTGTCTTAGGTGACCGAAGGCCATTGGAAATGGGGTGGCTACATAGTTGAATTGAATAGTGCCTTTTTCACAGGGATTTATGGAATGTGGAACCTTTATGTCTTTGCCCTCATGTTCCTGTATGCGCCCTCACACAAAAACTATGGTGAAGATCAGTCAAATGGTGAGATTATATCTGATGCGGCTGCAAGCCAGGCTGGAGCTCTGTAACCAGTAATTAGGAGACTGGTGCAGCTTGCTTGTTTTAGGAGAGCCCTATGATTACCAGCCTGGCTGTATTAAACATGAAATTGTGAAATGACTGTGTTGAATGTAATGCAGGTAGCCTATGTTGTGTGGACAAGTGCTGTGTAGCTGGGATGGAGTAGAGAAACCTATATATAGTTCTGGTTAGAAGGATTTCCTGTTCGAATCATGCAGTTGTGTATAACCCATCTGTAGTAGTTGGATAGCTTGATCAGTTAGGGATAGTTCTGGTATGGGATCATAACATAAGAAAAGCCATGCTGGATCAGACCAAGGCCCATCAGATCCAGCAGTCTGTTCACACAGTGGCCAACCAGGTGCCTCTAGGAAGCCCACAAACAAGATGACTGCAGCAGCATTGTCCTGCCTGTGTTAAACAGCACCTAATATAATAGGCATGATGACTGCAGTGGCATCCTGCCTGGGTTCCACAGCACCTAATATAATAGGCATGCTCATCTGCTACTAGAGAGAATAGGTATGTATTCATTAGTACTCAATAGCATTAGTATTCAATAGCATTCATTCACTATAATTCATTTTGACTAGCAGCTATGTATAGCCCTATCCGCCATGGACATGTCCTCTTCCCTCTTAAAGTCATTCAAGTGAGCAGCCAACATCACATCCTGGGGCAGGGAGTTCCATAATTTAATTATGCACTGTGTGAAGAAATACTTCCTTTTATCTGTTTTGAATCTCTCACCCTCCAGCTTCAGCAGATGACTGAAGTTCTAGTATTATGAGAGAGGGAGAAAAGCTTGTCCCTGACCACTCTCTCCATACCATGTATAATTTTATAGACCTCTATCATATCTCCTCTTAACCACCTTCTTTCCAAACTAAACAGTCTTAGGCGTTTTAACCGCTCCTCGTAGGGCAGTTGCTCTAGCTCCCTGATCATTTTGGTTGCCCTTTTCTGCACCATCTCAAGCTCTGCAATATCCTTTTTTAGGTGTGGTGACCAGAACTGTACACAGTATTCCAAGTGTGGTCTCACCATAGATTTGTACAAGGGCAGTATGATTTCAGCAGTTTTATTCTCTATTCCTTGTCTAATTATGGCCAGCATGGAATTTCTCAGGTCCTGCTTGAACGTAGACATGGGGTGGGGGAGGGGTTACATGTCATTGAGATCTTTGAACACAGCATTCTTTAGAAACCTTTCCTTTTAAAAATATTTCTCTTTCTGTCTCTGTCTCTCTTGCTGTGTGTGTGTTTCTGTACAAAACTATATAAAATTCTACTGTCTTAGGTTCACAAAGCAAAAAATTTACAAGGTAAAAACCTTTATGCACATTCACAAAAAAACGTACAATTATAAAATTAGGTTCACATGATCTCCCATCCCTTCATCTAACTAATTCTGTTAGTTTGACAGGTTACAATTTGCCAGAGTTTATTAAGCCCATGCTTCTGTATATCAATATCACAAGCTCTACCAGCTCGGAGCTATGTTGATCTTTGGTCTTCTGTGTAGTCCCTCATTGGGACTGTGCACGTGCAGGCCTGCTGCCGGAGATATATTCAGCTAAAATTTCACTAGAGGGCACAGTGTGCCGAAGCCATTGCAAGCCATTCCTGCCAAAACTGTCATGTGCTCTGGAGCGGCTGCGTCCCCTTCCCTCAGTTTACTTCCTTAAAAATGGTTTAGAGTAGGGCCTCTAATAGGATGCAGGAGGGAATCCCTCATTACATTACTTTACCACATACCTTGAGAACATCTTGGCTAATACTTGAGGTATACTATGGTAAAGACAGCAATGGGATGTTCACACTGACTTGCTCTAAGAAAACCATGGCCCTTTTTTTCTCTGTGGAACCTACAAAGCAAGGTTTTTAGTCTGATAATATTTCATTATATTTTGATATTGTACACCTCCTTCCTTTTTCCAAAGGCAATCTTTGGTTTTTTACTTGCCCAAATAAACTGTTACTTCTTTTTGCCATTTTCACAAAGATGAAGGATCAAGGGTAAAATAATTCTTAAAGCTATTTTTCTGAACCAAGATGTTTGTATTCACTGCTGAAAGACTTAGAAGGTCATAGGGGATGGAGTACTGGGTTAATAGTTTGTTTATTAAACCTGATCGTGCTGGGTCCCTTGAGAGCATAATATCAAAGGACACTTACCAAGATGTTTGTAACAAAACCCTCTTAGTCAGGTCCTTTCTCTTACATAGTTATTTTCATATAAATCTGCAGGTTTAGAAAATAGCCTAATTCTTAAACAATGAGGAGGAAAGGTAGACCAAGAGTTTCCACACAATGCCCGATTATGCACCTGCGACGCTGGAGTCCCCGACTCGGTGGATCATATTCTATTGGACCGCTCATTCCACAGCGGATCTCGCCAGTTAATGTTTAGCCACCTGCCAGATTCTCGAAGTACAAGACCAAGAAGTGATCTAACTCACTTCCTCCTAGCAGACCAGGACAGGAATCTCACTGCTTCAGTAGCCTCCTTTTTAGCTCCAGCCCTCATTGAGAGAATCTCCAAAGATAATTCGATTCAAGAGAGCTCAAACACACCACAAACTTTTAACTCCAATTGATAAACCATCTTTTTTAATGAATAATAATAATGATTTTATCCTATTCTTTTATGCTGGCTGTACGGTGTGTTTTACTATTTTAAGATGCCATTAAAGGTATTGTATTGTATTGACCAAGAGTTTTGTTCTGCATATTCAAATTTAAACAATGAGGAGGAACTGTAGGCCAAGAGTTTTCATCCTTAATCTACATATTCAGATTTAATGTCAACAGTTCTGTTTTCCTTTTGTTGACACAATAACCTGATAATTTTGCTTGTAGGTCAAAGCAGCACATTACTGCTAAAACTGAGGGTGAACATGTTATTAGCATAAAAATTAATTTGAACTCTTTGATTACAAGGGGTAAAAGTAAATAAAGTATCAATCTCCATCTTTATGCTAAAGGTTCAGTACTGATGGCAAAAAGCAATGCAGGTAAAGGACACATATGTCCTGCCTCTCTTTCCTTTTGTCTGTGTGTGGGGGGTGTTGGTGTTAAAATCTCTTTGAGACCTTGCAGGAACAGGTTGTAACTGTTGCTCCTCCAAGGCTATGTCTTCATCTGAAACATGGCTTTATTTTCCAGATGACCTGGGAGTAAGCAGCGGAGAAGAACTTCAGCTCACGACCACCATCACCCATGTTGATGGACCAACAGAGGTTTACAAACTGGCTCGCAAGGACGCCCAGGAGTAACCAAGAAAGCATAGCTTATCAAGCACAGAAAGCAACACATGCAACAATAGCAGTATTTTCCCGTGAGGGTGCATGCCGGAAATCATCCTTAAAATGTTTGTGTATTTTCACAGAATGGTGGCAAAAAACGTGGGAAATGCTCCTTGATAATCATGTCCTTTGGGAGGAGGAACGTGCGTCAGATTTGACCCCCTCCCCCCTTCGTTACACTCCTAGTTTTGCTTGAGGTGTTAACCCAGGGCGAAAAGGGGCGGGGGGGGGCCTTCATGAAAGGACAGGTGCCTGTTTCCCTGGTCTGACCTTTAGGTCACTCTCAGATTAATACGTCTGCTGCTCTCCTTGCTATAGAAAATCTTGGGAAACAAATCAATATTCTATGTGTTTCCTAATTCAAGGTTTTGTTCTGTATTTCCAATGCCTACATTTAGAACCATTTTTGTTCTTTATTTATATTGCATATGTAGCCAGTGTGGTTAAATATTTATGTATTTTGATAAACTCATCTATGACTTTATAGTCTAGTGTAATACTCACTCTCTTTGTAAAGTTTTGGTACAAAAAGCATTTTTGCTTTAAAGTTGAACCTCATTTGCTTGTGCATATGTGTGCCTTGAGCACTAATAATTCTTCCTGGTGTAGATAATCTTTTTTTATTTGCTCTCACTAAATATGCTTGTATGATGCATAATCCATGGAGCAGTGGGTGGGGAGGTGGGGTTCAGGGTCTTACTTTTAATGCTGCAAGTAGTCTTGGGAATATTGTAGATTTTTTTGTACTATGAATAAAATATACAATATTGTGGCTTTTCCTCCTTTTTAGAAATATATGTAGCTGTAGTTCAAGCTGTTAATTTTAACTGGCAGAAAGTGATTGTCCCAGCGGACACTGACCCATGCTGGTAGTCCAAGGCATTGCACTGGGCCATACCCACAATTGTAAACCTCCTTTAGGCAAAAGAATGACACACATTCAGAAATAGACTCTTATCAAACACTCAAGTTTTAATAAGGATTCTGACCACCTTTTAAATAAGTGGCGAGTTAAGCCCCACTTTTCAAGTCTGTTAAGGTGCAGGATTCTTTTCATCCACTTCTCTTTGCAATATGCAGCTTGAAAGATAACAGCCTTTATACAAGGTAATAAGAGCCCAGAAAATCTTTTGAAGCTTCCCAGCAATCACAGTCTTCTACTCTGGGGTCTGTCATTACCCTCTTAGAGCAGTTTATCTGGGCCCAGGGGCTGTCATTCCACTCGAGGCTGTCCCAGAGCAGTTTATATGGTCCCAGTAACTGTCACTCCATTCCCAGGGGCTGTCATTACAGCCCTAGAGCAGTTTATCTGGACTCAAGGACTGTCATTTGAGTCCCAGAACATCCTACTCCCAGGGTTGTCATTCCACTCTGGGGACCGTAATGCCAGTCCCAGAGCACTAATTCCTGTCCCAGGGATTGTTGCTCTACTCTGGAGGCTGTCATTCCCAGCCCAGGGCAGGTTTCTTGAAACCCATTCTGCATTTTCATTGCAACTGTTATATGCCGTTATATATTTCAATGAAGTCCATGCTAGTCAATTGGCATTCATTTCTCCTGTTATTCCCAATGGGCCTCTTCCATTGTTTCAAGTGAGTATTTCTGTCATTCTCGGCTCAGAGGGACAAAGGGCATCTTCAAGATGGGTGTTTCCTTTTCCTCTTAGCTCGGGAGGCAGGATTTAATATTTAAATTTTTCCTTGACTTCTGAGGGTAAACGCCCCCTAGAGCCAGTTCTATTTCCTGCCTTATCGGGAGAGCAGCCATTTGCAGCTCTCAGCTTCAAGGAAAAAGAAACCTCTATCCTTGCCTTTCTTAACTATTACTATTCTATATCTAAAATTCTTATCTATATTGCTATTTCTTTCTCTATTTCTCCTCTTCTTCTTCCCTTGTGGAAAGGGCAAATTAATTCAGGGAGATTTTTCCCGCCAAAACAAGATGGCGGATCGGCAAGAAGACGACTATATAGTGTCAGCCGATTTGGATCCTAGCCTTCTAAAGGCCACGCCGGATCCTAACGAACCCCCCACCAGTCAATCTATTGGCTCGAGGGTCAAAAATAAAAAGAAAACCAGCACAAGCGGCGGAGGCAGCGGCAAGCGCAAAAGGGTCGTCTTGGCCGGTGGTAAGCGCGCTAAACACCTCGTAGACGCCGCCCGACTTGCAGGCGCATCAAAAGGAACCGGACAGGCTCCCGCTACGGCTAGCGCCTCGGGGAATACAGCGGCTCCTGTCGCTACTTCCCCTCAACCAATGCAAAATGAAAGTCAGCAGGCTGGCGGCTCGCCTTTGCCTCTTAACGCTCCGTCCTTTGGCGGCTCACCTTTAGTTCATGGACGTGAAGCGTCGACGGAGACATCAGCTACCGGTAGGATTCCTCCCCCCCTTTTGCAAGATGGCGGATTAGCCTTCCTTAGAGCAGAGCTCTCGGCTCTTATTAAGGATGCCTTTACAGAGGGCTTGCGGGCAGTTCAACCCCCTCCTCCGGCATTATATCCCCCCCCTCCCCAGTCACACAAACCCAGGCCTTGCAGGACTATGCATCCTTGGGTGCACGCCCAAAGCAAACTAATGCTGGCAGTACTTACGCTGGGGATGGTAGATGGCCCACAAAGGCAGCCCTTAAAGACACCACAGGGCAACAAGTTATGCAAGGGGAGGAGGGAGACGACTCCATTTCTTCAAGTGACGAGAAAGCTGAAAGAGAGGAGGGCGAGTTCAGTTCAGACGGGGAGGACATAATTGAACAGCCAAAGCAGTCTACAGTTTTTAATGCTGAGGAATTTCCTCTACTACTCTCTAAGACTCTGGCAGCACTTGACCTTTCTGATGACACTGATACTTCAAACACTCAAAGAAAAAAGGGCATGAAAGAATTCTTTCATATGCATGACATTCCAGACAAAGTGATTCCTGTACCGGAATATTTTACTTCTCTCATTAAGTCAGAATGGGACAAGCCTATGGCTTCAAAGCAGTTCCCAATAACATCAAAGAAATTTTACAATTTAGATCAGGCCACTTCTGATATGCTCAAGGTCCCCCCGGTGGAGGCTCCAGTAACTACACTACACACTTCAGATACAGTCACAGAGGAAGGCCAGGCACTGATCAGAGATCCTGCCGACCGTAAGGCAGAGCTGGCCTGTAAAAAATCGCACGAGGCCTCCGCCTTGGCTATCAAAGCCTCAATTACATCCGCTCTGGTCTCCAGAGCAGCAATTATCTGGGCCAGAAAGTTAACCCAAATTATTCCACAGGAAGAAAGACAGGCCTGTGAAGGTGTATCTAGAATCCTAAGGGCCGTGTCCTTCCTGGCCGACTCTACCTTAGACACCATGGCTTATGCGGCTAGAGCCCTGGCCACGTCAGCAGCAGCCAGAAGAGCCCTATGGCTGCGACCCTGGCAAGTAGAGCACAGGTCAAAATCAGTCCTGATGGGTTACCCTTATCAGGGAAAGCGCTTATTTGGAGAAAAATTAGATACCATCTTAGTGGAGACTAAGGATAAAAAGCAGGCATTACCCAAGTCTCTTAACAAAGACTTTAAGAGCTCCTCCAACACCACCTCCTTTCGTTCTTACCATACCCTACAAAAATTTAGACCTGACCAACGTAGAAACCAATGGGGCCAAAATAACCAATGGCGCCAGAATCGTCATTCCTTTCGGAGAGGAGGTAGATTCAATAGAAATTCAAAGTTCCCCTCATTCCAAAGTGACAAAGGGAACAAAACTGGACAACAATCCAAACAGTGACGCCGACCTACAGCCTGTGGGGGGCAGGCTCAGTCTCTTTCTACCACAATGGTCAACCCCCCATGTAGACCTGTGGGTACAGAACATAATAGCTCAGGGGTATCAAATAGAGTTTTCTCACATACCCACAGACAGACTATTGACTTCCCCAACTCCCAAGAACAGGGACAAACTGCAAAGAACCTCAGAGGCGATTCAACACCTAATAGACATCAAAGCGATCGAGGTAGTCCCTCCATTGGAGCGCTCATTGGGAATCTATTCAGTATTCTTCACCGTTCCCAAAAGAGATGGGGGATGGCGAGCTATACTAGATCTGAAGTTTCTGAACAGATCTATCCCACTGAAGCGCTTCAGAATGGAGACACTAAAGTCAGTGTCAGAAGCATTGAGACCAATGGACTTTCTAACATCCATAGACCTCACAGAAGCCTACATGCATATTCTCATATGCCCACAACATCGACGCTTCCTGAGGTTCCTCTATCAAGGGACACACTATCAGTTCAGGGCCCTCCCCTTCGGGTTAACATCTGCCCCAAGGGTATTCACCAAAGTACTGGTCACTTTGGTGGCAGACTTACGCAAGGAGGGTGTACGCATACATCCATACTTAGACGACATTCTAGTATGTGCAGACACTATACAGCAAAGTCTTCAACTCACAAGACAAGTACTAGAAAAATTGACAAGTCACGGCTTCTTAGTAAATTACAAAAAGAGCAAGTTAAGCCCTTCACAACGCCTACAACACCTAGGAGTAGTCATAGACACACAACACAACAAACTATTCCTGACCGAGGAGAAGATCATTCTTATTTCTTCACTAGCCAAAAAGGCATACAAATCCCACCAATCCAAACTCATGTTCCTTGCCAAATTACAGGGACACATGGTAGCTTGTATCCCCACCATACAATGGGCTCGTCTTCATTCGAGACCCCTGCAGTGGCTACTCAGGCCCTATCAGAGGGACATTCAAAACAAGCGAGACCTAAACATTCTCCTCCCAAAGGAAGTCAAACACAGCCTCCTGTGGTGGTCACAAAAGGACAATCTCTCCAAAGGTCTCAGATTCATATTACCAATACCAGAACAAATTTTCACAGACGCATGCACAACAGGGTGGGGAGCAACCTTTCACGAACACATAGCGCAAGGCAATTGGACTCAACAGGAGCAAAGGTTACACATAAACGCACTAGAAATAAGGGCGATATTCAGAGCTCTCCACAGTTTTTCAGCCCTGATCCAAGGGAAAGACATCCTAATAAGGACAGACAATGTGGCCGCAAAGGCACATTTAAACAAACAAGGAGGATCACGATCATCAATTCTACACAAAGAAGCTCTGAAAATTCTAAACTGGGCCGAGTCCAATCTAGCCTCCCTTCAAGCGGAACACATTCAGGGAATCACGAATGTACAAGCAGACTGGCTCAGCAGGGAGACCATCAACGAAGCGGAGTGGTCTCTTCACCCAGACATATTTCAGAACATCACTCAACGATTCGGAACACCACAAGTAGACCTATTTGCCTCCAACCTGAACCACCAACTGCCTCGGTACTACTCCAGGTATGCTCAGCGAGGGGCGGAGCAGACGGATGCCCTAACGGCTCCATGGCCCAAGGGGATGCTATATGCCTTCCCCCCTCTTCCCCTCATACCGAGAGTGTTGAGGAGAATAAAAACACTGAACGCACATGTCATATTCGTAGCCCCATATTGGCCCAGAAGACCCTGGTTCCCCACATTAGTACAAATGTCACACAACAACATTTGGAGGATCCCCGACAGACAGGACCTCCTGATACAGGGTCCAGTATGCCATCCCAATCCAGGATGGTACAAAATGACCGTATGGGTATTGAACGGAGAAGACTCTGCAATTTAGGGTATAGTGAGGACATAATCAATACTATTCAGGCTGCACGCAAACCTTCCACCCAGAGAATCTACAATTCAACTTGGAAGGCTTTCACTAGGTGGTGCAGACGAAAAGGCTTCAATCCACTCAAACCTACTACACTTGGTATATTATCCTTTTTACAGGAAGGTCAAAGGATGGGTTTAGCCACATCTACATTACAGCGACAACTAGCTTCTGTAGCCACCATCGTTCCAAGAGTGGCAGGCTACAAGTTGTCCAAACACCCTCACATCAAATTATTTTTTAGAGGACTAAACATTATCAACCCACCGATAAGACACAGGTTCCCTACCTGGAGCCTACACACAGTCCTAACCGCACTCACCAAACCTCCATTTGAGCCACTTACCAAAGTTGGGTTTAAATGGCTTAGGATGAAGGTCCTCTTTTTGACGGCCATAACATCGGCACGCAGAGTATCCGAAATAGGCGCATTATCGATTCGCCCCGGTCTCATCACCTTTCATAAGGACAAGGTAGTGCTCAGACATGATAATTCCTTTTTACCTAAGTGTAATACAAGATTCCACAGGGAACAGGATATAGTTCTCCCCTCCTTTTGTCCCAATCCTAAGACGCCAAAGGAAAAGACTTGGCACTCCCTAGACGTAAGGAGGGCCATTCACATTTACATATCCAGAACAGAGAGTATCAGGACATCTGAAGCCCTATTCATTAACATCTCACAACCAAGACGAGGTAAACCCATGTCAAGGGCGTCGATCAGTCGCACAATTTCCTTGTGCATTAAAACAGCTTACACGGAAAGCAAATTGCCTGTGCCAGGTGGCATAACTGCACACTCAGTCAGGAGTGCGGCCACTTCTACCGCTTTCGATAGACAGGCTCCCATAGATGAAATTTGTAAGGCAGCCACATGGTCGTCAGTGTCGACCTTTGTGCGACACTACAAATTAAACCTGTACTCTTCAGCAGATGCAGCATTCGGTAGAAGAGTGCTGCAAAGCATATTAAAGGACGTCTAACCCACCCTGGGCGGGGACTGCTCTTGTATGTCCCATCTTGAAGATGCCCTTTGTTCCTCTGAGCCGAGAAAGAGCCTTGGCTACTTACCGTGAAGGCTTCTTCTGCTCAGAGGGACGAAGGGCATCTTGCCCTCCCAGACGTCCAATCTATCCTTAGTGTTTAATTGTTCCATAATTTTCTGTTATTAGATTCGTATAGATCTAGTAGTCTCATTAAGGATTACTCTTCTGCAAGCTTTCATGTTCTTTCCTGATAACTGTTCACAGTTTATTGTTAACTATGTATTACAAGTTTTTTCTCATATAACTCTATAAGGCTTGGAAAGTTTTTTAACTGGCTCTAGGGGGCGTTTACCCTCAGAAGTCAAGGAAAATTTTAAATATTAAATCCTGCCTCCCAAGCTAAGAGGAAAAGGAAACACCCATCTTGAAGATGCCCTTCGTCCGTCTGAGCAGAAGAAGCCTTCACGGTAAGTAGCCAAGGCTCTTTCGTTTTAGTATATCCTGCAAGAAGCACCCTTCTTAGTACTAAAGTTCAAAGACTGGAAACATTTCTCTTTGATTTTTGTCCACCTCCATTTAGAAATGTAAGGCCCATCCAATATGTTGAAGCTATTTGCTGCCCTCCACTGGCAGCAAGAGGAAGTAACCTGGACTTTAAAATTAAACCTGAATAAAGATTTAGAACTTTGTTGGGCCTCTTGGGCAAAAAATATCTGTGGGTATGCGAGAGAATGGAGCACATACTAATGCTTCTGTAGTAGGTTTAAATAAGAAGAGTTGGTTTTTATACCTCACTTTTCTCTACCATTAGGAATCTCAAAGACAATTGCCTCCCCCACCCTACCCCCACACACAACAAGCACCTTGTGAGGTAGGTGAGGCTGAGAGAGTTCTAAGAGAACTGACTGGCCCAGGGTCACCCATCAGGCTGCATGTGGAGAAGTGGGGAATCATATCTGGTTCTCCAGATTACAGTCCACCACTTATCTGGAGGAGTGGGGAATCAAACTTGGTTCTCCAGATTAAAGTCCACCACTCTTAATCACTACACCACACTGGCAAAGAGGGTATGCTAATGTATTCTATAGAAAAAACAAACTCTAAAAAACTTCCATAGTTGAGTCTCAATACTGCATAGGCTTCAGTGTGTTAAGTGCAGTCAAGTCGCTTCTGACTCATGGCAACCCTATGAATCAATGTACTCCAAAACGTCCTCTATCATTAACAGCCTTGCTCAGGTCTTGCAGACTGAGGGCTGTGGCTTCCTTTATAGAGTTAATCCATCTCATGTTGGGTCTTCCTCTTTTCCCTCTGCCTTCAACTTGTTCCTAGCATTATTGTCTTTTCCAGTTACTCTTGTCTTCTCACAATGTGACCAAAGTACAATAGTCTCAGTTTAGTCATTCTGGCTTCTAGAGGGAGTTTGGCCTTGATTTGGTCCAGAAATCACTGATTTTGTCTTTTTGGCAGAGCATGGTATCTGTAAAAACTTCCCTCCAACCTCACAGGATGACCATATTTCAAATAGGAGATACAGCATGTGACTACATCACTCTAGCATCAAATTGGGCAAACCTGGAGCCCTTGGAGTTTTAGAGAAAACTAAAATGATGTGAACCATGGAGAACAGGCATTTTGCACAAAAAACCTGATAATGAGTACTACTAAAATGTGTGCACTCAGAACTCGTACGCCCCACCACCTCAGAACCCCAGACTCAAACACCTAAAAAGAACCATTATTTTACTCCTCCAGCTAAGGATGCAAGAAGAAAGCACCTTGTACAAGTAAGCAAGAGAAATACCATGTCCCAAAGTATGACACCCCACCACCACAATGTGGCTACTCTAATATGAAAGGCAACATCAAAGTGGTGGAGGGGGAAGCATAGGAAACACAAGATCCTTCATTTACCGCCATTCTCCCTGACGGGGACCCAAAGTGGCTTACATTGCTCTCCATTTTATCTCCAAAACAATCCTCTGAGGTAGGTTAGGCTGAGAAAGTGTGACTGGGCTGAAGTCACCCAGCATGCTTCCATGACAAAGCAGAGATCTGAATATGGGTCTCTCAGATCCTAATCCGACACTAATCACTACACCATCACACCGGGCATGTCATTCACTGAACTGACTTCCCTTGGTAATGGGAGATTTACAGCAGACCTTGACAAATATTCTTTTACTGTGTAAGTCAGCCCAAAATATTAGTCACCAGACTCATTTTTCAGGCTGCAGGATTTTGTATTTTAATTACCATATTTTCTAATTATTGCTACCACAGAAAGCTAACAACACTTCCTGGTTTCTCAGAATACTGTTCAAGCTATGACAAAAGTGTTGAGGTATGGGGGTAACCCTGGCTATTGTCATAATAAAATCATTGCTGAAAATACCAGGTTCTGCAATTAAATTCCTAGGTATATTAAAAGTGAGTAAAAAAATATCTGTCTACTTAAAATACCAAAACAAATCAGAAACGCACGACCAACAAAATATCCCTGTATACATAAAACATTTTACAAAATCAGACAAATCAGAAACGCACGACCAACAAAATATCCCTGTATACATAAAACATTTTACAAAATCAGACAAATCAGAAACGCACGACCAACAAAATATCCCTGTATACATAAAACATTTTACAAAATCAGAAGTACGTGACCAGATGCATTTCAACCATGTCTTCTTCAGGGGTGATCAAATATAAACAATGTACCACAACAAATCATTACTAGGATATAAGAAATATGTACCGAGCAAAGAGAAATAAACAATTAAAAATATATTTTAAAAATTATTACCAGCTAAATACACTTCTAAAATATAAATAAGAATTTAATCAATTACCTCATCGTGGAAGCAATGTTAATGTAGCAATTTGATTCCACAGGAAAGCCTCTGCTTTAGGAGCCTTCCTCCCATTTAAGTGGTTCTTCCTCTTACTTGAAGGAAGGCTCCTAAAGCGGAGGAAGGCTTCAAGTTTTGCTGAATGTGCTTGAACCGCCTACTTCATCTGGACATTTAAAAGTAAAGCACCAGTCTCCAGGTTGTAACCTAGCAACCCAATCCAAGGAAGTAAGCAGTGGGTGCAGAGTTTATTGACAAACCTAATGCATTTTGAGTTAAAATATAGTCAACGGGATATTTAATTCAAAGAAAACCTGTTCCAAATAGGATTGCCAGGTACCCTCCAGCAACCAGTGGGGGAGGGGGTGAGTGGGGGTCTTACCAGCTGCAAATTGAGGCCTGGGCCTTTGGCCCATTGGCATGATGATGACCAGAAGTGACATCATGTCGTCTACGACATGGGAGATGCTCTGGTATTTGGGTAAAAACTCTATGGTAAAAGCTGTTTCCAGAAGTGCACCAGAGGGAGAGGGCCTAAAGTGGGGGATCCCCTGCCCCAGTTGCCCTGCCTCGCAACCTTAGTTCCAAAACAGGACTGCATAGCTTCTGCATTAAAAAAAATAATTTTAAGGCTATTTTCCAATTCTAAAGCTATGATGCAATTATATGAAAATCCTTAGTAGCAGATATGATTGTGTTCCATGTTGCAACGTTTTAATAAAATGAATCCAACGGCGTCCTCGGATTCCTGGCATTGGCACTCTGCCACCCACGAAATTGATGCAGATTAGTTTCCTTGGAGGCAATCCAACCATTATACAGAATGGATATCGTTAATTGATGATGTCACAGGACTTTACCATTCTGAAAAGAAGAGGGGAATCTATTGCTGCCTTGTCTGAGCTTCTAGTTACATACAGCAAGGCAGTACTTGTATGGAGAAAAAGAGTTAACTGCTGTCTCCGTAACTGATGGGATGTTGATGCACATGAGTGTGCATCAAAAGGCTGGAATTAGCCTGCAGCCCCCTGCCTATGAATGGAAAAGAACCCTGTTCAAAGGGCAGGCAAGAGAGGCTTTCAGTCACCATGGTTATGTACTCCTGTTCTCTGGGGACAATGCCAGCGGGAGCATTAATCAGTGTTGATCGTGACCAGACTTACAGAGCCCACACACTTCTTATGCTAGCTGATCACAGGCTTTCCATCACAGTCAAAAGAATGGGTGAGCTGAGGATAGTTGAGAAGGTTCACACCACAGGCAACTCTGAGAATTTGCCCTGCCCTTACACCCTTTAAAAAAAAAAAAAGTGGACAACACAGAGGTCCATGCCTCATCTCTGTTAGTAAAGGTTACGGAAACTTCCCTGAGTGCAGATGGCTGGTCTACTGAAAATATCTTCCAAAATCACTGTGATCCAGTGGATGAGGTGTGGGCAAAGCCCAATTTATTTGTGTATTTACTGAAAGGTATCGGGGATGTCCAGGGGTATAGACAGAGGTAAAGCTTGAGAAGCAGCTCCTCACTTAACTTTTTCCGGAGCTAACATGGATGTGGGAAGCACTTGGATGGTGGTGCCCTTCCTAGGAAGCAGTGAGATTTTCACTCCCTCACCTCCTTTCCCTTCCCTTGCTTCCTCCTGCCCCAATTAAAGTGCAGTAGACCAGGGATTGTGCTTTGCTTCTACCAACCTACCTGGCTGTGAGATTTTCTTATAACTTGGGGGAGGGACTAGGTTACCCTCCTTCCTCTTTAATTCCCTGGGCAGTGCCATGCTTGGCCAGGATAGAGCGGGATATAAATCCAAAAATAAATAAATAACAAATAAATAATATTGGTTCTTGTAGGTTATCCAGGCTGTGTGACCGTGGTCTTGGTATTTTCTTTCCTGATGTTTCGCCCGCAGCTGTGTCAGGCATCTTCAGAGGAGTAACACTGACTGACAGTGTCTCTCAGTGTCAAGTGTGTAGGAAGAGTAATATATAGTCAGAAAGGGGTTGGGTTTTGGCTGAATCATTGTCCTGCAAAAAGTATCAAAGGTAATGTGCTAATCATTGTCCTGTAAGTATCAAGATAATGTGCTAATGAGGGTGCGGTATGTTAATATGGAACCATTGTATCCTGAAGTGATCTGTTAATGTGTGAAATCCAAAGCTAATCTGCATGGCTATTGTGGACTGTAGTCTTTGTTAGTCTGAAGGTTTTCAGGACAGGAAGCCAAGCCTTATTCATTCTTAAACTCTCTTCTTTTCTGTTAAAGTTGTGCTGATGTTTATGAATTTCAATGACTTCTCTGTGCAATCTGACAAAATAGTTGGTAGAATTGTCCAGTCTTTCAGTGTTTTGGAATAAGACCCTGTGTCCTGTTTGGGTCAGTCCATGTTCAGCCACTGCTGATTTCTCAGGTTGGCCAAGTCTGCAGTATCTTTCATGTTCTTTTATCCTTGTTTGTATGCTGCGTTTTTAATATTTCACCCTCCATATCTCCAGGGTTGGCAACTCTAACCAAGCCTGAGACGTAAGAACTCCAGCAGAACTGATTTTTTTAAAATTAAAGGATTAAATTTAACAGAAAATAAAATGTGCAATAGTGGTTAATAACTTGCAGTTCTCTTGAGCTTTGCCTGAATTTTGGTCCCAGAAAATACCCCCAGGGTAATGGAGTACAGGGAAGCTAGGTAAGAAAAATAACAAATAATTCCCGAACGCAACTACCTTAAACTGGTCCCTAGTTCACCTACTTGCCTTGGTCCAGACCCTGGATCAAACCATCACATACAGCAGTCTGCAAGTCACCCATTTTGTCTCTACTTTAGAGCCCAGCACAGGCAGGAGTTGGAAGGGGCCATACAGGCCATCTAGTCCAACCCCCTGCTCAATGCAGGATAAGCCTAGAGCAACTCTGACAAGTGTTCATCCAGCCGCTGCTTGAAGACTGCCAATGAAGAAGAAGAAAAAGAGTTGGTTTTTATATGCCGACTCTCTCTACCATTTAAGGCAGAATCAAACTGGCTTACAATCACCTTCCCTTCCCCTCCCCACAACAAACACCCTGTGAGGTAGGTGAGGCTGAGAAAGCATGACTTGCCCAAGGTCACCCAGCTGGCTTCGTGTGTAGGAGTGGGGAAACGAATCCAGTTCACCAGATTAGCATCCGCCGCTCATGTGGAGGAGTGGGGAATCAAACCCGGTTCTCCAGATCAGACTCCACCACTCCAAACCACTGCTCTTAACCACTACACCACGCTGGCTTACCAAAATGACTGCCAGTTGAGCACTGGGAGGGGAAAGGAAGCATGTAGTAATGATTATTGTGTTCATGCTAATGAGGTGGAACTGGGGAAGAGGTTCCAGCATGGAGGATGAGTCCAGGAGAGTGTGGCAGGAAGGAATAGGGTTGACAACTCCAGCTCAGGACATTCTTGATGTGTGGGTGGTAGCTGGGAAGGGAGAGTATGGGGAGAGGAGGGAACTCAGCCAGGATGTGATGCCATAGAATCCATGCTCCAAAACCAGGCACAGAGCTGAGGAAAGGAGCGCCCAGGGCGGGGGGAAGGGAGGGGGGTGCTGCTGTGTTGGTGGCCCCAGGGGCAGCAAGAAACGTGCCAAATGAGGCACACGACGGCCGCCCCTAAAGAAAGAAAGAAAAAGAAAGGGAGAGCAGCGGCTGGTATGAGCTGAGGGTAGGCAGGCGGTGCGCCCACCAGCTGGGCCGTGGGCAGGCAGCTGCTCTCTTGCCTACCCTGGAATACGGCAGTATTCCTTCTCCCCATGCCCTGTCCAAATCTGCCATTTCCTCCATGGAACTGATCTCTGCAGTCTGAAGGCCAATTATAATTAGGGTTGCCAGGTCTCTTCGTCACTGGTGGGAGGTTTTTGGGGTGGAGTCTGAGGAGGGTGGGGTTTGGGGAGGGGAGGGACTTCAATGCCATAGTGTCCACTTGCCAAAGCGGCCATTTTCTCCTGGTGAACGGATATCTATCTGCTGTAGATCAGCTGTAATAGCAGGAGATCTCCAGCTAGTACCTGGAGGTTGTGTGTAGGAAATAGGCACCTCTATGCTAGTACTTAGGTTTGGAAATCAGCATAGATGCGAAAAAGATTAGGCAAAGTGCAAAGTTTATAAAGCTACACCAATATACAACCACAACTAGTCATACAAACAAATAACATAAATGTACACCCTAAAGCAGTGGTCGGCAAACCGTGGCTCGTGAGCTGCATGAGGCTCTTTGGCACCTTGAGTGCGGCTCTTGAGTGCGGGCTGTCGAGCCACTCCGCTCCTGCCCCGGCGCAGGGTAGCTTCTTGCCTCTCCGCACGACTGGGCGCCTCTCGCCGCGCCTGGGCTCCTCCCACCGCCGGGACCCACCTGCGCCCGGGCTGCACGTGGTGGGAGGCTCCGGAGCCCTCTCGCCCGCTCCCCATGCGTTCCAGCGGAGTGCGGGGCCGGCGGAAGGCCGCGGCGCTCGCCCATCGACTCGGCCTCGTCCCGAGCCGCGCCAGGTCTGCAGCGCCGCGTGGCGGAGGCAGGCAGCGGGGCTTCCCTTGCGCACACGCTCTCCTGGCCGCGCCCCCCGCCCCCTCCCGTGAAGCTGCTGGGCACGTTTGCCCGGCAGGAAGCGCTGTCTGTGTGCTTGGGGACTCAGGGCGCTTCCCCAGGCGCCACCACCCTGGGGGCTGGGGTGCGGAGCGGCGATTGTCCGCTCCCCTTTGCTGAGCTCCCGGCTGGACGAGACTGAGGCCCCCTCCCTGCCCTTCTCACCTGGCTCTCTCTCCCCCTGCCTCCAGCCCCGCCCCTCCTCCAGGGCTGGGTGAAGCTCGCGGCGGCGAAAGAAGAGTCCGGGGAAGGGAGCCCCGCACGCGCCTCTCCCTCTCTGCCCGAGCCGGCCCTGCTGCCTCCCCCTCGCCCTCCTTCCGCCCCTCCCTCCCCACCGGCGGCTGCAGAAGTAGTGGCTGCGCCGGGGAGCGTCGCCAAAGAGCTGCCCGGGCTAGGCAGGCGAGGAGCCGGGGCCGAAGGGGGCAGCCGAGCGGCGGCTGGGCGAAGGAAGGAGGCAGAGGAGAGAGGAGCACGCGCGGGCGGCAGCGGCGCGAGAGAGCCGAAAGGGACTTGTGGTGGCAGGACGCGCACAGCCTGTCCGCTGCCAAAGGCTGGGCAGAGGTCTCCCCTCCGCTCGCAGCGTCAATGCATTGCATTGACTCAAGAATTGTGAGAACCAGATAGCCGCTATCTGGTTCTCACAATTCTTGAGTCAATACTTGTGTGTTAAAGAGGAAGTAGGACATAATGAGAACCATTTCAAAGGTACCTTTTTATTTTTCCATGTTCTGAACAAGGTTACTGCCATGCAGTTTGCATAGCTTGAACTTGCCCTTAAATGGCTATGAGGTGTGGGGACACTGAAGGAAACAAGAGGTTAGCCAGGGTCAGATTAAGGCATGCTGGATTAAGATACCCATGACATGTCAAAGTTAAAATGCTCCATAGCATTATCCCCCCAAATGGTAATTTCATCTTTTTAGTCATTTTTTTGTATTTAGAGGCCCTCAAAATCTGCCACCCCAAACTATAGCTCACTTAATTTACATGTAAATCTGATGAAATCAAAACATGGAGCCCAAGGGTACCACACAAAGCCTTCTGTGGATTATATGTGTATGTTTACTGCATGCATGTATTCCAGGTTCAGATCAAAATGGGTGCATAAACACTCTGTACATAACACACCATGTAGCACAAAGCTGCTTCTAAAAATGGCACCCTCATGTTGACTCCAATGCCTCTGCCCCATAACAAGTAGGACTGTTTCCCCTTTTTTTTCCATGTTTCCCTAACCCCTGAATCGGCGGGGGCACGTTGCACCAGAATAAAAGACTCAGGCGCTTATGGATACCTTACCTACAATTTAATTTTTATCAATAAATAAGATCATTATTAAGTATGATATCAAGTTTTATTCAGTGTACCTATAGTTTAATTAAGACTTAAAACTTTAATTAAAGTTTATTAAGTTAATAAACAGTGTACCTACCTATATAGTTTAAGTTTAAGAAATTTGGCTCTCAAAAGAAATCTCAATCGTTGTACTGTTGATATTTGGCTCTGTTGACTAATGAGTTTGCCGACCACTGCCCTAAAGGAACATGAATGGTTAAGAGCAAACATATACAGTCCAAAAGCTAAGTGTTCATAAAAGACGGTGGAACCTTCGTGGGATCACTGTCTTATATGAACACTTACCTTTTGGACAGTACCTGGAGGTTGGCAACCCTAATTATAATTAAGGGAGAACTGCAGGCCCTACCTGGAAGTTGGCACCCCTAGGAAGGAAGGCTTGGTGACTCGACCTAACCAGGGCCACGAGGGTCGACAAAGGTGCACTTTACTGAGGTCTTGCGATCCAGAATTCAATGTCATTACCATGAGGAGAAAAACGAACCTAATTTGCAGATCGTCCTAGAGGATGTTTATGGAAACTTATTTCCCTGTACCTAGGACATGTACATACCTGTAAGGTATGTCCAGTACTTGTGAGATTTGCTGCAGCCAATGAGAAGCGGTGTTAGAGCAGAACAAGCAATATTCTGAACAGTGAGTCACTGACGTAGATCAGGCCCTTCTCCAGTGTGTGCATGTACAGTTAAACTAGAGCATTTGGAAAAGAACAGGTATGCTCTACACCTCTCCTATTAAGTAAAATTTACATAAACAATTGCAACCAATTTTCAGTGAAGTGTGCCTAGCCCTATGGCTATTTGTACACTGACAATGACTGTAAGAAAAACTGAAAGAGGTCTCAGCTGATTAGTCCTCATTGGCCATTTCCTTCCTCAACCAAAGGGCTTAAAAAACTGTCCTAGAGAGAATTAGAAATGATATAGTTGACCAGGTTGTGTCCTTATCCTATAATTTTTTAAAATTTCTTTTGAAGAAATATCCTTGTTAGTGGGTTGGGGTAGAGTAGGTAGTTGGCATAATGTGTTAAAATATCTTGGAAATACCCGGACAAATTTAATTTAAAATGATAGTTTATTATATCAGCCAACTCAAATACATTTTCAGGAAGCTGATTTTGTTGTCTAATTTTTTCCCCATTAGTACTACTTTTAAAAGTTTTTTTAAATGTTAAATAGTGTTCAAAATATTTTAAATAAATGAAAATCAAATTGCATAGGGCAGACACGGGAACTCATTGTGTGTGTGGTGGGGGGAGTGAATCTGTACCCTGGTTAAAAATCCCACAGGGTTTAGTGGATTTAGTGGATGGTATTTAGACATTTGGCACAGACTCCATGCTAAGTTGGACAACTGTGTCCTCTTCTTCCAATATTAACTGAGGATTGCCTTTGATTTCTATGTCCCCTTTGATAAACTGAGTCTCAGCTGCTGGGTTTCTGTGACATTATGAGATAAATATATTACTATGCTGCACATAAAATTAGTTTCCTCATACTGTTACACGGTTTATTTTTGAAAATACATTGGCCGGTGTAGTATTTTTGTGGGCAGAAGAATTTCTGCCTGCAGAGCTTTGACTTTTTCACTTCCCCACTCCTGTTGCTGTTTGAAATGCCCTCTGAATTTTTCCTCCAGAGGGTCCCCTCTCCCCCAGGAGCAGCATTTGGGGGGCATTTTGGGCTAGAGCAGGAGGCTGTAGATGAGAAGGTCATGCTGTATAGGTGGAAGCCCTTTTGTCAATGGAAAAACTGTGCTGGATCTATCCAAGCCATTAAAGATAGACTAACAACCTGTTCAGAAATATTTCTTAAGATGTTTGTTATCACCTTCTTCCTCCTTTTAAAAACCCGTATGTGCTCTAATTGTGCCAGAACATGCATTGGACTCTGTATCCCCACTTAAACCAATACAGTTTGGATAGACCATACCATCATCTGCTTGTGCATCTGATACATGCTGGCAGTCCCCACTCCTGCAAATTGTTTGCACACTATCTTTCACTGGATCACGGCAACTGTATGCCTGCTTGATTCCCAAATGTGAAAGTATCCTCCTTGGAAGCGGGCTGGTAAGTATATGTGATCCCTGATCCCACGAGTGAGATAGGAAGGCTACACAGTCTCCTGTTTCCATCTCACTTGACTCCAGTTTCAAGGAGAACAGGGTTTAAATGCATTAAGGACTTTAAGATGATGCCGTTTTGTGTATGAACATAGTTCTTAGGTTATCAGACAGTCCAACAGGCTGCCTAGTACTGTGCCTCACATCCTTTCTAGCCGGTGCTCCCGACCAAGCTTTGCAAGGCCATTTACAAATGTAATCTTCAGTATAAAATATGACCTTGAAGTTTGTTTCTCCTTAATGTCTGTCTCACTGCCAACATCATCATGAGGCTGCTGAACCTGCGAACATCACCATTACGGTAACTGACATTCTACCCGAACTGAAGGGAAGCTGCCTGTTGAATGCTTTTGGGAAACAGCCAAGAAAAGGAGGCAGTGGGAGAAGGTTATTGGAGAGATTTAATGCTTGTTCAGACTTGCGGCTTACCCCGAGCAGGAGGTTCTATCAGGCTCATGTACAGTATACAAATGAGAGCTGCAACACCAGTGGAAGTATCATGGTATATTGGTTCTTGTAGGTTATCCGGGCTGTGTGACCATGGTCTTGGTATTTTGTTTCCTGACGTTTCGCCAGCAGCTGTGGCAGACATCTTCAGAGGAGTAACACTGAAGGACAGATTTATATCATGGTATAAATCTTCAGAGTCAAGAAGGGGGCGAGAGAAGCATGCACAGACTCGATCAATAGTACTGAGGGCCACTAGAGTGAGAAGTTGCTTCTTTTCCATTGCAGGAGTCCTAGGCTATATCTCCACAGGGATGCAAAAATGCAGTCCTGCCACAGCAGCAGTAGCAAGGGGGAGGGGAGAATGCAGAGCTTAGCCTTGCCCCACAGTAGTGGTGGGTGGTGAATCCACATGGATGCTCCATCTGCAATCTCCCCTTTGAACTCCATCAAAGGAGGTTTTTCTTTGATCTGTTTTAAATGAGGGAAAGCCCAGGGATGTGGAGACTTCCTGCATTCTACCTCAGGAAAAATCCCCATGCGAGGTAAGTACAGATGGGTATTCCTGAAGATATGCATTGGGGATTGAACTGCCACCTTTTACAGCATCCCAGAAATGTCTGCCTGTTAAAGACACAGGGCATCTCTTGCAGGCTGGCTACCCTACGTTCACTTAGGCTCATTCAGTCTTCAGAGCTTGAAAGGAGGGTTGCCAAATGACCAGGGGGAAAAACGCAATCATCCTTGCCTGTTACTAAATTTTTAACAGCAGTTTGGTCGGTTGAAACCAGCATGATGATTTTTTCGTTGTTTTGATATGGATATTACCACGCACTAACGTCTGCAAATCAAGCCTCTATTGAAGAAGTACAATCAGTGTTTGAAAGGCTTGAGAATGAATATGCTCGCTCTGGCTAGTAAGAGCAAAAGGCAGTCAAGTAAATTATGGCACACTGTATTTGGTTTCTCCCTGACCACAAAAGAAAATTGTATGCATGATGGAAGCCTGGTTCCATTAACAGAGTGAAAATGAGTCTCTTCTTAATCACTCCATGAGTATCTTGCCATTCTTCAGTGCTACTTCTAGAAAGGCCACACTTTCCTGGAGACAACGTTGTAGATGCTCTAAACTATCAATTTCCCTCTGCAAGCAAGAAAATCCCATGAATTTAAAAACTATATGGTAACTTGAAAACATATCTATTTAAAAGATTATTAGATGTGAAGGAGGATAAGGTCCTTGTGCCTTCCAATACTTGTGTCGAAAAGTAAATTTCAGAAAGTATGTTTCCTGCCTCTCATCCCTAAATGACAGCCTGAATCTACCCAAAGTCTCTCTAGTTTACTACTCTAATGTGAGGCTGTTCTTTAAGACAACACAGAAGCAACGTTTGGTGCACACTGTGGCAGCTAGACCCTTGACAGAGTCTGAGAGCTTTGAACATATCCCAAGTTTAAGATCAGTATATTGTTAAGGATTAGATAGCGAGCTTCGTTACATGTCAGACAGACAAGGGTTAAAATTTATTGAATTGATGCTGACCAGTTCAAGAAGGTGATGTGATCTCCAATGTGTCAATTAGCTATTGGTCAGAGAGGATCAGTTGTAAACATGTTGTTTATCATGTAACCAGAATCTGCATATTACTGCTTTCTTCCTTTGTTTAGAAGAGAAAGCAGTACCCAGTTACTTTTTGACTCTCAACCAGAGAGGATGGAGCAACTCTGTATTTTAGAGATGCCATGTGCGTAATCTTAGAAACTGCCAGATCTTTTCTGGCACGTATAGGAAACTAGAGATGTAGTAAGGATTTCTTGTTTTAACCTCAAGTATACCCTACCCTATTTTATAGTGAGTAAAGTTTGTTTTTGCATAGACAAAGGACTTTGTCTATTCATTGTGTGTGTGTGCTTTATTTGACTTTAACCAGCCATGATTATACGATCCATAATCCTCTGATAAAAGAATTTTCCTAACCTATATTGGCTGCCAATTTGCTTCCACGTTTAGTTCGAGGTGCTGGTTATTAAAGTCTTTCACAACTCTCACATCTGTGGGACGGCCTCTGCTAATGTGTGTCTTCATAACAACTTTGATGATCAGACCAGGGATTATTAGTAATTCCTCCATTCAGGTCAATGAGAAGTGTTTCGACATAGGCTTTCTCAGTGGTTATGTCTTTTTCCCCGACTCCACATGAGCTGCAGAGGCTAATCTGGTTAACTCTATTTGTTTCCCCACTCCTACACATGAAGCCAGCTGGGTGACCTTGGGCTACTCACACTCAGCCCCATCTACCTCACAGGGTGTCTGTTGTGGGAAGGTGATTGTAAGCCGGTTTTATTCTTCCTTAAGTGGTAGAGAAAGTTGGCATATAAAAACCAACCCTTCTCCTCCTCCTCGGAATGGAGTTCTTGAGGATGGAGGAACTACTAATAATCCCTTTGTAGGGCCCTACAAGCTTGGGCCAGGGTAACTCAAGGATCATCTCTGTCCGCACTACCCAGCCATCAAGTAAAATCTATTTCTCAAGACCAGATGTCTGTGCCTCGCCTCTGTGAGGCAGGTGGTGACTAGAGACAGGGTATTTTTGTGGTGGCACCTTCCCTCTGGAACACACTCCCCTTTGGGGTTCACCTGGTGCCTGCTTTACTTTCTTTTAGGTGCCAAGCCAAAACACATCTTTTTACCCAGGTTTTCTATCTAACCAGCTTTAAAATGGTCTGCTTCTGTTTTACAGAAAGCCTTTTATGCGTTTATGTCCAATTGCTTGTTTTTAATGGCCTGTTTTTATATTGCTATGTTTTAATTGTAAATCGCCTTGAACAGGACCCTGAAGAGGTGACATAGAAATATCCAAAATAAATGACAAATAGTGCCAGCTATGGGTCTGGGACAAGCTACAGAAAGCCTACAAGCTGTAGGTCTTCATCTTGGGTCAGATGTTAAAGTTCTATATTTTTTTTTTAGTTTTTATTTTATGTTATTTATAGTCCATCTTTCTCACTTGGACTCTTTCTCCCAAGGCGGATTACACAGAGCAAGTCAATACAATCATCAGGATGGGACATTCAATAAAAGATGCAATAGAATTAGTGTTATAGAAACAATCTCAAGTCTAAAAACAGAACTGAAGCAAATCATAAGTATTAACATGATTCATTAAATGATGCAAACAGTAGGATCCTAGTTTCAGCAAGCTATACACAGTAGTTATAGACCACAGTCCCTAATAATTTATTCAAGTATCTTTGGGAATCATTTAGTACAGTGCTATCCTATTGCCTGTGTAGAAAAGTCCTCTTTAGTATTTCAGTTTTGCAAAGTTTGCGGAAAGTCAGGAGAGTGGGAAGCCATTCCATAAGATGGGGGCCACAATGGGGAAGGCACGTGTACAGGCAGTCGTTGATTTTGCCCATTTGCAGGTTGGCACCTGCAGAAGACCTTGCTCAGATGAGCAAAGCTTTCCTGGTGGAGCGGGGGGGGGGCATCACTCAGGCACACTAGGGTCCAAGGCCATGAAGGGCTCTGTATGTGACAAGCAATATTTAAATTGAGCCCGGTTACTGATGGGTGGCCAGTGGAGTGACTGCAGAATGGGAGTGACATGTTTGTCTAGCTCCTGATAATAGCGGAGCCACAGCAATCTGCACCACCTGGAGTTTCCAAATTGATTTTGGGGGAGACAAACTTACAGTGCATTACGGTAATCTAGTCTCAATGTTACTACAGCATGGATCCAGGTGGCTAGGTCAGCTGTATCACAGTAAGGGGCCATATTTCAGCCTAGGCTAGGCTGGAAGCCTTTTTTTTTTTTTTTTTGCAGCTGCATTAACTTCCTTCTCCAGCCATAAAATTGGGTCCAGTATAACAGAGTCAGCAGGGGCCAGCTGAACTCCATCAAAAGTGGGGAGCACAATACCTTTCAAGATCTCTGCCCTTCCAACCAGAATTACCTCTGTCTTTTCAGGGTTTGGTTTCATTTTGTTCACTCTTAGCCAATTTACCACAGTAGCCAAACAGTTATAAAAACAAGTATGTGCCAAGGCTTCTTCAGCGAATCACTTGCTCCTTTCACATATGATCCCATGTCAATCTGCCACAAGATCCCTCTCATCTAATGGTATGATCTTTGATAAATAAAATCTCGTGCAAATACCTTAATCTCATCCATCCTACTATACTTTCCCCTCTTTTAAAGGGACCTGTGGATGTTAATTGATGCTAGAGCAAGACTTAATCAGCAACGAGTTCTTATATTTTAAACTGGATATTTGCAATTCTTTCTTTTCCTTCCCACAAAATATACCAACCTCATTCAGTACCATCTAATTTGTTTAAATCCACAGGACAATGTACCATGGGCCTGAAATAATCTGACTTTTCTCCTCTCCTCCTTTAAAAATAAAACATCCAGCCTGACAAAGAGTTCTGGAAAACTTGAATACTTGTATACTGTTTTGTATTCTTTTTATTGGTCCTAATAAAACGTATTACGTGGCTATTATTTTTGGATCCATACATCTTGTGGCTGCTCTCGGCTTCTTCCTAAGAATTTATTTTCATTTTCACTTAACATTTATTTATTTATTTATTTACAAAATTTGTACTTACCATATGAGTGGTTGCGTAAGTCCTAATTTTTAACTCATGCCACTGAGAAAATCTTTCTCACAATATTAGTCTTAAAATAAGTTTGCTTTTAAATTAACATTCTTGACCTATCAATTGGGGAGGGGGGAAGGGAAGCCATATTCAGTAAATTCCATCTCCCCAGTTTTCTGAGGGAAAACTATTTCATGGTTTTCTCTCTAGTATATTGCCAGGAAAATCTTAACCTGCATACTTGCTGCCTGTCAGTCTACTACTAAAGGCATAGCAGGGTCATTAAGAAAGCTAGCAATCCCAACTACCAATGTAGGCTGCTATCAGGTTTGAAAATATGGTTACAGATGCATCTTTTAAAAATTGTCTATATTTTGACAGTCACTTTTAAAACACAAATATCTTCATATGAAAGTACAGGCAAAAATGACTCACGCTGTGACGGGGAAAGACGTATTTTCTATATTCAGCCCTCTCCTTCATGGGGGAAAAAACATAATTAAAATAACTGTTTTTTAACAAATGCAGTTGCTCGAAACAATAACGGCTGGAAAACATTTGAACATAAAGCCAAGATACAGATCTGTAATTAATTTGTTTGCTTTTTAGATGCAAATAAATAACCATGAGTCAAGGGGAAAGAAGCTGTTTGACAGTCACACTGGACTCCCACGTTTGAGACATTTTTTCCCCCTTCTGGCTTTGATTTGTAAAAAAATGAATAGAATCGCCATCTTTATTTCCTGAAAAAGTGGGCAGATACATGGCAAGCAGAAATTCCACAGGTGTAGCTCTCATCATGCTAGGAAAAGCTACATCTGGGATTTCTGCCTGTTAGGCTGCTGTCTCAATGATATAGTTATCTGCCAGATAAAAGATAACTTTAAATGGAATATAAAAAGTAGCATCTCCTTGGCTTTCATTATCAAGAGAAACAATCATTATTGCAGGGGAGAATCCACACTTTGTGCCAGTGGGTTAATGGGGGCTGAATGCAGGGGTGAAAGGGGAGGTGAATGCTTCTATTAGCCCTATATATTAAGGGGAAGGATGAAAATCATTGATTTGCAGTAGGTGGAATCATGGATCCAGATGGGATTAGTTCAATTAAAAATATGTACTGAAGCCTGAAATCAAGAAGACAAAAGTAACAACTATTGGGGAATTACTCAACTTTAAGGTGGACAATGAGGAAATTGAAATTGTTCAAGACTGCAACCAAGAAATCAGAATGAGGTTGAGATTGAGAAGGGCAGCCATGAAGGAGCTAGAAAAGATTCTTAAGGGTAAGGATGTGTCGCTGGTGGCCAAGACCAAGATAATTCTTACCATGGCATTCCCAATGAGTACGTATGGGTGTGAAAGTTGGACTATGAAGAAAGCTGACAGGAAGAAAGCTGATTTAGTTGAAATGTGGTGTTGAGGGTGAGTTTTACAGACCGCCAAAAAGACAAATAAGTGGGTTCTACATCAAATCAAGCCTGAACTGCCCCTAGAAGCTAAAATGACTAAACAGAGGCTATCATACTTTGATCACATTATGAGAAGACAAGACTCACTGGAAAAGACAATAACGCTAAGAAAAGTAGAAGGCAGCAGGAAAAGAGGAAGACCCAACATGAGATGGATTGACTCTATAAGGGAAGCAAGGCTGTTAACGATTGTTTTGAAGGAAATTGATTCATAGGGACGCCATGAGTCGGAAGTGACTTGACTGTGCTTAACACACATACACACAACTACTGAAGGTTTTTAAAGTTTGTTTTTGCTATCATTAGCATATCCTCTTTGCTGGCTTTCCACTGCAGGCTTTTTTTAAAAAGCAGTATGGAACTATTTTAAATCTGTATATGAGCTGCTTTTAAAATTACCAATAGTTGCACATTCTGGACAAGTTTTGGAACTCTCAAGGGTGCTGTGCCAATTTCCCCCCAACTACGGCTTTGCCCTTTGTTATCTGCATGTCAACAGATGCAGACAACCTAAGCACGGGGACATGGCGGTATGCTACCGTGCAGTGATGTTGCACTGATGGTTCCATGTGTTGACTGAAAAGGGAGACCCTATCTAAAATCTCAACTAGGGAATGCTTTCGTTTGTCTCAATACAGCTTCAGCGTGTGTTTTGCTCTTGCAAGTACGAGGCTTTGCTCTCTACTAGTATAGGCTGTTGGCCTGAGTTAGGCCAGTGCTTGGCTGAGGGTCAAGTTCTCATGCCTGTAATCTGTGTACAGTATCCCTGTCCTGTTTTCCCCAGCTCCACAGATGTTGGGCCACTGTTAAGTCTTTCTCTCTGGGAACTGCTTATCTCGGGATTGTTTGCTCATGTTTACTTCCCATGCCTGCAATGCTTTATACCATGTACCTGCCAATGTTTCCTCATTACAAGCCTCACCTGTTTGTAGACAGTCAGTTTCTCTTATCTGTCCTATTGCTCCTAATAAAGTATTACTGCTTCAGAGCTGCCTGCCTGGGTGAGTTTGCTTAGGGATGCTAGGGATGGACGCCTGAGCCTGACACTTAAGAACCTGAGAGATACAAAAAGCCCGGGAATGGAGTGGGATGTGGGGGGGGGGGCAGAGGAACAGGCGGTCCAAAGTGGGAGCTTTCCCCTCTCTAGGGCCATTTATGCACGGGAGGTTTTGCCTTGGGTTTGCCGCTCTCTAGATGCACATTTTCCCCATCCCAGTTCTCCAACCTCTACACTAAACCCCGTGCAGAGCTTTGAGAATTGGGATGGATAAAATGTACATCTAGAGAGCGGCAAAACCTCCCATGCATTTTCTTCTCTGGATTACAAATCCTCCCTCCTTCCCCTGGGTCGGCTGCTTGAGACCTTATGATGATTCCAGACCAGCGGCCCAAAAGGGCAGTGGCGGACTGGGTCTAAAAATACCGGTTGCCAGGAGACACAGAGGGCCCACCCACACCTATAAGGCTATCATTTAATTTTTATGAGAAATAAAAAAAATTCAAAAAACACATAAGTGGGAAAAAGGTACAATTAAAATTTTAGTTGCATCAAGTAATAGTACTGGAAATTCTATTATATTTCCAAGCCACTAAAAGGTCTTTAATATTTTTAACACATTGTCTAATGCTGAAGGGTCCTGACCTGGATGGCCCAGGCTAGCCTGATCTCGTCAGATCTCAGAAGCTAAGCAGGGTCAGCCCTGGTTAGTATTTGGATGGGAGACCACCAAGGAATACCAGGGTTGCTGTGCAGAGGAAGGCACTGGCAAACCACCTCCGTTAGTCTCTTGCCATGAAAACCCCCCAAAAGGGGTCGCCATAAGTTGGCTATGACTTGACGGCACTTTACACACACAGCTTATGCGGAGGAGGAGTAGCAGAGAAGCACAAGATGTTAAGTTGCAGAAATGTTCATTACCAGATCAAACACATCCTTAACCATGTGCTATAATGTACAGAAGAGCACAGCAACACAAGTCTGCCATTTTTGGCAGCAGACCCATGCCATTATTATGATTTGTTCTTTCATGTTGCACTGCCTGTAAGAAACTAAACTGTAAAAACTAAAATCAAAGTTACTATTTACAATCTGTAAAGGAATTGCTTTCAAAGTGGGGTTCACTGACAAATTTGGCCAACTGTGTACCACATACGCCCTGATCTGGGATGCTCAGGCTAGCCTGATCTCATCAGATCTCAGAAACTAAGCAGGGTCAACCCTGGCAAGTATTTGAATGCAAGACCTGCAAGGAATACAAGGGCCTGACACGGAGGAAGGCACTGGCAAACCACCTCCGTGAGTCTCTTGCCATGAAAACCCCCCAAAAGCCATAAGTCGGCTGCGACTTGACGGCACTTTAGACACACACAATGTTGAAGGGGGCCCAGTTGCCTTCGGGCAAGCGGACCGCAACCGCAAATGGGAGGTTCCCCTCCTCGAAGGAACGGGATGAGACCCCCACCTACCCACCCCCGCCAGCAGAACCGTGCGCGGAGCGGGCGAGAGCGAAGGCGGGGCCGGGCGGCCTCCGGGGGGGGGGAGCTGCGTGGCTGCCTGGCGCGGGAGGCAGGGAGGGCCGCCCCGTCTCTCGGCGCGATGGCCGGGGCTCGGCGGAGCGCGTCCGCAGGGAGCGCCGTCCCCGGTCACGCCCGGCAGGCAGCGCCCCGCGCGGCTCGCCCCCCGCGCGGCTGGCAGCGCCTGCGGGTCAGGTAAGCGCCCTTCGTCATCGGCGGGGAGGGAGATGCTTTTGGCCCCGGACGAAGAGCCGCGTTGCCAGGAGGGGTCTTGGGGATCGCGGGGCTTGGCGGCCGGCTCTCCCCCTGGGGAGGCCTGCGCGGCTGGAGCAGGGGGGCCGGAGGGGGGCACTGGCTGAACGCAGGCTTGGCATCCAAAGATGTCAGTGGAGCATCCCGGGCCCGGTGGTGCCTCGCGCGAGCCAGGGTGGGTACAGAGGGAGTTGAAGCCGGTTACCGCTCCCCCCCCCCCCGCGCGTTACAAACCGTGTGCATGTTAAAAAACAACAGCATGTGTTTTTTACATCCCTGTTCGAAATACAGTAGCTTAGAAGTAAGTCCTGTTTGTTTCAGTTGAACTGACTCATCCATCAGAGGGTTAGGATAGGGTGTTCCCTTTGCAAATGCCCTTGCAACTTTCTTTTGTTTTCAACAGGAGAACATGATGAGAGGTCAAAGGTGTATGGCTTCCCCCCCCCCCCAATACATCCTTCCCAAATTGAGATTTTTAAACCTCGTTTTACACATCCAGATTCAGTATCTTCCTCCCACTTGGTTTTGCCAAAGGTGGGTGAGGAAACTGCCAGGACAAAATATTTGGGCCATGGAACGCCAGAAATTGCTTTTGTGTTTAGGGGAAGGATTAAAATATGGGCTCAGTTCTTTTTTTGGTGGGGCTCTTGGGCCTTATACAAGTACATGATAAGGAGGAAATGCAGCAGGTGAATTTTGCCCTTCTAGCGTCCACATGGTAGGAGAAGCTTCATTGGCTGAATCACCTCCTGTCATGCAGTTCACGTCAGAAGAGCCCTGTTGGAAAAGCGTTGGTTGGTCTGTACTTGTATTTAATTCCCAACACTGCAAGTATTATTATCTTCCAAAGCGTTTTCTCATGCATCCTAGCAACAGCATCACGTCAACAGTATTTATCGTAAGTGTGGACCCTTTTCCAAACATTTTGGCAGCCTTCCGTGACATCTGGACAAACTGGTTTGCAATTGGAGTGGAGGAGATACTTAGTCATGGACTTTTGGCTATATTTCTAACTTTGTTCATGCTGACATTTATCCTCATCCCCCGCAAATAACCTAGTGCAGTGATCCTCAACATGTCACCCACTGATCATGTTTTCTGGTGGCCTACTTGCTTGGTGTAGTGGTTAAGAGCAGTGGTTTGGAGTGGTGGACTCTGATCTGGAGAACCGGGTTTGATTCCCCACTCCTCCACATGAGCGGCAGACGCTAATCTGTTGAACTGGATTTCCTCCCCCCCCTACTCCTACACATGAAGCCAGTTGGTGACCTTGGGCTAGTCACAGCTCTCTGAGCTTTCTCAGCCCCACTTACCTCACAGGGTGTCTGTTGTGGGGAGAGGAAGGGAAGGTGATTGTAAGCCAGTTTGAGTCTACCTTAAGTGGTAGAGAAAGTTGGCATATAAAAAAAAAACTCCTCCTTCTTCTCCCCCCCTCAAAACAAGGAGCCAGTCTTAACTCTCATCCACTTCATTGGAGTATTAGGTTCTTCTGAAGAGCCGAGGGGGCATCATTTGGGTGACTGCAGGGAGCATCCATTTTTAAACACCTCCATCCATTGTAAGAGGATGCTTGGCTTGGAACTTCCTAACATTTTTTGGAACCTCTTACCATTCTGTAATTGTTCCTAGACCCCATGGCAGCCATTTTCATTGAGGTGCCCTCATCTGTTCTCAAAATTCAACAAATGCTGACAATGTTAGCTAGGTTCTAACCCTTAACTATGTCTTAGCACAAAAACAAAAGACTTTTGAAGTGACTGGAGTTACAGTAAAGCTAATCAATTCATGATTAAAACTATTTTAAGGAGGTTAGGAAAGCAGAGCTCCAGTTACAGAAAGAAACACTGCTTTCCTAATATTAGTAACAATCGCTTCCCCTAAGATTACTTACCACGTAGGCCTGACAATTTGTGTAGGATGTACTTGTGTGTTTTGATAATGTTTGGTTAGTAGTATTAGGACTGGAAAAATCCCAGATGCCCTAACATCCTGACTAGCAGCAGCTGGATGCTATTTTCTTGACAAATAACGTAGCTGATATTGCCTCCCCAGCAAGTTTCATCCTTAGAGCAGGATGAAAGCTGGAGCTCATCTGTATGTCCTTAAAAGTATATTTGAAGAGAGGCTGTTCAATCCACGTATAATGTCTACTTAACTGTGGTTCTCTGGGCTACGTGCATCCCATGTCTTTGAGTTTTCTTAGAAGTCTCACTGAGTTGAATGAAGTTTTCTCTGGTTAGGATTGCTCTCTAAAGGTGGTTTGTGAGATGCTAGGAATATTGGCTTACAGGCGGCTACTGCAAGAGGATACTTGCATGGGGGAACTAATGATGCATCATTCAGATGGCTCCAGAATTCCTCGTAATGGTTTCTGGAAGAGTTGAATATCAACAAGAGGATTTTTTTGTTACAATGTCCTATTTTTAATTATCTTAAATTCCAGACTGTTTAATGTGTTCAGAGTACTCCAGTATCTGTAGTACGGGAGAGCAGAAGCCCTTTGAGACATTGCTGACCATGTTTCTTCTATGTGCAGTAGAATATGGGGAGCTGACGTAGAGGAACAAGGAAGAAATCACAGTAAACAGAGCTCACAGTTTCCCAAGTAATTGGTCACAACAGTACAATGTGAAGACATGGGCCAATCTTTTCTTTCCTAAAGGAGGCCAACTGTGCATTACTGCAAGGCAGCTCTGTTTGCAGTGCTGGCTCCTTTGCCTGCCTGCTGACAGCTGTGATTATGCCAGAGGATGACTCACTGGGCTTGGATGTATTAGTTTGCATCCATCATTCTGAACGATGCAGCCAGACTGCTGTGCCTGGCACTTCTTGAGATCCACTGTAGGCAGAATCATAAATTGGGGAAGGGGCTTGAAGCTATAAGCATGCACTAAGCATGGCCTAACCTAATTTTTAATAATGTAGGGGCCATGGCTCAGTGGTAGAGCATTTGCTTGGCATGCAGAAGGTCCCAGGTTCAATCCCCGGCATCTCAGGTTAAAGGAACTAGGCAAGTAGGTGATGTGAGCCGTTGCTGGTCTGAGTAGACAATACTGACTTTGATGGACCAAGGGTCTGATTCAGTATAAGGCAGCTTCATGTGTATAAGGAATTAGCAACCAACCCACCTCTCTGCCTCAAATGCCAGAGGTAGAAAACAAAAATGGCTTATTTGTGGGGAGGGTGATACTCAGCAAAGTGCAGGCGTCAACAAGCATTTGCACCAGCTGCAGGATGCTCTGTTGCTTGGGGACAGAAGAGCATTAATGAGGCGGGCGGGCTGATCTCCATGCTGATGGGCAATTATAGTCTTATTTCTCCTGATGGAAGAGCTTTGTGGCTGCTGGAGACAAGATATTTCACTTTGATCACAACAGTTTCCTACAAAGTGTGAAACCAATGGTCTGGCTTGGCCATCCTTAGATTTGGGAGGGAGAAATTTTAAATGTTTGTTTACACATTGTAACCTCTTGTTATATATTTATGTTTCTGTGAACTTTCTTTCCTTGACAGGCCTGTTCCCCTCAGGGGTATGTAAGCACAAAGGTCTTTGCCTTGGTTCCCAACTGAACAAGCAAGATGCCAGAACAAAGCAATGACTATAGAGTGGTTGTGTTTGGCGCAGCCGGTGTCGGTAAAAGTTCTTTGGTTCTTCGTTTTGTAAGGGGAACTTTCAGGGAAGCATACATCCCGACTGTCGAAGACACTTACCGCCAGGTGATCTGCTGTGACAAGAATATCTGCACCCTTCAGATCACAGACACCACCGGAAGCCACCAGTTCCCTGCCATGCAAAGACTCTCTATCTCCAAAGGCCATGCGTTCATGTTGGTTTACTCTGTCACCAGCCGGCAGTCGCTGGAAGAGCTGGAGCAGATCTACGAGCAGGTCTGTCACATCAAAGGAGACATCCAGAAGGTCCCTATCATGTTGGTCGGAAACAAGAGTGACGATACCCAGAGAGAGGTGGATGCCAGTGAAGGCGAAGTCCTCGCCAGCAAGTGGAAGTGTTCCTTCATGGAGACGTCGGCAAAAATGAACTACAACGTGCAGGAGCTTTTCCAAGAGCTGCTGACTTTAGAAAAGAGAAGAAGTGTAAGTCTTCAGGTAGATGGTAAGAAAGCCAAACAGCAGCGCAAGAAAGATAGACTGAAAGGGAAGTGCTCAGTCATGTGAACTGCTGAGGTCTGAGCCTTCTGGGAGATAGAAGCATAGACTTAAACTTGCAGAACATTCTCATGTGCACTTGGAAATGGCTGGGTATTGGAGACCTTCAGTTAAGACTGGCCTTAGGATGGGTGTGTGTATGTAAGGCATTTGAATATTTACTTGGTGAAAGTTTTGCATGTTTCTTTTCACCCAAGCAGACTTCTTAGGAAGCAAACAGAACTACTGTTGTCAAACCCCCTCCACACAGCAACCATTTTTTGGCTGTTTTACAGCAGGATAAGCAGTTATAGTTCAGTGTACAATAAAGATCAACAGAAGTAATCTTACATCTGCATGTAATAATGCCTCTAAAACATCTCTAACATGTCATAGAGCCTGCTATGCAAATACTTAAAGGAACAAATGATTCTAAGCTTGTATCATAACAGGGCTATAGCCAGTAAGCCCAACATAGTATTTTTGCTTGCATTTTGTATATATGTCAAACAAAAACAGCCTTTAGACATACACAATCAGGGTAAATGTGATCACTGACTACTGTGTGAAGAATTCTGATCATTTGCCACAGTTTTTTGAATGTATGCGCAGGAAGAGTATAAGAAACTGCATTCCTTACCAAAGACATGCTATTTATTTCATGTTCAATGTAAAATGCCATGTGTGGTGTACAGGCAGTGATTTTATGTGAATGATTAAAGTTAATTGAGTACTTAGTATACATTTACTGATCCCCCCTTTAAAATAGAAAAAACCCTAAGTTCTTCTTCCTCTCAATGTTTTCTGTACCTTTAAGTTGGGGTAAGTGAGCCTGGTATTTCAGCATCTCCGGTCATTCTGTAGTATAACTGGGAGTAATTCAGTAAGCCTGCGTTGTGTAGTGGTTAAGAGCAGTGGTTTGGAGCGGTGGACTCTGATCTGGAGAACCGGGTTTGATTCCCCACTCCTCCACATGAGTGGCAGACGCTGATCTGGTGAACCGGGTTGGTTCCCCACTCTTACACATAAGGCCAGCTGGGAGACCTTGGGCTAGTCACAGCTCTCTCAGCCCCACCTACTTCACAGGGTGTCTGTTGTGGGGAGGGGAAGGGAAAGTGATTGTAAGCTGGTTTGATTCTTCCTTAAGTGGTAGAAAAAGTCGGCATATAAAAACCAACTCTTCTATAATTAATCTTGAACATGCCTCTGTCATGAGTGGGAATAGTGCTGGAGCTCTGCTTGGGTGGTTGGGGAATAAAGATCTTGCCTAGCATAAATTGTTAACTTAAATCCAAGAGCAGCTCTGCTGTTTTCAAAATTATAAGTCCATTAGGAAAAAAAACCTGAAAATTGCAGTAGGGTAATATGTTTGTTAAGACCAAGTAATAGTTACAAAGAAATGAGTAAGCTTTTTATAAAGTTACAAATTAGGCTGGACTTTCTTTAAAAAGTTAGTGTGGGAGAATACCCATGTTTATCTGTTCTGGCAGCCTTGGGGTCAGCTTGAGATCTTTTTGCACCAAGCATGGCCTAACCTAATTTTTAAAAATTGTACAGCTATATTGGTCCAAAACAAGAGCAAAATCTCTGTAATACCCCTTGTTAGGACCAAATAAATTGGCACTAAACACTGTGCAAGCTTTCCAGCTCACCAGAAGTCTTCATCAGGCTGTATGCTATAAAATTTAAAAAGATAGACGGGTGAAAAGCAGATTTTTCAAGACATGATAATAGGGACTGATCTTGCTCACAGTTCTTCTATGCAACACTTTGCCTGTGCAGATCAGAACATTGTTGGCACTCTCTGAAACAAGCTTTTCTCCCCAGCGCTTATCAATACATGCAAGTCCCTTGACAGGAAAAGAGCAGAAGTAAAGAAAAAGGTGGTTTAAAGTTCTATTCCATTCTTGGATTAGGGCTTGGTAATCAGGAGTCCAAGCCACAGCCTGGCTTTGGCCGGGAAGAGCAGGGTAACAAATGGAAATAATAAATACATAAATAAATAAATACATTAGGGCTGCATCTAGTACATATGTGGCTGACATGCTCCTGAACTTAGAAGACATTTTTCTCAAAAGGGTGAATGTTAAACTACAGCTAGTGCATATTTGCACTTATTCTGGTTGACTGACATTTTAGAAAGATTGTATGGTACAACCTGCCCGAACTGAACCATTTCAGAATGTCATTTGGTGGACTGAATGCTCTAACACATTTCAGTAGTTTATTTTTAAAAAATCCTATCCCATTTCACATTTAAAAGGCAAAGCATGTAAAATACATGTAACATTTGTAAAATACACAATACAATTTATAAAATCTAATATCCATAATAAAAGAACTAATTCAATCCAAAGTAGCAGAACTTTACACTGACAGTCGCCTGCCCACAGAAACAGCCCACACAACTTAGTCAAAAAAACTCTGTTGAACAAAACTGCCTCAATTGGCTTGTGAAAGTGAAGAAAGTGGGAACTTCCTGGGTTTCTTCAGACAAACTGTTCTAAAGAATGGGTGCTTTCACAGAGCAATAATTTCATCATCATACTACAGTGGTCCTCCCCTGCCAACGAAAAGGAACAGTAAGCAAAAGTTGCAGAGAGGACCTTGACTGGTGCAAAAGCTGATCCAAGGTTATATATGTCAAAAGTTTGATACATACAGCAAAACTCCCTGTCCATAGAAAACTATCTTGGAAGGGAGCAGGAAGGCTAAAAGCCATTTCTCACTGACATGGTAGGTATCTACCAAGCGATTCTTAGCATGGAGAACCATTCAGTCTTGATTCTGAGCTTGCAGTCTGAGGTGGTACCGCAGAACATCTCTGAATGTGTACTTCAAGTCTTATTCTAGACTTTTTCTAAAAGACAGTCAAGGATAACTGCTGAGCTTCTTTTGACATGAAGTTCCAGAGTTCTGGAGCTAGTTCTGTGTATAAAGCTTTGCTCTTTAGCCACACTGGTGTTCCATGACAAGAGCATGGCATCTCCTGAGGATCTTAATGAGCAAAGAGGACTCTGCCATGTTTGATGGGACACACCACTGAGTAGCTATGCCATGAAGTATATCTGACAATTGGCTTGTAGGACAGCAGAGGCTGCTTGTTGTCACCAACACTCTGTTTTGTAGATCAGAATGAACTATAGCAAATCAGCTATAGTAAATCAGAACGAGCAAATCAAATATCAATAGTAAATGGGGTTTAAGAAGTAACAAGTGCATGTTGGTCTAATTCAGACATTACAAGCACAATTTTACAAAAACCATAGCTTATGTACTGCATTTTAGCCCAACATTCCTCCAAGGAGCTCAGGCTGGCATACATGGATCTCTTCTTGTCCATTTTATCATTGCAATAACTCTGGCAAGACAGGATAGGCTGAAAGAATGACTGGTTCAGCATCGCCCAATAGGTTTTCTGACCAGTGGGGATTTCAACCTGGGTCTCTGTGGTCCTAGTCAAGCAGTCTAACCCATAAAACACATCAGGTCTTAGTACCCAAGCCCCAATCTGAGCTTTTGAGCTGTAGCAGACAAACCATGGCAGCATTTTTCCTCTGCTTTCATTTTCAATCTCTCTGGCTTCACAAATTCATCATTCCTCTTTCCATGGTGCTGGAGCCTCTGTGGCCAAAGTAAGGGCTGTAAGTAGGGCTCATAAATTCAGATATCTTGCCAAACCATAATTAGCACAAACAGTGCTTTGCACATTCACTTCAAGTAATTTATTTTAAATTATAATTTGCTGGTAATTTGCAAACTACTATATCAATTTGGACATCATGCTAAACAATAGTTCAGCTGCCTTGACTATCATTTCTGAAACACCTTTCCCCCTCTATCATATGTAAAAGCCAGGAATTATTAGGTGTTTAAGGAAAGTGTAGTTCAGCTAGCAGTTCACTTCTTTTAAATTTTCTTCCTTGGGTGAGTTTTTAAAAAAGAAATCAAATGATCTGCAAGAATGCATTTTTTATCATTACTATTTATAAAGCACCTTGAAGCTAGGCACTGGATAAAAAACGTAAGAGTTTCTCAATTGTCAATTAATACTAGAAATGAACCAAGCCTTGAGAAAATTTCCTTCTGGTTCTAGAAAATCTGTCAATTGGGGGGAAAGTATATGCTCATAAATTTATGTTCTAGGCACCAAAATAAAGGACAAATGCAGTGAAGCAAGCCCATTCCATTGTGGTGTACAACCATCTGTAAATTCATTTTACAACTCATTACCAAATGGGGCTGTGCAGTCTAGTCATTGCTGACAAGATGGCTGAAGTTTATTTGTAAGGGAGAAAGGAAAAATGAAAAGGAGGCAATGCAACATCACTAGTTTGTGTTTTAGTGTGAGGTGTCATGACACAGGAAACGTGTAAAACTCTGAGTGCAGTCCAATTTGTAAGCATGCACAATGTGAAATGTGTGTATATTATCTCTATCCCATTAAGTTGCAACTAACTTATGGCAACCCCAGCAAGGGGGTTTTCAAGGCAAGTGAGAAGCAGAGGTGGTTTGCCTTCCTCTTCAGAGTCTTCCTTCCTGGTCCCTCATCCAAGTACCGACCCTACTTAGCTTCTGAGATATGTTGAGATCAAGCTATACCATGCCATTCCACATCCCATTAGACTCTAGTGATTAGAGACTGTAGAAGGTATTTATTGTTTATGTGTTTGGTAGTTAAATTGGGCAACCTAAGTCACACTTTCTATGGTTTTTGATATATATGATTTTGTAAGCAACAACTCTTTTGTTAAATATTTTTACCCTAAATTCAATTTAGCAAGGTTATGTGTATAAGAACCCTCTAGTGATGCTTGCCACAAGTATACCTAGGAGCACCTTTTCCTTTCTTGAAAGAGCATTCTTACTCAGCTCCCAGATCATACAGATCAGAGTTTGGTCAGCTCCTAGAAAACCAAACTAGAGATCAACATGGGAGATCTATGATTGGGATTTCCACAACAGGTATCCTGCCCTTTTTGGTGTGGAGGGGAAAGGACCACCCTTCCCACAGTTCTTTTTCTGCTGTTGTAGAGACAGTTTGTGTTTTCCTTTGCTGTGTTTGCGTTTCTCTTCAGCATATTTGCCTCTGCCTTTTCAATGGCAAACACTTTGCTTCTTTCTACACTCACAAATCATGCACGCTAGGTCTATAGGTCCAGTACCTTTTGCTATTATGGATAGAGCCAGTGTGGTGTAGTGGTTAAGAATGACGGACCGGGTTTGATCCCCCACATGAAGCCTGCTGGGTGACCTTGGGCCAGTCACAATTCTTTCAGAACTCTCTCAGCCCCACCTACCTCACAAGGTGCCTGTTGTGAGGAGCGGAAAGGATTGTGATTGTAAGCCGCTTTGAGACTCCTTAAGGTAGAGAAAAGTGGGGTATAAAAACCAACTCTTCTTCTCAAACCTGCTTCAGTTCCACTTTCTGCAAGTATGGGGAACGTTTATAGAATGAAGAAAGAGGGTTACCCTTTCTTGTTTAATCATCCCACAGCTAACTCCCTGGTTGTAGGTTCCATCTAAGGGAGGAATAAGGACACTCATTCAGTATCCCTTGATAAGGAGGGTCATAAGTTAGATGGCGTAGGCAGGAAGGTCTATGCTTCTGCTTTGTCCCACAAGATTTCAAATTACCAGGCAATTATAGTCTATTACCAGCTTTTCCTCTGGGAAAAGACTGCCCCATTCTTAGACTTTATACTTGAAGAACACCACAGTCTCACTAAGTTGTTGCAGCCTGAAGCTAACAAACTTTCTAGGCAGCAGATTTCCTCCACTAAACACATTGCAGACTGTGCTGCTTGTAAATCTGCCTTCTGCTGTTTCCCTTAAGAGTTACTCATGATTATGCTGCACAACCTTACCAAACGAAGCACATGCAAAAAAGGAGAATCTTCCCTTTGATGGCACAGAGCTCTGTAGCTCTAAAACAAAGCCCTAGAAAGAATTAGGATTTTTTTTAACAGCCAAGAAGCTAGGTATTATTCCCACCCAATGGCCTTCCCAGAGAGGCTGACCTTATTATAGACCCCACCCATTCTTACAGTTCCCACACCAGTCCATTTATAGGCCTCCCAGTCCTTCATGCTCACAACCTCCACCTCAGAATTGGAAAAGACATAACTTCCAGAAAGGCAGGGCCAGAGTCCCTTCTCCCAACCTTACCAGAGCCCCCAAACAGACCTTTTGTCAACTACCTGCAGTCTTCTCCCCTGTCACTTGAGAGAATGTGATTATGGATCACTGGGTCCTCAACATTGTTTCACTGAGTTATGCCCTAGAATTCTGAAGTGATCCAAGTTATTTCATGTCCACGCCACACCCACCCATTCCCAACCCCAGTTGTTAGCAGAGGTAGATGTCCTCCTCAAAAAGAAGGCAACAGAGAGCTACAGTACCTCAGCTTTTATTCCAGGTATTTCCTGGTAGACAAAAAATGGGAGGGGGGGCAGGCCCATCCTCAGATCTTTTCTTATCATAAAGTTCAGAATTGTTCCATTGTCATGTTAGCTCCCTCCCAGGCATCTGGTTTGTGCCTCTAGACCTCCTCAGTGCCACATCACCATAAGACACAAATTCAGACAGTTCCTCCGCTTCCAGTGCGGGGCAGCCTTCCTCCAGTACATCGCACTCCCCTTTGGATTGGCGATGGCCCCCGGGGTAATGACAAAATTCATTGCTGTGATAGTATCTGCAGCGGTAGGGTTGCAATATTTCCCCTTATCTCAACAACTGGTTAAGAGTCTCCTGATCACAAGACGCACTTCTTACACGGACTCTAGGGAGCACTCTCTTAATCCCCTAGTTGTTCGACAAGCATTACTTTTCTATCTTAATAGAACAAGAGATTTTAGCAAAGATTCAGTCTTATTTCCTTCATGAGCCCTAGGAAGGGGCATACATTTACCGCACAATCCACTTCCCAATGGATCGTTTCCACCATTTGTCTCCGTTGTAAGCTGGCCTGAGTTGATTGCCCTCTGCAGGTCTTTCGTTACTCCACAAGAGCAAAGGAGGCCTCCTCAGCCTTCCATCATGGCCCATTCATCGATGTGGTTTGAAAACAGCCGTATGGTCTTTGTCCTGATGGAGGTAAATGCCGCCAAGGAAGCAGAGGCTGCAAAGGAAGTGCTACACAGCTCACTCAACCAGCACTCACCCCCCTGTCCCTATCCAGTAAGTCTGCTGGCTGGGCTTCTCACACACGTATCATCAGTGCACCTACTGTGAGTGGTCCCTCCCTGACTGGAAAGGGGAGAATAGAATTTCACTGCTACCATTCAGGCCTTTAGTCTGGCTGAAATGGACAATGTTTATGGTACCAGACAGTCCACGGAAAAGAAAGGCAAGCCTTAAAACTTCAAAATGCAACAACAGACTTGTGTGGTTATGCCATCTTTTAGTGAACTGTATAAGGAATAGCTAAGTTTGTATTATCATAGCCTTTTTGTGTTTTCATTTAATCATAAAAATATTTGCCCCTGGCCTCCTCCTTTGCCAGTAGAGCTCTGGGTAACTCATAACATATCCATACATCAATAGAAAATAAAGAGAAAAGTTACCAAAATAAATAAATTAATTAAAAGCACAAAGCAAGGACATCACTATCAAAAGAAAAGCCAGCTATCGGAAACAGACCACTTACAGAAAACTGTCTTGTATGAAAAGCAGAGGAGCAAACAAGAGCTGATAAAGTGCACTTTGCAATACCATAAAAACCTCATTTTACAGTCGTAGAGCAGGAACTAATAAAGCTCCCAAATTGTTCACCAACACCATCAATAATTGACATTTCCTTCCAGAATGTCTCCCCCCGCCCCCTAGCCATCACCAACAATCACTTCTGACATACTGGATTTAGTTTCCACTTGTTCTTCCTCTGCAATTTGACCATGGGAGGCCAAAAAGACCACTTTGGGAGGCTTATTGTCAAGAAATACAGAGATGGACAGGTATCATATGCATATTTATTTTAGTTTTTATTTTACTTTATTTATACCCCACATTCTCCCCAGTGGAAACTCGAAGTGGCTTACAACATTTTCTCCTTCATTTTATCATAACAACAACCCTGTAGATTAGCTGGAGAGTCTGTGACTGGCAGAGCAAGCTTCCATGACATAGTGGGGATTCAAACCCAGCTCTCCCAGATCCTAGTCTGACAGTCTAACCACTACATCATGCTGGTCAGGGCTGCCCTGTGTACTAACACCTTTGAGGGTGGAATTGGTGGAAATCAGTGCAACCTTATATGAGTACTGGCACTATTTTTAAATAGAAAAAGCACTGAAGTTGGATCTTTCAGTCCCAAAGATGTTAATTGTTCTCCATTATCTTTCTTTTTTTCTGAATGTGTTTTACATTAAATACAACAGCCACAATCTAGCTAAAGCATAAGTGCTTTTAAGACCCATTTATATCCATGGGGGTGCATGACATGTGCTTAAGTCTTCCACTGAAATCCACAGGACAGAAAAGAGCTGAGCTTTGGCCAGATCATGCTCAGTTTGTTTTGGTTTAACAAGAAAAGAAGAAGAGTTGGTTTTTATACCCCTGCTTTTTCTCTACCTTAAGAAGTCTCAAAGTGGCTTACAATCACAATCTCTTCCTCTTCCCACAACATGCACCTTGTGCGATAGGTGGGTCTAAGAGAGTTCTGAGAAAACTGTGACTAGCCCAAAGTCACCCAGCAGGCTTCATGTAGAGGAGTGGGGAATCAAACTTGGTTCTCCAGATTAGAGTCCACTGCTCTTAACCACCACACCACGCTGACTCTCTTAATGAGATTAAACCTTTAATGGACTTCTTCAACATAAGGGCTACTATGGTTTCCGCTCTCCTCCCGTTCATACAGACCATGGAGGATTACTGCTGGTGACTCATATCCTTTAATGAATGCCATATCCAGCAACAGAGAAGGGCACTCAATATTTATCTATCTCTGCTCATCGAGTGTCTATACAGATCATATTAAGAATCAGAGAGATATTGTTTAACGGATTGCATGGGCCAGGCTATAGCCAGCATTATTTGTTTTCTTGACTTATGACCACATGTGAGAGTAGTCATTTGGAAAAAAGAAAAAAAAATGCTTTCAGGATTCTGTCTATTTAGGTCTGCAATATTTAAGTGAACTGCAAAGGAAAGTGATATATGTGATGCTTCTCTGTTTCTGAGTAGCAGCTGAGAAGTCTTATAAATCATAAAGATGCCTTTGGCCAATATGGTGTTGCACAGTGCATCATCAACATTAGGAGCCTGAAAGAAAGAAAATGTGTTCCAGCTCTTTCATCTCTCAGAGGCTATCCTCACCTGCCAGCTGTGCTCACAATACCTACAAGGCAGAACGATCAGCTGACTCTATTTTGCACAGTAGGCAGAGGCAAGCTTGAGTCTGCCACTCGCAGGGGAGTGTTAACCAATCACAGTCCCTGACGTCTCTGTAGCCTGGACATCAGTTATAATTCTGGGAGAACTACAGACCCCATGTTGAGGCTGGTAACCCTCGCAGCCACACAAATCACCCAAGTGGCTGCTTGAGATGGCAATATATTTTAAAGGTATGAATGGAGCAGTGCTTAATCCTGGAAGTGTGTGCTAGAATCCCTTGAACTGTAGTGGTGAGCCCAAGAGTTGAGCTTTAGTGTTCTCTGTAACATTACATCCTGGAACCCATTTTCCAAAACTGTGTAGTCCAGCCACTTGGGGAGACAAAATATCTCTGACTTGTATTGTTCTGTGCCCCCCCTTATGTATCAACATAGCCTACCTATAATTTTTGTCCATATATGATACTGTGATGTCATGTGCATTTTGAGCATACACAATGTCAGAAACCCATCTCATACATACAATGAGGACTACAGCTGCTCTTTCATCTTGTCCTACAAGCAGGATATGCAGTACATAGACCACACTACAATGTGCATATCCAGAGTGCTGTGAGGTTGTGTTCAAAAGGAGTGAAACATTCACCTTCACCATGTCCAAAACATTAGGACAATTTTTCATTGGACACATTGATGACACTATCAGAAACCATTCACAGGCTAAACAGGCAGTGGTGTGTTCATTTTCTTGGCTGGAATGAGATGGAGATTCACTACATCAGGGGCCTCCATCCTTTGTACAGAAGCAGCAATATATCTTCCTTTACTTTTAAAAATATCTTGTCTGGCTTGATCTTGAGTAAACCAGCGGGTAATAAAATATTTGTAGCTCCCTTAGAATACACTAGAGCCACCCCCTGAACACGTTTTGCTTCATTTTAACTGATCTACCACTGCCCTGGTACTAATTGGTCTATATTCCCTTATGTGTTCAAAAGGCAGTAACTATGCCTGTTCAGATCTGAATTTGTGTAAACCTTTACACATACACATACACACATCCAAATAACTTTGATATGCAAAACAGGGAAGAGACTTTTTGTGCTGGCCCCACCGGATTATAAAACTGTCAACGTTGTACTGTACACCATCCAAAAGAACTCTCTCATCCTCTAAAAAAAATTAATGTCAATATGCACAAAATCAATTATTGCAAAAAAAAAAAAAAAAAAGAGGAGAGAGCAAATAAAAAGCTTAGACAAGGGAATGATTGAGATAATGATAGAGATGAAGGTTTTTGATGATACTGGTTTAAAGTAATCTCAGAAAGGTAATATGCGTTTAACTTTCTCAAGGAAAGAAAAATGGGAAGTGGAATACTAATCAGGAGCAATCAATCACAGGAACTGTGATGAGGTGCAAGCTACCCCAGCTCTTTGTGCTATGTTTAGCCACTGATTGCCCAATTAGGCATAACTGCAGACATGTCTACTCTTGTAGCTGATACTTAATCACCGTTTTCACATGGGTGCTGAATAGTGAGCTTGCAGGCGGGACTTCGGGCTCCAAGGAGTGGCAAGAAAAAAAGGACACTGGTACATGGGCGGCAAAACCTCATGCATTCATAACTCCTAATGCTTTTCTAGTTGTGGGGATACAGTGCACTATAGATTGTAAGTAGTTGGGATGCTGCGAGTCAAAAACACCTTTTTTTCTTTCCTCTATGGATGAAGATTTTACGGGGTGTCGTATGTGCTGATACTTACAAGTCACATTGGGATGTGGGGAACCTAGCTGTAGCACAAGGGGACACACTAGATGGCCATGTTGCCTACAGCTCCACTGCTCAATGACTCAGCATCAGGGAGAAGCTACTGGAATCAACAGAACTAGTAATGGACCATCAGAACTGGAGGATGAGTCAGACTTGGGGATGAGGGAACAGACAGTATCAACAGCGCTTCTATTTTCAGTACTGAACGTCTCGGAAAGATTAGCACCTGTAATCTTTCTCATACAACAATTGTGGGACATTTCCTGTGAAACAGCCCAGACTATGGAAAAATCAAATATGTTCTTGTGTCAACTATATGGTACCATTGCAGATGCATTGATGCTACATGCCCTCATGTCACTTTTTTTTAACATAAATGATATTGTAGCAGAATAACCACAAGTGGATTTCAGAAAAATACATACCTCCAAACATCCTTTTGTTTTGTTTGATATAGTTATAAAGTAAAAGTGCCATTCTGGTCCTGTGTATCAGTCCTGTTTAGTTGAAATAGTGTTCCTGTAAGATACAAAAGAGAAGACACTGGTCATTTCTGCATTGGAGTTTTACCTGAGGTTTGTTGCTGGCTAGACCCACACTTTCCAGTTGGGAATCTCTGCACCAAGCTCAAATCAAGTCCCGCACCTTTAAATGCTGCTTTGTAATTGGCTTACTCTGCAGTGCTCACTGTGAGAGAAGACTCCCCACTCCAAAACCCAATTGCGCATAAAAAAGCATTTTAAGAACAAAAACGGAGCAATCTAAAAGAAGGGGGGGTGTTAAGTCCGCGAGGGAGGACACACGAGGTCACAGACGGAGTTCCAACAACACCAGCTTTATTGAGAACGAGAACAGAACTGGAACTACAGTGGGCAGACCCTGCTTATATGCCCCCCTGGCAGCCTGTGGCCACTCCCCCCTGGACCGTGACTGGGGGGGGGAACAACCCCCAGTAACCAATGGGTACGCACAGGTTTAGGAGCCTTGGAGAATCCCAAGCTCAGCTGGGTTTCCCCTGCTTACCCACACTGATTCACATACATACATACATACATAACACCCCTCCCCCCTAAGTTTGAGTGGCCCTCTTAGCATACGGAGTCCTTAAGATGGCTTGGGCGCGACCGTGCCCGCTGGGAACGGCACGGCGCTGGGCTGGGGATCACTGGTTGTTCTGCCAGCGCTGGGCCGGTTTCAGTTTCAGCTCATCACACCCTTTTCTTGGTCTGCGGAGGTGTCCGTTGCGCACAGTAGGGGCTGGTCCCCGGAGAGCTTGGCTTTTGCCGTCGCGGCTTGCTCTTGCGAGGGCTGGCAGCAAGGTCATTTCTAATGGATGGAAAACATGTGCAGAACTCCAAGGAACAACCGAGTCAGACAGGGGGCGAACGTGAGTTCAAGCACCCATGCATAAATGGCCATTATATACTTGGATTTTTAAAAACCTTTTGACAAAGACTCTCACCCATGGCTCCTCCTAGTTGTTCAGGAGGACGCTTTCGCAAAGGCTTCAAGCGAACTGTAGTTTATGGCACTGTTTACTGTATGTGCTTCTTGTTTTTACTGTAACCCTTGAATTTCTTATGTTGTATGGTGTATGTATTGCATTGTTGTCTAACTTTGTAATCCAGCCTTATTACAAAGTCATGGGCCTGTTTTTGTTGGGGGGGGGGTGGAGCAGCCCCTTGAAAGGCTGTTGCTTTCAATGCCGTCCTTGTGGACATTCTGTGACAGGCTATTATGGGAAAACAGTATGCAGGACTAGATGGACACTTGGTCTGTTCCAAGGGGGCACTTTTGTTTTTGTTTCACCTTAAATGCTGTGACATGGAAAGAACACTGTAGTACCTCCATCTTTTCCTTTTTCGGATCTCTGGGTCATATACTGGCACCTGGCTTTTGAGATCCTTCGCCATTTGATAAGCACAGGTCAGTTATTCAAATAAGCCTGAGCAGTCAGTACAGATTTAAACAATCAAGAAATAGCTGCTGAGGAGTCAGGGCCATTTATGAAGCAGGCACAAAGGAAGCTTGTAATTGTTCGTGGTTAGTGAGGCGGATTTATTTTGTGCATGAATTAAACTGGCTTTCTTCTGTATCTGAACTTTGTTTTAAAATATTAACATTTGAATATTAGAGAACAGAGACATCAAACTATATCTCTTTGAGTCATCATTCTTTCCGACCTGAAACTGGCAATCCATCAGAGTACTGACTGACATCTATTGGCAAATTTTTATTGTTGGCTGTAGCTAGAAGTGGGACCTTCTTCTGAGACTCTGGACTGGCTGAAAACAATTGTTGGCTTATATCAAGGCTGTCTCTTCTCTGCTGTTGACTAGGCAAGTTAGCTGTCTTTGTTTCTTCCTCCTAGACTTCAAAAGGTATCACAGACACTCTGCAGTTCTCCTACTTGTCTACTGTCCTTCACTGCAGCTTCCCTGTCTGGTTCTTCTTGCCTGACCTGTTCAGTTTGAACCTTCAGCAAAATGGTTATGTCTGCCACTATTTGGCGTCAGTCATTTTTTAACTCCACAATGCACAGCCATTACTCTATGTTGGCAGGGAATCCAGATGTCTTTCTGAGAGGAATCGTATCTGTTTGAATTTTTTTTTTACTGAAATGCAAGTTTCCCTCTCCATCATTTTTGTGATAGTGACTGATGTGCAACAGGAGGTTGTGCAAATGCCATTGAGCAGGGCATGCAACATTACTGTCCTCAGCAACACGAATCCCTTCTGTATCATGCTGCTTCCTTTAAAATGTTATTATTGATTTTAAATTTATTTACATTAGATGCTAAGGGTTTCCAGTTGTACCAGTTAAGGAAGAAGTGATTATCCGGCCCTTTAAAAGAAACAAAAGTTAATGGATGTGAGCAGAAAGGTTAATCCTTCCCTCCACAGAATATTCTGTCATTTTTGTTAACCTTTTTTTTTTTGCTTTATTTTTTAAAAGTTTTTTGGAGAGTGCATGCTTCCTCTTCATCACAGGAGTATACATCCCTTTGTTTTCTTTTTAAACTACCCCTGCATAGCAAGGCTTTCTTACTTTTTCCATCCCTTACATGTGGCTCAGAATGGGATAGTGTTTAGAATTAAGCATGAATTCTGGGTTCCCCATCCCTGTGCCTCACATTTTCTAGTAATGTGACTAGCCCTATTCCTGAAAAAGAATATTATTCCAATCATATCAAGTGTCTTTATGGATTCCAAGTAGGCTTTCTCCCTATAGATCCTTCAGCTAGATCGCAAGTCCACAACTTAACCATAAACTCATAAAAACCATAAAAATACAGTGGCTAGGATCCCAACTAAAATCTACATCAGTGGAGTGGAACTTTTCTGCTTCCCCCAATGCCATTCCAAATATCACCCCCCAACTGGTCCTGAGGTAGAAGGGAAGAACTGGCAAAAATCATCCCACCTTGTGTATATCAAAACGATCAGTGGGATCCAACCTGGTATTTCTGTGCTATAATATAATTTCATTACAAAAAAAGGCTCCAGTTTCTACTTCTTCATTGTCACTTTTCCAGTCATCACTGGCAGTCCCATTTAACAGATATGAAGCAAAATGAGAATTTATATTTTCAAGTAAAACAACTGTATTTAGTTCTTATCACATCCTTAAGCAAGGTCAAAACCAAACTAATCCCAATCTTTTAAACTTTTAATAAACTTTATTAAAAGTTTTCCTAAATTCATGAAATGCCAGCAAGAGAATTATAAAAGCATGTGTATCTTATCTTCTTTAGTTGCAATCAATGCTACTCATTTGTACGAAACCACATCCCACAGGCCAATGATCCATTTTTAAAACAGTCTTTTTGCCCTCTATTATTAGCAAACCAAGGCAAATTGATTAGTTTTGGGAAAGTTCTGCAGTGGCTGAAATGAAGACATAATCAAAGACCCTTAGGATCTATTTATTGGTTTGTTTACAGCTCCCCCTCCCATCAGTTTCTACATTAAAAACGGCTTCTGTCCTACATACCAAAATCACAAGGTCCTTGTGGCCGCAGACTCTTCCCACTTCTCCTCTCCCCCAAAAGTTCTGTGACCCCTGGAAAGCTGACAGTGGGACTCATAGAAAAAAATCCCACATGGTGTTTGGGTTGCAGTAAGGAGGGGGACTCAGGTGAAATTACCCCTCCTGCTTCCTGTGTGAATGGAGAGCTTGTTCTGCCATGCTTCCTCCACCAGTGGAAGGGAAGGTGGGGACAATTTTGGCTACTTCCCCCTCATCACTGCAGCCCCCTGTATAACATGGCTGTTATTTGTCCACACAGTCCCCCCAACCCCCCACTGCTTTGGGTCACAGGTTACTCTAGGAAGCAGGTGAGAGCCACATTGGTGAGCACCATAGCACCTCCCTGAAATATAAACCAACCCAGTCACTTTGACTTATCCAGAAAATCAACTAGCATCTCAAAAACAAGCACAAATACTTGCATGATCTACTTTTGGTAAAGGAAATTGTGCTAAATTATTTTGCCGCTACATTTTTTTTTGTCATTGGGTAAGCATCATCTATCAGTGCCCTGATAAAAGATATTTTTCAGAATGATCAGATTAATGCTCCTAAGGGCAACTTTCCAAAAAGAGATGGTGCCATCTACTGACCAAATGTAATTATTTTAAGTATGCATAATCGAGGCATAACCCTGCAACTTTTGAATGATGTACATTCTGTGGTAGGAAAAGCATGTCAAAAAAACATTAACATCCTTCATTATCTGTAATAAAATGCTTTCATATAGATGTATTTAGACCATTTGAACACCCCTTTTCTCCAATACATGAAAAGATGTTTCATCCTCTGTCTGACAGACTCTCTATTTCCCTTCTTGAATATAGTAATGAGAACTATTTAGAAGTGCATTAACCTTTTCAATCTGTATCCTCTTTAGTGATTTAGTCAGTGAATGGACATGTACAAATGGAAACAAAACAGGGCATGTCTTGTAGAATTTTTCCATTACCATCTTCTTTGATGATTTTCACTCAGTGTTTAAGACTGCTCATGTTTGCTTCTACATCTATACTCAGCTTTATATCAGAACTAAGATGCTTCTTAAGTATTACACTACTATCACCATATCTGGAACAGGAAATAAAAAGTTGCTTCTCTGTTTAAGAAGTCGAAGTATCATTTTCACTGACAGCAAACAACATTAAAGAATGCAACATGTCCGCCAACTACAAATTATATTTCAGGTTTAAGTCCTTAACCTACACAATTAAGACTTAAACTTGTTTTGGTCCAAGAGGAGCTCACTAAAATAAGGCTTTACAGCGGTCATTCTGCTTTGCCTATCCAGGATTATTCAAACTGTCACCTTGTTTTTCTCATAAATGTGTATCCATGTAGAGAGTCAAGGCTTAGTACAGGTGGTTCTGTAATGGACTAAAGGCATGGGTATATACAGAGTCTTAATGGGTACCCGCCTATTAAACACATGGGATTGCTTCCTCAAAATGAGATAAAGCCCTCTGCCTACTTTTTTGCCCGCACGTGCATCATCCACAGCAGCCCTTTTAAAGTATTAGAAAAGAGCAAGAGTGCAGTAGCACCTTAAAGACTAACAACATTTCTGGCAGGGTATGAGCCTCCGTGAGCCACAGCTCACTTCTTCGGGGGTCGGAAGAAGCGAGCTGCGGCTCACGAAAGCTCACACCCTGCCAGAAGTTTCGTTAGTCTTTAAGGTACTACTGCATTCTTGCTCTTTCCTACCGCTAGTGACAGACTTAAAGTATGTTCCGCCGGGCTCAATGGCGAGGCCTTCCCGATCGCGCTCAGAATCGCGGCGCCTGTCCAGCCGTGTAGGCCTCGTAGGGAGATGTGCTCCCGAAGCAGGACCGCGCGTGCGGCGGCTCTTCCCCGCGGCCTCCCGCAGCCGTGCGAGTCCTGCCTTCCCCTTCCTTGCGCGGAGGGCACCGCAAGGCATCCGGCGGGGGCAGAGGGCGAGTCTCTCTGGAGACGCCACAGAGCTTCCCCCTTCAAGGCGGGCCGGGGATGAAGGCGCGAGACCCGCCCCTCCCCCTCCCCCTGAAGATCCCGGCCCGGCGCGACGCGGCCTGCGCGCGGGGGAGGGGGGGAGGGGCGGGAAGGCGACGCGCCGGATCCCAACTGTCCGTTTGAGGCGCGGGGAGGGCGACGCGAGCTCGGTCCGGGCCCGGGAAGCATCGGGTGAAAACGCGCGCGGGAGGGTTTGCCGCTCTATAGAGGCACATTTCCCCCACCCAAATCCTCCAAACTCAACAATCAGCCCCCCTGCAGAGGTTTGACAATTCGGATGGGGGAAATGCGCGTCTGGAGAGCGGCAAAACCTCCCATGCGCGTTTTCGCCTATCGTCGCTTTCCCCGCCCGGGGCCAGGCGGAGCCAACAGGAGGAGGAGGGAGGAGGGAGGTGTGTGTGTGGGGGGTGAGAGGTCGGCCAGCTCCGGTCGCCCATAGAGACAGAGGAGGGAAGGCGGCGGCGGCCGAAAGGGGGACGACAGGAGCCAAGGTAAAGAGTTCTCCTCGGCTCCCGCCCGGGTCCCACACGGGCGAGCGGGGCGGCCCAGCGCGGAAGCAGCGCCCCAGGCCGGCCCAAGCCGCGGGAGGGTCTCCGAGAGAGGAAGGAGCGGCCCTTCCTCCTCCTCCTCGCCCCAGCGCCGTCCCCGCCTCCCGCCATTGCGGCGGCGGCCGGAGAACGAGGAGAGCCCCTCAGCCCCCACCCCCCAAGTCTTTTCTCGCCGCCCGGCTGTGCGCCTTGGTTTGGCAGGGGGGGGGGGCTCCTCCCTGCCTCCTCCCTCCTTTCCTTCCTCCCTTCCGCCGTGAGGAGTGAGGCGTGGCTGTCCGGTAGAGCCCATCTCGGGCTAGGCCGGTGTTCTTTGCCCTTAGCAGCCACTGCCCGCCACCCTACCTGGGGGAGAAAGGAGGGGCTGCTTTGCCCTGCCCCCCTTTTTAAAAAATAAATGCGTGTTTCGGAGCCAGGTTTGGGCCTGCGAGTGCGCGCAGGGGCGGCTGCGATGCTGGGTTATGGAGCGGGGGGGGGGGTTGAGGGCTTGGGGCCAGGTCGCCCCCCAATGTCCCTGCTGGCCTTGAAGGGTCGTCTCTCGTTGGGCAAGAGTTCTGGCAACAGCGCTGCGCCCGCCGCGTTCATCACGCTTGACTTCGGGGACCCGTGCCGCCTTACGGGGATGTAAGAAAAAGCACGAAGTTGAGGGCCTCCACTCATTCCAGCTCCAGAGGAGCTTTAGTTTCCAAAGTCTTCTAAAAATTCTGGCTTCGTTATCTCCTGCGGTGGAGACTACACGAATGTCCCCAAAAGCATGCTTGTGGTGAGCGGAATAGCAGGAATATATGTTGCTGCCCCATATGGTGTGGTGGGCAGTTGGTAAACAGGGGCCACCTAACTCTGAGTGCATTAGTATTTTTTTTAATATATTATTGCATTGGAGGTCATTTTACATCTCCATACCTTTATAATTACACTTTACACTTCTTCCAATACAAATTTCCCCCTTTCCCTCCCCCCACGGACCAATCCATAATATCATATTTTCAGCCACGAGCATAGCCTTTTTAGTTTTACTAAAGTCTCTTCGTTGGCTTCTCCTCTTTTCACCCAATTAATGTATGGGTTCCACTTAGTCTTCAGTTCCTTTTCTTCTGTTTCTCCCATCGTCTGTTGTTTTAAGTATCCCAATGCATCTGTTTGCACATATTCGAACACATAATTATTCCACCGGTCCATAGTCCACTTTGTTTTATCTTTCCATTAGTATTAGTAGTAGTTGATTTTTGCTGTAATTCAGTGGTGCTGATGATTCCCTCCACATGTGTAGTGTGGCTTGAACGGCCACTTTTTAGGGTGCCTGGTGGATGATCAATAGTGCTGGCTTGGGACATCCTCTGCCCATGAACTTACTTTTGCTGGGGGTTGCCATTCAGTCACAGTTAGGACTTGGAAGTGAGTAAATACCGGACACTCCCGTGTACCATGGGGGCAGGGATTGTGGATGAAGAGCCACTAACAACTTCTGGATAGCTCTTGAGAAGTAGTGTGGGGTGCCTGAGACTTCTACTGTAAGAATCCCAGAATTTTTCAATGAAAGCAAGATGCTGTTACGAATATGTGGGAGGAGAACAATCCAAAACACAGGGTGTGTAGTCAGGTTTTCTACTTTCGGTTTCTTCTGTTTAACTTTTTCCAGATCCTTGTCTGAAAGAGGGCCTGATAACACTCCATGCATAACTTATCGTGATGTTGTTACAAGTTCTTTTTTTTCTTTTGTAAAGGAAGTAATTGTTCCAGTTTGAAAGTAATATGACTATAGCCTCTGCTATAGAACAACGCTAAGCTTTCAACAGCTGACGTTCACATTTTTACCTAAAGAGAACAGAATGACTGACCAGTCATTTGGTCTGCAAATGTTGCCATAGTTCGCTAGGTAGCCACAATTTACTGTTGCCACTTGCCACTAGTGCCGCCTCCCCTTGCCTGAGCCCTCTGTGCATGCCACAGTGGGTTCTAAAGCAAGAAGAACCATCTTGCCCAGCTTTTGCTTATCTAAAGCTCAGTCCGATGAGAGAGGTTCCCCCTTTCCTTCCTTGACTTCGCAAAGGGAAGGAAGGGTCTCTTATATTGTATTTCTGCTTTCATGTTCAGTGCAATATGAGGGTCTTCTCCCTTCTCCAGTGTGTGAGAGAAGAGGATGATTTCTCACATTCCTCTGAGACTGGGGCCTTCACTGCTGGCTAGTGGATTTGTGGAGGCCTGATGATGGGTAAGCCTAGTCACAAGAAAATGACAGGAGACTGTAAGAAGTAAATTATTGAACATGTTCCGTCATGTTTAATGTTAGGCTTGTTTGCTATGCTAATAAATCACCAGACTTACTGGAAAGTAAAATCTTGCAGAATTAGATTAAACTCTGTAAACTCTCTTGCTTTGCCCTGTTTGTTAGCCCTTTCAGACCAACATTTTCTTGCTATTTTAAAGCCCAGAGTATTTTGATTTGTACATGTTTGCTTTGTGAAGCTGGAATCATAAGTTCTTTGTGATTTCTACAGGTCTTTCAGCTGGCATGAAAATGCTTTCTTTCTCAAAATGTGTAGTTTTTTTTAGGTCAGCTTCATAAATGAGAGAATTTATGAAGTAAGGATAAGTTAAAGTTAGCATTGTTTTCCTTTAGCAAATATGGTTTGATTTTTTTGCTAAACTCTCATAGTAATATAACTTCGATCTAAACAGATGTTTATTTTGAACTAATGCTCTAGAATGAAGTATTTGTCATAACAAAAGCACCTTAATTCATTTAAAGAACATTTCCATGTAATTTTAAAGTCTTCCATGACTCTAGAAAATGTTTTGACAATATTGAATGTCTTATTTTTCTATGATAAAAATGTTTCATTTTTGTAGGATACATCTATGTGTGTCAGTCTGGATAGCGTAAGTTTCTTCGTTTTAGCGTTAGCTCTATCACTGTGGTGACAAAATCAGCTGGAGTTGGCATTATTCTAGCGAGTCATTATTTAGAAGTTTAGGCCTAACATAATTTGAGGGAAATGAGCCTTATAACTTTGTTATGGGTAACACTTTTATGCCACAGCAGAATTCAGGTTCTGTTGTGTATTATGGAGGTGAATGCCTTTTGGCCTTTCTCTACTTTCCCCCCAATAAATGTGTATTTTCTCAACACTCAGCTTCAGTATTTTGTCACTAGGAAGACGTGTTGTCCTTTTCCTCATCTCACCAATTATTTTATTTACCACTGTTGCTATATAAAATGTGGCCATGCATATATGCTAGGTCCTTATTGGAAATTTCTTGAGATTTTATTAGTGAAAAGCTATTTCCCTTCTTCCCATTTCTGCATCATTTGCGACCTTTAATTTTTTTTAAAAAAAGTTTTGAATTATTTGGGGACAGTAGGCTTCCCTGTTGTACATCTCTTGTGCAGAGCATTCATATAACTTTTTTGTGGGGGAGGGGTAAAGTAGATTAGGGGCATCAAACCCATTGGAAAAAGCATTATAGATACTTTCAAAATGCTCACAGTTTAGTCTCGTGGTAACTCTTGCAATTGCCCCCTTAGCAGCATGATATCTTATCACTACTGTTGGGGTAGAAGTCTTGTTGCTTGGGGAGAAAGCTTCATGTTCATTGATTTTTGCTTTTTAAAAAACAAAAAACAAATTAAGAGTGGCCAGGCATAGTGGTTTTGCTGGTCTATACTATTTTTTAAGAGTTACATCAGTGCTTTCACAGTTAAATACTACAACAGAGAATGCACAGCCCCTAAACAATTAGATCAGTGTAATAAACATTTGAATAAGTTCCTGGTACAGAGAGGCCATGTTCAGTGGTGGAACATATGCTTGGCTTGCAGAAGGTCCCAGATTCAGTTCTAGCCAACAGTCTTTGAAGTCTTCTGCTAGTCAGAGTAGATAGCACTCTTCTAGATGTGTCTGACTCAATATAAATTTATGGGAAAGTGTTTTAGGAATTTACTGAGTAGGAACAACAAAGTTTCGTTGTTTTGGGGAGGAGACAGGTAGGGGTTGGAATGGAGGGGACTCTGGTCACAGAAGATTTTATGATGTCTTATGGCTGTGACTTGTAATAGTTTTTTCCCCCTTGTTTAATTAAAAATAGCTTCATAGGTTCATAAATATTTACCAAGTAGTATGGGCAGGAGTGTTAGGCCTGTGTTGCTCATCACCAATGATTTCACCAGCACTAAGTTTTAATATTCTTGCTGCCTCATTTTACACAGCTCAAAGGGGTTATAAGAAAAATGTTTATTCATTCAGTAATTGCCTAGTTGGATTACTGCACAGTATTCATACGTCTTTTCCCAGTGTCAGTATTAGGAAATGCAATTCCCTTCCCTTCTTAATGGGTCTAATGAAATAACTAGTACTGTGTTGATTTTTGCATTAAAAATAAAATGTTTTTTTAACTGGAAAGACTCGAGCTACCATAATTGATGCCCTAGTTGGAGTTTGGGGGTGGGGGGAGAATCTAATTTTTTTAGTTGCATAGTATAGTGCTTAGATTTTAGGAAAATGCAGTGTTCCCATGATAGAAACTTTAGCTTGAGGAAATAATTCTGGATGTCTCACAACTGGATAACAACAGTGCAGTTATTGTGCAAAGAGCGTAATCTGGAAATGCCTGACGTTAGTCTTGACATTTTGGATGAAACCAAAGCTTCAGGAGTTCAGAGGATCCTGGGAATAAACACAAATTCAAAGTAATAGCTAGGTAAGGGTTTCTATATTTCTGTAACATTATATGCACCTGCTCTCATTCCCCAACCTAAGGGCATAGTAGTTGTGTTTTTACCAAGATACTTTACATGGTTATTCACAAACTGGAGCACCATTAAAGTTCTCTATCCTGCCAATGAATAAGCCACAGGTTCCATGTAACATGATGGTATATAGTGCCATGAATGACTCGCAGCGCATTCCTGAGATCTAAGGCCGAAAGCCCTTAGGAAGGTGCCGCAATGGCGTCTGGCCCCCCCGTGCCGGCGTCCGGGCAGCTAACGCCGGCATTAGTGGCCCGAATGCCAGCTGGAAGGCCCAGGTGCTGCCATGGTAGCACTGGCCCAGGACGCAGTCAGAGCCTTCTGGCGGCATCTGAACGTCGTCGAAGGTCGCGTCGGCGTCCTGGGAGGGGTTCCCTGGGGGTGTTATGGCGTCGGGCTGGGGGCGAGGCCGCCTTTAGGCAGCCCTCAAAGCCCTTTCAGCCCAGGAATGCCCCTTTTAATTTTTGGCGAGATATGCCACCTTTGAGGTGGCGTATCTCCTGTGCAACCCTATGAGGCAGCGCAGCCATGTTGCCTCCTAAGCCCGGCGCAGGCATTCCTCTCAGGAATACACTGTCAGTTGAACAGCTGGTGTTCAGTGTTCTTGTTACTTTAAACCTTTTGCAGATTCATTCTTTGTCATCCTAGCAAGAAGTCATACCGTTGGTCCATTTTGTAAAGCATTGTCTCCTCTGATGGCAGCTGCCCTACAAGTTTTTAGGAAGATAAATGGCCTTTCCCATCATTTGCTACCACATTTGTTAACCGATTATTCTAAGACAGAGTATGGGGCGTTGCAAAACATACCTCAGCTGCTGTCAATGCCTTGATTGACCTTTGGAGTGGGGAAATGACCAAGGCAATTGACCCAATTGCACCTGGGCACCCTCTCTCAGGTAAAAAATCATGGTCAGCCCCTTGGTTTATGAGAGGCTGCGGACAATGAAAAGACAGGGGAGACGACTAGAGCAATGGTGGAGAAAGATTCAGGATGAATCAGATAAGGCATGGGTGAGTGCTCATTTGAAAATCTATTCCGTGGCTGTGATGGCAGCAAAGGAAACAGTGTTTTTCTACCACCATTGCATCCTCACAGTATAGATCTGCAGAATTCTTCCAGATAATCCAAGGGCCTACTGGGTTCAGGCTGACAGGAGGAGGTAGACTGTTGGCAGGACACTCAATCATTTTTAAGTACTCTGCTGTTAAAGTCTCTCACATCTATTCCAACTTGGACTCTGCATTAGCAGCAACAGGTTCAGATGGTCCCAGGGTGCTGATTTATCCAGTTGTGTGGGATACGTTTCAGCATGTCTAGTCTGAAGATGTGGACAGGATTCTCATAACTTTGAGACCTACCATCTGTTTGTATGACCCTTGCCCCTCCTGGCTGTCTAAATCTGGGGGGGGGGGATTGGAGGACTGAGACAGTATATGCCTCACTGAGAGATGCAGTGGTCACTCCTGCCTTGAAGTGGGCAGTGATGTATCCACTCCTAAAGAAACCTACTTTGGACTCCGGAGAGTTGAATAACAACTGTCCAGTCTCAAATGTACCATTCTTGAGCAAGGTGATTGAATGAGTGGTTGCTGGCCAACCTCAAAGATTCCTGAATGAAGCCATTTGTTTAGATCCATTCCAGTCTGGTTTCAGGCCTAGTTATTGGACTGAAATGGCCTTGGTCGCCCTGGGGGATAACATGCACCGGGAGATGGACAGTAGAAGGGTGACCCTGTTAATTTTTCTGCACCTCGTGGCAGCTTTCGATACCATCAATCATGGTATTGTCTTTCAGGACTGGGATTAGGAGGCCCTGTTTTGCAGTGGTTCTGGTCAGAGGGTAGATTTCAGAGTGTGGTGATGGGGGACTGCTGCTTTTCTTCTTGGCCTGTGGGATTTCCCGAGGTTTCATCTTGTCCCTGTGCGTTTCAGCATATATGTAAAGCAGCTGGGAGAGATCAACTGGAGATTTGGGCTGACTTGCCACCAATATGAAGATGACACTCAGATGTATCTCACACTATCAGCAGATCCCAGGGAAACTGCAGGAACTGTGAACAGGTGCCTGGAGGCAGTTTTGGAATGGATGAGGGCTAACAAGCTGAAACTTAATCCTGGCAAAATGGAGGTGCTACTGGTTGAAGGAGGGTTTGTCCCAGGAAATGAGTTATCCCGTGTTCTGGATGGGGATGCACTCCCCCTAAAGGAGCAGGCTCGTAGCTAGGGGGTGCTCCTGGACCTGTGCCTCCTGTTGGATAAACAGGTGGCAGCTGTGGCCAGGGGTTCCTTTTACGAACTTATGCTGGTGAGCCAGCTGTGGCCCTTCCCGGACAGAAAAGAGTTTGCTACTGTGCTGCACGACCTGGCAACATCTAGATTAGATTACTGCTCTCTGTATGGGGCTTCCCTTGAAAATTGTCTGAAAGCTACAGTTGTTACAGAATACTGTGATAAAAGTGTTGACTGGAATGGGTCATTGGGACAATATCACTCCAGTGTTGTTCCATTCACACTGCTTCCGATTTGGTTCTGGGCTCCGTTCAAGATGCTGGTGTTGACCTTTAAAACCCTGTACAGCCTGGGACCAACATACCTTAAGGACAGTCTCCTCCCACATGAACCTACCTGTATACTCATCATCTTTAGAGGCCCTGCTTCGGTTGCCAACACCATTTGAACTTAGATGGGTGGCAACCTGAGAAAGAGCCTTATCAGTTGTGGCACCAAAACTTATGAACGTCCTTTCCAGACAGACTTGTCTATTTCCTTGTATCGCTGCCTTTTGCTAGCAGGTGAAGACTTTTTTGTTTTGTCTGCGTACCCCCAATAAATACTGGTCCTCCTTCTAGTGTTGTGTATGTGTTTAATTGAGTTATTTTACCATTTTAACTGTATTTGAATTGCTTAAATGTTTTTTATGTTTGCTACCTTGTGGACTCTGATCAGGTGGAAAGGCGGCCTAAAATGTTTTAAATAAATACTGATATAGCTTCTTGCTATTTCTTTTCTTCATGGGTTATTTAATAACTAGGGGTTATTTCGTTTTATCCTCCCAATAGTGTAGTGTTTGCCTAGGGCCACCCAATTATGCTGCAGAATTATAGTTAATGTTAATAAAACTTCTGTATATATTATGGTAACACCTAAAGGCAACACTGGAAATGTGGGTTCAGTTTTGGTAGGCAAAACTGTAAGGAATAAGCACTTCACTTTGGGACATGAAACTATATGTAAATAGATTCTTTGGGTGCCGCCAGTCTCTTCAGAAATGGGGTTGTGGGTCAGTCAGTGATGCTTTATCTGAGCATGATATGTGTACTTCACTATTCATAAAAGGCTTATAGATTGTAAAATTTTGTTCCCAGGGCTTAATTCTAAGTTGGGCTTCTAAATTATGGCAAAAAAAACATGTACAATTATTTGTTTGTTGCATTTATTTGCATCCTTTTTCTAGGATTTGTAAAAATCTGCAGCATAAACACATTTCACTTTAGCATGTTTTACTTTCATTTTTAGCAACAGAAGATTGTAGTTCCAGTTGCTGTTTTGTCCTTTTATTTGCTGTTTTATTTGCCGGCATTTAAAAAAGTTTTTTGCAACATATAAAAAGTAGGCTTTACCTTCAGAAAACACAAATTAAGCTGCATGAATGAGCTGTTGCTGAAACACTATCTCTTGTGAGCGGAAAAAGACAGGTAGTGTCAGTTATGTGCTTAACCACCCTTCCATTTCATGATCCACCCTTGCTAAACAGGGTTGCAACATTTAACAAGAAACTATGCATGATCTTGCATTCTTAATTTCTAGACTATTACTTCCTTTTCCTAAGGTTTTCACTTTCCTGAAGGAACAGGGCAAAGTGTGTTGAGATTCAAGAGAAAATGTGAACTTTGAAAAAATCCAAGTAGTTTTGGCCAAAATGTGAACAAGCAAGTGTGAATGACCTTTCTAATCACATAGGTAGGGACTGGTTTGCCTTCCTTTACACAACACAATATTGGAAATATTGGAAGAATAGGGGAAAAGAACCTTCCACAGTTGTTTATTATCATTTGAGGAATTTATTTACTCTAGATCACATTTTGAACTCCTGTTTACACTGTACTGGGAGGTTTACAATAACGGCATGTCCACATTAGTAAATTCTGTGGATTATACTGGTTTACATTGCCAATGGCACAATGCAGGCAGTACATTGTGGAATCCCTGCGCCCAAATACATTCATGACGGCGGTGGATTTGACGGAGGCATGTGCCCATCCGTCCATCACACAGGCGTTTTCTTCTCTTTGCATATGGCCATTCACATTTCCAGTTCACGGCCCTCCCCTTCGGATTAACATCAGCACCGAGGGTGTTTACAAAAATTCTAGTGTCAGTCATCACATCACTCAGACAAGAATGCGTCCAGGTACACCCATACCTGGACGACATTTGATTTGTGCAAAATCCCAACAACAATCCAATCAGCACACAACACGGGTAATCCAAGTTCTACAGGAACACGGTTACTTAATCAACTACAGCAAAAGCAATCTTAGACCTTCTCAGTCCATGATCCACCTGGGGGTCAGGATAGACTCGAAACACAACTCTCTATCCCTACCATCAGAACGCATACAAAAGATTATAGGTTAGGCATCGACCATAGCCAAATCATGAACATCCAAACTCATGACATTAGCCAGACTGCTAGGGCTCATGATTGTATGCATAGCCGTGGTTCCCTGGGCCCGCTTTCGGTCCAGACCACTTCAGTGGCAACTCGACCATTTCAAAAGGACATAGCAAAGGAGGGACAGGGTCGTTACACTCTCCCTCGAAACCAGGAAGAGTTTGCGCTGGTGGTCTCTACAGTCAAACCTTTCCAAACCCACTCAATACATTCACCAGGAACCAGTTCAAATATTCACAGATGCCAGCCTGGAAGGGTGGGGAGCCTCGTTCAAATCACACACGACACAGGGTCGCTGGTCAGAACAGGAGTCCTCTCTTCACATCAATCTATTGGAATTGAGAGCGGTCAAACTCGCCCTACGAGCCTTTGCTCCACTACTCCAAGGTTCACACAACCTTGTGAAAACGGACAATATTTCTACAAAGGCTCACATAAACAAACAGGGAGGGTCCAGATCATCAACCCTCCACCGCGAGTCAGAGCAGATCTTCCTATGGGCTCAAGCCAACCTGAAATCTATCCGGGCAGAGCGCATCAAAGGGATTTTCAACATCCAGGCAGACCAACTAAGCCGCCACTTCGTAGAAGAAGGGGAATGGTCCTTGGATCAGGAAGTCTTTCGGCAAATTACCATCAAATTTGGCGATCCCTTAGTAGACTTGTTTGCCTCCGCCGAAAACTTCAAGGTACCAAGGTTCTTCTCAAGGTATCATCATCACGCGGCAGAAGGCATAGACGCCCTTCTGAGCCCTTGGCCAATGGGAATGCTGTATGCGTTTCCTCCTCTGCCCATCATACCAAAAGTCCTCCGAAAGATCCAGACCAAGAGGGCCAACGTCCTCTTAATAGCCCCTTTTTGGACGTGACAACCATGGTTCGCGACTCTCCGCCAGATGTCTTGTCAGGACCCTTGGAGAATTCCTTCTCAGTGGGGAACTCTCCGTCAGGGTCACCTAGTTCATGCAGACCCCCAATGGTTCTGTTTGACCGTCTGGCACTTGAGAGGGGATCTTTACTAGAAAGGGGTTACTCTACCAAAGTGGTGGACACCATACTAGAGGCCCATAGACCCGCTACCAAACGTATTTATAATACCTCTTGGAAGGCCTTTGTGCGCTGGGCAAGAAGAAAAAAGGTTGACCCACTAAATCCGGGAGTACAACAACTACTGGAGTTTCTCCAGGAGGGGGTACATATGAAACTTTCTGCATCCACCTTACGTAGGCAGGTCGCAGCTATCACCACTGTCGTTCCCTCAATTGAAGGGGTCCCACCAACTAGGCACCATCACGTCATCACCTTTTTAAAAGGGGTCAAGCAAAGTCAACCTCCGGTCATACATCGCTTCCCCTCCTGGAATCTTTCCTTGGTGCTCAAGGCCCTTACAAAGCCGCCATTCGAGCCGCTTTGCTCGGTCCCCCTAAAATAGCTTCTCATGAAGGTCCTCTTTCTAATTGCCATTACATCGGTCAGAAGGGTATCTGAGTTAAGGGCTCTATCTATACGTAGAGGGCTTTGTGTGTTCCACAAGGACAAAGTGGTCCTTACACCTGACCCCACATTTACTCCAAAAGTAAATTCTCCTTTCCACAGATCACAAGAAATCAATCTCCCATCCTTCTGTTCAAGGCCATCCTGTCCCAAGGAACGTTCCTGGCATTCCTTAGACTTGCGTAGATCCCTACACATCTTTATTAAAAGAACAGAGAGTTTAAGAAAAACGGATTACATGTTCATTGGAATTGCTAACCCCAACAAAGGGGAAAGAATGTTTGCTGCAATGATTAGTAATACCATTAAAATCTGTATTTCTGAGGCATATAAGGCCTCGGGAGCCCCTGTCCCTGAGGGTATCACCGCTCATTCACTGCGTAGTGCTGCCACCACAGTGGCTTTTGATAAGCAGGCTCCGTTAGAAGAAATCTGCCGTGCTGCAGCCTGGGCATCAGTGTTGACCTTCACAAAACACTACCGAATAAATACTTGGTCGTCGGCCCAAGCGGCCTTTGGTCGCAGAGTGTTGCAACAAGTAGCTGAGGAAGGTTCATAACCCACCCATCAGGGGAGCTCTTTTAGGTCTCACAGCTCAAGACGCCGGAGCCTCAGAGGAGAATGGAGCCTTGATTACTTACCGTGACGGCTCCTTCTCTTCTGAGGCGTAGGCGTCTTGCCCACCCAGATATGAACCTTTCCTGCCTCACTATTGAGGGAATGTAGTTTACAAATTTTAGTGATTGATCACTTTCCAGATTGTGCCAATAGGTTTATCCAGGGGTATGTTTTTCTGCCAAGGTCGATAATACAAATCCTTTGGGTTCAAAAAAGTTTGTTCCACTGTTGATGTTGTCAATGTTATATCTTTCGTATTTTTTATAAAGCAAGTGTTCACTCCTGTTGTAATAGCTAAGCAAGACTGTAACTGAGGTCTGCAGGCTATTTTCCCGCCAAGGGTAGACAGGAAGTTAGCAAAAAAATTAATAAATATTAGTCCTGCCTACCCTGAAGATGGAGGAAAATCACCCACAGCTCAAGACGCCTACGCCTCAGAAGAGAAGGAACCGTCACGGTAAGTAATCAAGGCTCCATTTCTTTGCATACTTTATTATGATTATATTCTATCAAAAGATCAGGATTGTGCAGCTTTCCAAAGCCCAAATATAACCAGTTGGTCACATCATGGCATAGAACATCTTGACTCACATCGACAGATCTAATCCATTCCAATTTAGATAAATTCACTTTGCAAGTAAATATTGCTGCAAATGTATATCAGGAAGCCCTATCTGCATAAAGACAGATTTAGGAAACATAGCATATTTCATGCATTTTTTTCATTATTTGGGTAGCAGAAGCCAAAGGTTCAGTAGCCAAAACAAGGAACAAAGATGAGAGAGAGCAATCTTGATCAGTTCTTCTATAAATTATTTTTAAAATGTTACCATTTATTGAGAGTCTTGCTGAAAGGGTATCATGTATAAAAGGAAGCTAGTATTTAAATTTACTCTCTGAATCGAAATCCTCAGTAACTTGATTTAAATACTTATGTTCCACCCTATCAAAAGCTTTATCCACATTTAGAAAGAGAAATATAACTTTATTACGAATAAAGCATGCTTTCTGTATTACATTAATTACCTTTTTAATGTTTGATGACATTTTTCTTCCACCAATGAATCCCTTCTGGTCTGAGTCAATAAATGTAGTCATAATTTAGTTCAGTCTTCTAGCAAAAATCATCACAACGTATTTTCCCGGCTTTAGCACAAATATCTGAAGAATGCATAGTGCAGAACATATCAAGAGCCTAGATCCTCAAATCAGATACCCCAAGGCACCCAATGAATGCTGAAAGCATTGCTACACCATGCAGTGGTAGCAGATGGCAGACCGGTTGTCAAAGCAATGACCCACACTATCATGTGGAAGTGTAGATCACTTCAGTTGTTGCCATTGCATACTGCGTTGCATTGGTGTGTGGGGCCTCTGTATCTGTGTGTGCTGTTGGTACTGTGCTTTAGTAATGGCCTTGGTTGCTGGAAGCCAGGCTGGGGGAGGCATATGAGGCCTGCTACATGAGCTTAACAAGGTACATTTGCAGTTGCTGCAACCAGGAGTAGGCCCTTCAGTGGCTATTGCATTGGTGATATGGTTATTGTGTGTGCTTTTAGTCTCTGTGTTGGGTGGGCAGTCGGGCAGGAGCCTGTGTTGGTGTGCTACTGCTTTTGTTAGTCCTATTTTGGGACTTTGTGACCTGCAAATATTGGGATGATCAGCACAGAGCATATGCTGCATATGCAGCATTCATAACCCTGCTGTAATGGTTAAGCGCCAGGCTTGATTGTGCTAGCATGCTGGAGCTGTGAAGTTCATGTCATCCCTGAGGGTTTGTGGGTAATTTGGAATATTTAAGCTTAATAGCTCTGAGAAAAGTAGGGTTAAGGTTTCTGGTTTCAGTTGGTTCTAAGAAAACAAAGGTTACTAGCATTTTTTTTGTTCTGTAATCACTTTTAAAAACTTTCCGAAATGCAGCTACTGGGCTGCTTTTTGAGGGAGAGAATGGTGCAGGGAAAGAAGAGCTCCTTAACCTCCTCCCCAGTCATTTCCCTGCTGAAAAATGCCTTCCTTGAGCTGATTTTACCCCTCCTGGACAGAAAAAACTCATTTCCTTTAGTGGGAGTAAGGGAATCTGGATGCAGTGTTTTTCAGCAGAAAAACAATTGGGGAGGAAAGAGTTAAAGGGCCCTTCTGCTTCAAAAAAGCAGCCCTAGTAACTGCCTTTGGGAAAGGGGTATTTTAAAATTATCACAGAACTAAGCATAGTTTGTCACTCCAATATTAAATTACATTCGGACATTAGAAATGGTCTAGCTCCAGTTTGTAGTGATCTCTAAATTCAGGTGCCTTAACAAATGTGCCCCCCTCTCCAACACTGGGATTCTAAACCAAGATCAAACTGGCTCAGAATCCTGATAACTAGTAAAGAAACCAATTTGTTATGGTGCTTGGATAAACCAGGCTTGAGCTCATCATAAACATGTTAAAGTAGAGGCATACAATCAAGCGTTATGGTTCAGTTCATGTATAAAATTCTAATTAATAAAATGTGAGAAGGAGTTAGTCTTAATTACTCTGCTCTTAACGCCTTTCCCCCTATCTACCTAAAACAGTCAATTCATTTGCAGTTGGTGTTGTGGTTGTTCCAGTTTTGTTTGCTAGTCTAGTTTTATTAACACTATGGGTTCATACAAATATTTTCATTAGACTATCACATGATCAAAGATAAGGGTATGGTCAATGCCTTATTACCCTCTGTAGTATTCATTTGTGTTGAATGAAAATCTAACCTCTCCTGTTCAAACAACACTGCTCTTTTCCTGTTATCACTCCGGCTGAACTAGTATGGTTTCCTTTCCCCCCCCCCCACCCCCACCCCAGATTTGCCAAAGGCCAAGTAGAACATTTGTAGCAGAACAAGACTTGGAAGCCAGATCACCTGATTCTCAGTTGGTGCTATAATTACAAGACTGTTCCTGTCCTCCATACCAGAAGGTATGCCAGAGCAGAACCCTTGTTTGCAATTCCAGCCATTACTTATATCTTTCTAGTTAATTCAACATTTTTGCATTCTGAGATTAGGTACATTGTGCCACCTGGAGGTTCAGAGAGATCTTTCAGTGAAATTTGATGCCAATTCTACAAGGAATTCTAAATTTATCTCTACTAAATATTGTCGAAGGCTTTCACGGTCAGAGTTCATTGGTTCTTGTAGGTTATCCGGGCTGTGTGACCGTGGTCTTGGTATTTTCTTTCCTGACGTTTCGCCAGCAGCTATGGCAGGCATCTTCAGAGGAGTAACACTGTAACACTGAAGGACAGTGTCTCTCAGTGTCAAGTGTGTAGGAAGAGTAATATATAGTCAGAAAGGGGTGGGTTTGAGCTGAATCATTGTCCTGCAAAAAGTATCAAAGGTAATGTGCTAATCATTGTCCTGTAAGTATCAAGATAATGTGCTAATGAGGGTGTGCTATGTTAATATGGAACCATTGTATCCTAAAGTGATCTGTTAATGTGTGAAATTAGCTTTGGATTTCACACATTAAGTGATCACTTTAGGATGCAATGGTTCCATATTAACATACCACACCCTCATTAGCACATTATCTTGATACTTACAGGACAATGATTAGCACATTACCTTTGATACTTTTTGTAGGACAATGATTCAGCTCAAACCTACCCCTTTCTGACTAAATATTACTCTTCCTACACACTTGACACAGAGACACTGTCCTTCAGTGTTACTCCTCTGAAGATGCCTGCCATAGCTGCTGGCGAAACGTCAGGAAAGAAAATACCAAGACCACGGTCACACAGCCCGGATAACCCACAAGAACCAATTATCTCTATTACTTTGACTGAATTTACCCATCATGTTAGTCTTTGTTCAGTCCTACTAAAGAACTGCATGTGTGTGTGGCGGGGGTAATTTGAATCCCATGGGATAATTCTGATCCCCAGATTATAGTTGATGGCTGACTCTGTGATGCTTGAATTGAACCTAAAAACTTTCCCCTCTTTATTATCCAACATGCAGGCTCGAATCATGTCTAAAATGTTTGCAGACAGAAGGATTTTCCCTATGCACAACTCCTCCTATTCCCCCTCTTGCAGCCTGAAATGCGCCCCCCCCCCAATGCTGTTTCTGGGGTACCGGATGAGGCCAGGGTAGTTTAGGAGGAGATTTGGAAGTCTGTTTCAAGGGAGGGAAATGGGTAAAATCACCCCTCCCCTTCAAGTGCAGAAATTTTAGGCAGGATCCAGCCCATAAAATATTACTTTTGCTGCAGATAAATATTGATTCAAAATGTCTTTTGACATTTTAAGTGTTCTTTTATAATTATTCCCAGTTTGTTGAATGTAAAACAGGATTAAAATTTCTTTATATTATAAACTCTGAGTTGTTTCTTGATTTGTCCACTAGAGGTCACTCTTCTGCTAAAAGTGAGGTTGCTCACTATCAAATTGTATGATTCTGCTACCCATAAAAAATTTAACTGTGGGATTAAAACTGAGGCACACACAGTTATAGTGTTAAATCAGAATGAAAGATAATACAGTTTTGCAGGAACCATAGCATTCTGATCAGAGATCTTTCCTGAAAAGTCATATATAGTTTGATTCTCAGAGTCAGCGTGGTATAGTGGTTAAGGTGTTGGACTAGGAACTGGGAAACCCAGGCTCAAATCCCCACTCGCACCATGGGAGCTTGCTGGGTGACCTTGGGCCAGTCACACACTCTCTGCCCTGACTCTGGCTAGTATTCGGATGGGAGACCTCCAAGGAATACCAGGGGCATGACATGGAGGTAGGCAATGGCAAACCACCGCTGAACATCTCTTGCCTTGAAAACCCTACCAGGTTGCCATAAGTCAGCTGTGACTTAACAGCAACAAAAAAGTTTGATTCTAATGTTTTCACCTGTGAAACATTACATCAAAATCTGTGCTGTTTATCAGCTGAACATGTCAACTCTGATCAGTAGTCTGAAATCCATGTCTATGTTTTGGAAGGGAACGGAATGATGGTGTTATCTTTGAAAGAGTTAAGCGTTTGTGGTATTGTCCATGTATGTGTCTTGTTTTGTATAAGAGTGGGGGGAAATTGCTGTGTAGCTTCTACTTACTTTAATCTATGGTAATAATACTGCAGCATAAATATTCAAATATGGATCAGGGTTGCTATCATCAGTGTTAATTTCCCAAGCAAACAACGGGATGGCTGCCACCATCATACCCTACTTGTAAGCGTTTCTTCTACATCTGTGTCAAGCCAGTCAGTGTACTGGACTAGATGAAGCAATTCTGATGCTTTGATAGGGTAGTGGCCTTATTTATGGGCTCTGATAGAGTAAGCAACCTTTTTATGTGTGGGTTGCTGTAAGAATGTATGAAGTTTAGTGTTTCATAGAACTCTTTGCGCTGGGAAACATTTTGGCCTTTTCCCCCGAGAGATAGTCACAATCCATGTAACAAACAACCTAATTTAGTTAACAGATTGGTTAACAAATTGGTTGCTTTTTAAAAAAACATAAGAAGAGCCATGCTAGATCAGACCAAAGGCCCATCTAGTCCAGCATTCTGTTCACACGCTCTGCCAACCAGCTACGTCTAGGAAGCCCAGAAACAGGAAGAATGCAACAGCATCATCCTGCCTGTATTCTCAAGCAACTGATTCAAAGAGGCATACTACCTCTCGTACTGGAGGGAATAGCTATCCATCATGAACAGTAGCCACTGATAAACCAGTCCTCCATGAATTCCTCTCCCCCTTTTAAAGCCTTCCAGGTTGGCAGCCATTACAACATTTTGTGGCAGCAAGTTCCACAAATTAATTATGTGCTGTGTGAAGAAATACTACCTTTTGTCTTTCCTGAATTTTCTAGGGTAAACAGCCCCAAGCATTTTAACTGATCCTCATAGGGCTGCTGCTCTAGCCCCCTGATCATTTTGGTTGTTCTTTTCTGCACCTCTTTTCTGCACCCATTTATTCCAGTTTCTGAGACAAATGTAACTGCAATAAAGTGACCAGTCTTCCAGCCAATTATTGAATGTCAAGCCATCTATCCGCTCCTGCATCCCCGCTGGTCTTTTGAAATGTAGCTGTTCTTAATGTAGAAGAAGGGAGAGAACCTTGTGTAACATGGTCTGGTAGAGTATTGCTGTCTAATTGGCCATAGTGCATTTGCTGCTGGTATTTGGACAACCAGCAACTTGCAATGCTGGTTTTAAAGGGTTAGGGACTAGATAAGGGGAAAGTGTCCCTGTGCTGAAAGATCTGCATCAGCTAGCCATCTGTTTCTGGGCACAATTCAAATGCTGGTTCTTAGTGGTAATACTCTGGGGCTGGGATACCTGAAGGACTGCCTCCTCCCATGTTGTTCCTAGCTATAAGGATTGAGCCCAGCATACTCAAAGGACTGAAATACTGCTTCTTCCCATATTGTCTGGCCCACCAGTTAAAATCCTTAATATAATGTTACTCCGTTCTATTTGTTTTATGTGCTCTTATGTCCTTTTAATTGGCTTGGCTTGTTTTGTTAGCATGTTTTTAATTAATCAGTTATTTATATATTCTATTGGGTTGGCTGTTTTATTGATTGACTTTATTATGTGATTTGTTTTACTACCTTGTTTTATTGTGTTTTACTGGTTTTGTTTTATTGTTGCGAAGCCCCTCAAGTAGGTCTAGAGAGGTGGCATACAAATTTTCTCAATAAATAAATAGGTTGGAATAGTTAAGCTGTCCACATATGTTTATTAGGATTAGGAAACCCATTTCCTGTCTTAGAGATACCTCTGATGCTGTGTTCTGTTTTCTGCGGGTGACAAATTCTGGAAGGTTCTAGAGGTGTTTGCTTATTAAAAAATTTCCTTTATACCAGCACCTTTTCTTGATGGTCTTTCAAGCTATTCTGTGAAAACAGTTCCAAGAAATGTTGAAGCATCTAAGGGGCTAGGAAATCAGATGCTCTGATATATTCTGGGATCCATGATCAAGGAGTCTCTGGAATGCAGAAATTGGACAGTTTGAGGTGGTTGAGCGCAAGACAGGAATGGGCATAATATTGATGTTCTTTATTGTAGGGCCTAGGTCTGGGCTGGGCCCAGAGCAGCTCACAACATTTAAAATACATTACAGTAAAGTATAAAATGATAAAATATATAATATATTCCCATAAAATCTCAGTACTAAAAGTAGTTGGCCCCTATCATTGGTGTGCAGGTTTGCAACAACAATAAGAAGAAGAGTTGGTTTTTATATGCTGACTTTCTTCACCACTTAAGGGAGAATCAGACCAGTTTACAATCACCTTCCCTTCCCCTCCCCACAACAGACACCCTGTGAGGTAGGTGGGGCTGAGAGAGTGTGACTATCCCAAGGTCACCCAGCTGGTTTCTTGTGTACGAATGGGGAAACCAGTCCAGTTCACCAGATTAGAGTCTGCCGCTCATGTGGAGGAGTGGGGAAATCAAACCCACTTCTCCAGATTAGAGTCTACCACTCCAAACCACCGCTCTTAACCACTACACCATTATGGCTCTTACCAAGTCTGGGGAAGCAATCAGTACCCCAATCACTACCAAATAGTGACGGGGGGGGGGACTTATCTCACATACCGTCGCTGCCCTCAACCATAGGCCTGGTGGAACATCTTGGTCTTACAGGCCCTGCAGAACTGTATTAGATTCCGCAGAGCCCTGGTCTCACTTGAGAGAGTTCCACCAGGCCTGGGCTAGGGCAGAAAAAGTCCTGGCTCTGGTCAAGGACAGCCAGACACTCTTTGGGCCGGGGACCACCAGTACGTTATTTGCAGAGCATAAAGCTGACTTTGGGGTATACCAGGAGAAGCGGTCCCGAAGGTACGATGGTCCCAGACTTTGCATTTTAATCTGCCAGACAAGGTACCCAGCTGTAGGTTATGCTTCTTTATTTCTTCTGTTTTTAGTGTCAGCTGTTCAGTAGTTGAAATCCATTTGTAAAAGAATACAAGGTGAGAGTGTCTGTTGGGCAAGCTCAAAGGTTGATTTGGAGCCAGGAGAGCAGAAAGAGAGGGATGCTGAAGGTCAAAGTAGAAGGTTCTGTAGAAACCAGAAAGCATTTTTTTTAATTACGTTGTTAAGTTTAAGAGTTTGTTAAAGATATATACCTCCTCTGCCTTTTATTTTCAAGCTCTACGCAGGAGAATATCCATCTACAGAATAATGTTTACAAGAGGGGGTTGGAATAATCAAACAAAAACAAGAACTGGAGAGCTGAGACCAGCTACCATTTTTGTAAGGGCTGTTTCACATTTTATGCAGGAGTTGGTTTCATGGCAGTTATGACCCATGTTTCACTACTATCTTACCAGTAATAAATACAGCGATATGCATTTCTAAACCCTCTGGGATACATACCGTGGAGCCCTGGTTGGTTATGTCTCCCAGATATATGTATTCAGTTGTTCAGGGCTGTCTGATTGCCTTTCACCCTTTATTTCTTTGCTGCAGGCAATACCAGTAGAATGTAGGTGTAGCTGCAGTAAAATGTGATTGTACATGAAGATTAAGCATCCTTTATCCTGATAAATATATGCCAATTTTGGAATCCTTGTTTATAACTTAAACTAGTTTATTTCCCATGAGATTTTGAAAAAGGAGGTTTTCTTCGAGCCTAAATGATAAGATTAGAAATGTGGATTTTGAGTCAGGTAGTGCATTTAGTTAATAACTGGAGAGTGCTGCAAGCATTGATCATAATGTGAGAGAGGGCAAGATTACCATGTTTTTATGGAAGAATGTGGAAAAATACGGCAATGCAGGAATTTGAAAAACCTACAAGGTATCTCTGTTCAAGCATTTAGAAGTACAAGTTTGCCTTTGCATTTGGGCTACCTTTTTCTTGCATATCATCCATACAGGTATTTAATTTAATCAACAGATGGGGAGGAGTGATAAGCCAGAAGGGGAAAGTGCAAGTTTGTAGATTTATTCTTTATTTCAGAGGTTTCCTGTGGAATAAAATGAGTCACCACATCTCTCCTTAAAATGGACACGCTTCCTGCCCATTTGCTGGAGACTTGCACAAAGGTCAGTTCGGGGATGCTTACTGTGAATTATGTAATCTTTTGAGTGGTGTGATCACCTCCTTCCTGGGCAAGGGCTGTGTTAAAGCACATCAAGGAGAAGTCTCTGCCTCAAAAGGTGCAACACTGATTCATATTTAATTAAGTGGTTCATTTATTTGATTTAAGAACCAGGGAACATTCTGACTTTTCTAATACATTTTATTTTCAGATTAAAGCTAATGCTTTTAAGTCAGTAGGAGTGTACAATTTTTACAGTGCTGGGAAGAAAATGTATCACATTTAGGCTTAATATTTCTCTAGAGAAAGTCTCTTTTGCTTAGTCACTGCTTTCATCAGCTCAGAATTTCAGCAGTGAGTAAACCTAAGATTACCATATCATGCTGAGTAATGCAAGGCCAGAAATGGCATGCAGATTGCCTTATATGGAAAGGCTAATATTATGATTATGGAAGGGTAATGCCGTCATAGGGCAGGCTTTCTTCGATAGGATTTAATAACCATACACGGGACTTCATCGTCTGGTCACAAAGTCAAAAGCCCAGGGCGTAAGCCAACCAAAGCTAAGCATGTTCATTGTAGTATAATATGATTTAGCAAGAAAGATGCTCTTTTTTTTGTCTTACTTAAATGAATAAAATGTAAAAGTGTTCAACTTTGACAGGATTAGGCTAATAGTAGGTGTGTTTTCAGAGTCCCTTCCCCCAGAATTAAAGCACCAAAAGACAGTATCTGTCTCATTCACACACACAAACACAATTTCTTTGCATAAAGTTACTGAAATGTTGTAGTTTCATCATGGCTATAGAGCACTGCTGCTGTTCACACTCTTAAACTCTGTAGGTTCTTAAAAGAAAAACTAGTGTGAGGTATGCATGAGATATGAACAGGTTGAGAGGCATTATAGTGGCCTTACCTTCCTCTGTAGCACCATATTGCTGGAACAAATGAAGTCAGTGGGTTAGTTGCACGGTATCAGAGTACGAGGAAGGGGTGCCAAGGTGGATCCCTGTCTTCGGCTATTGAACCCTAACAACTGTGAAGTTGGATCTGGATTTTTTACTTTGACTGAGTACTCACTGGGTGTTGTCAGCTAATTAGAGCGAAGTAAAAGCTGAAATCTATTCTCGTTTGAAAGAAATAACAAGAGTTAACTGTTGGTTTTCATATTCATATTATGTTAGAACCGAGTTTCCAGTTATTAGAATCATAGAGTTGGAAGGGACCACCAGGGTCATCTAGTCCAACCTCCTGCACAATGCAGGAAATTAACAACTACCTCCCCCCACATCCCCAGTGACCCCAACCCTCCCCCCACCATGCAGGATCCCACAATCAAAGCACTCCCGACAGATGGCCATCTAGCCTCTGCTTAAAGACCTCCAAAGAGAGGGACTCCACCACCCTTCGAGGCAGCACATTCCACCGTCGAACAGCCCTCACCATTAGAAAGTTCTTCCTAATGTTTAGGTGGAATCGCTTTTCTATTAGTTTAAATCCATTACTCCGTGTCCTAGTCTCTGGAGCAACAGAGAACAAGCTATTCTCCTACTGAGGCTCCAGCGTCTTGATTTGTGGGTTATTTGATCCCTTCATCGGGGTAGGCAGGACCAAGATCTTTCTTCTTCCTGTCCTCCCATTGGTGGGAAATAGCCTGCAAATTCCCAGTTCCGTCCTGCCTCGTAAGGGTACGCAGGCTTGTGAGCACAGCTCTGTGCTCATTGGTAATAAGAAGAGATTTTCCAAGCTTTTGTTTCAGCTCCTTTGGTCGAATTTCGTTGTGTGAGTCTTCTCCCCTGTCGTCGTTGTTCCCCGGTTTGTCTCCCCTTGTTGAGAGGGTGTTTTTTGAAGGGGTTTTTGTTCTCCGGTCCTATTCTCTCTGGAGATTCAAAATGGCCGACGCAACTGCTGAGAGGGAGGACGATCTCCTCTCAGTGACTGACTACCAGGTTAATCTAGTGCAGTCTGGCCGTAAGAGCCCCAAGGCTTCCAATGCCCGCAATTGTGGTGCTTTAGGAAGCACGGAGCAGGGGAGCTCCGTTTTAGCTGCTGAAGATTCCTCCAAGCCGAAAAAGGCGCGAAAGTCTTTTTCAGGCAAAAAGATCGCATCGAATCTTCAGGGGGCTAGGAAGAGAAAGCGCGGCTTTAAAATTGGCGCTCCACAGAGAGCCAGGAAAGAATCCCCCGCCTCCTCTGTTTCTGCTGAAGCCACGACGCTGCCTGACACCCCGTCAACCTCGGTTGCAGGTAGTGTTTCCCCAGTTGTGGGCGGCCATTTTCCCTCCTCATCGGGTGGTTTTTTCCCGCTCTCCTTTCCTCCCGGCGGCCATTTTGGGGGTTTTCCAAATGTGCACGGCCATTTTCCCGCTCCTTTTATGGCCTCGGGGTATCAGTTTGCACCGGGAAATTCAGCCTCTGGCAGTTCCCTTCCTCCTCCTACTACCAGCCGCATGCTTACTAGCAAGGAGGCTGATGATTTGATTAACGTGGCATTACAAAGGCAATGGTTGGCCTTTCAGGCACACCAAATTCGAACCCAAGCCTTGCCGGCTCAAAGATTGGGGGAATCCCCTACCGCCTCTTCTTCCAGGTCTCATTCCACAATGGGGGGAACCGAGCCTTCCAAAAATGGGGACCCTTCAACCAGTCCTAAATGGCCCACTAAGGCTGCGTTGAAGTCCCGGCCCCTGGACCAGGAGCATAGTCCCCAGGCCTCCTCCATCGATTCCGGGGAGGAGAAAGAGGAGGGTGAATTCGAGTCCAAAGATGAGGAAGTTCTTGGAGAAGAACCTCAGATTAGGCTTTTTAAAGGAGAGGATTATCAAGCCCTTTTGGCAAAGGCCATTCTGGCCCTAGACCTCAATGAAGACTCTGTGGAGTCTGAATCCACCAAACCAGGTTTGAAGCAAGGGGTAGTGGAATGTTTTCCACGTAAGTCCTCTAGGCAAAATTTGGTTTCTTTCCTGAGTTGTTTCTCAGAGCGGTTCAAGAGGAATGGGGCAACCCAGCTGCTAATAGACAGACTCCACCGGCAATTAAAAAGCTCTATACTCTTGCGCCCCATGCAATGAACCTATTGAAGGTTCCCTTGGTGGATGCACCGGTGGTGGATTTACAAGCACCGGGTCTTGTCCCAGAAGACGGTCTTGGTTCCATCAGAGACCAGCTGGACAGAAAGGCCGAGGCTCTTATTAGAAGGGCTCATGAGAATGCGGCCCTGGCCGTCCAGGCCAGCGCCACCACCTCAATTTTTGCCAGGGCTTCCTTCCTTTGGGTGAAGAAGCTTATCCAACCGGTGCCGTCCGACCAGCTCAGAGTTTTGGGTGGCTTAGAAAGGGTTCAGTCAGCAATTACCTTAATGGCTGACGCTTCTCTCGATACAATGACTTTCACGGCCCGTTCCGTGGCCTCCATGACTTCAGTGCGGCGAGCCTTATGGCTTAGGGCCTGGCAGGCCGATTTTAAGGCTAAGTCTAACCTGATCCAAGAGGACATACCCCATCCAAGAGGGACGCCTTTTTGGGGACAAATTAGAAAAAATCTTGGTGGAAACCAAGGATAAAAAGCACGTTATGCCAAAACAACTTAAAAAAGAATCTCGGGGTTTTTCCTTTCAGTCCTTTCGTTCCCCAGAACCCAAAACAAATTTCGCCCAGATTTTAGGAGAGGATCCTGGAGCTCTGCCCGTCCCTTCCGAAGGGGAGGAAGATTCTCCAGATCTCAGGGACAACAATCTAGATCGGACAGAGGGGACAAGTTCCCTAAGTCAAATACCCAGTGATGCCTATCTGATCCCAGTGGGAGGAAGGCTTCTATCTTTCAGATCCAGATGGACTTCCTCAGGAGTAGACTGCTGGGTTTCTCAAGTCATATCCACGGGATACAGTCTGGAATTCACCACTCTTCCCAGAGATCGATTTCTATGGTCTCCAGTTCCCATCAAAGCGGAGAAGCTCAACAGAACTGTAAGAGCCATTCAGCATTTGTTAGCAATCCGGGCCATAGAGCAGGTTCCCGTTCTCGAGAGGGGCCTGGGAGTGTATTCTATATTTTTCACAGTTCCCAAAAAGAACGGGGACTGGAGAGCCATCCTGGATTTAAAGTACATCAACAGAAGGACAAATCGGAAACATTTCCGCGTGGAAACAGTCAAATCCATTGTGGAATCGCTACTCCCAGGCACCTTCATGACAGCGGTGGACTTGACAGAGGCCTACTTACATGTACCGATTCACAGTTCCCACAGATGCTTCCTTTGTTTTTCCTTCACACAGGCCCATTTCCAATTCAGGGCTCTCCCCTTTGGGTTAGGCCCTGCCCCCAGGATCTTTTCCAAGATCCTAGTCTCTCTCATAGCCTTGCTCAGACAGGAGGGCATCCAGGTACATCCGTACCTGGTCGACATCCTGATCTGTGCTCGGTCAGCCAAGCAGTCCAGGCAGCACACTGTGAGAGTAATCCAGGTTCTTCAAGAACACGGTTTTCTCATAAACTTTGCCAAGAGTTCTCTGAACCCCTCCCAGTCTATGACTCATCTGGGGGTTCACATAGATTAGATCCAGAACGCCATTTCTCCTTCCCACGAGCGCATCCAAAAATTGAGGAAGGCAGCCTTTTCCACGGCCAAATCCAAGAAAGCCAAACTTATGTTTTTGGCTCATCTTCTAGGTTTAATGATTTCTGCAATAGGAATCGTCCCGTGGGCACGTTTCAACTCCAGACCTTTACAGTGGCAAATCCGTCCTTTTCAGAAGGACATTCCCAAAAAGAAGGCCAAAACAATCACCTTATCCCAGGAAACATGCAGAAGCCTCCGCTGGTGGGCTGTCCAGGACAACCTCAGCAAATACACGCCTTACATACACGAGGACCCAGTCCAAATGGTCATCGACGCCAGCCTTCAGGGTCGGGGGGCCACTCTTTTGTCACACACAACTCAGGGAAGGTGGTCCAAGGAAGAGTCTGCCCTACACATAAATGTTCTGGAGTTGAGGGCAGTAAAATTAGCCCTCAAAGCCTTTGCCCCTCTTATCAGAGGCATCTTTTGGTAAGGACAGACAATACTGCAACGAAAGCCTACCTGAACAAACAGGGGCTCTCGCTCCTCAACCCTACATCAGGAGGCGACGCAGATTTTCCTTTGGGCTCAGACCAACCTCAAATCTATCAGGGCAGAACACATCAGGGGGGGGTGATGAACGTACAAGCCAACGGTCTAAGCAGACAATTCGCAGACGAAGGAGAGTGGTCCTCGGATCAGGCGGCCTTCTCTCAGGTTACAGCCGTCTTCGGAATGCCATCTGTAGATTTGTTCGCCTCCGCAGAAAATCACAAAGTAAGCAGGTTCTTCGCCAGGTATTACCATCCGGCAGCAGAGAGCATCGACGCTCTACTGAGCCCCTGGCCTCAGGGACTGCTTTACGCCTTCCCTCCCCTACCCATTCTGCCCAAGGTACTAAGGAAGATCAGACAGGAGAGAGCCGAGGTTATAGTGATAGTTCCTTTTTGGCCCCATCACCCATGGTTCATCACCTTGCGCCAGATGTCGATTCGGGATCCATGGCCATTCCCGACTCAGTGGGAACACTACATCAGGGCCCACTGATTCATGCAGACCCTCAGTGGTTCTCCTTGACCGCATGGCGATTGAGAGGAGAAACCTAGTAGAAAGAGGTTACTTGGAGGAGGTGATAAATACCATGTTAGAAGCACGCAGACCATCCATGAGGCGCATTTATAATACCTCGTGGAAAGCCTATGTCCTTTGGGCCAATCGCAAGAAGCTGGATCCCCTTCGTCCAGGGGTTCATCAGGTGCTTCAGTTCTTACAGGAGGGTCTTAGGCTTAAGCTTTCCGCCTCCACCCTGAAAAGGCAATTAGTGGCCCTTTCTACTGTCATCCCTACGCTGGAAGGGGTTCCCACTTCCAGACATCAGCACATTCTTGCCTTTCTGAAAGGCGTAAATCAAATACAGCCGCCAGTCTCGCACAGATTTCCGTCCTGGAGTCTTAATTTGGTGCTTAATGCCCTTACAAGGGCCCCCTTCGAACCACTTCGCTCAGTACATTTAAAGTTCCTTCGCGTGAAAGTTTTATTTTTGGTTTCAATTACATCAGCCAGAAGGGTTTCAGAAATTAGAGCCCTCTCTATTTGTAAGGGACTATGCACTTTTCATAAAGACAAGGTGGTTTTGATCCCAGACCCCACCTTCACCCCTAAGGTGAATTCTAAATTTCATAGGTCACAAGAAATAAACCTTCCTTCCTTCTGCCCTAAACCTTCAAGTCCAAAGGAACGGGTATGGCATTCCTTGGATGTGCGTAGAGCTCTGCATATATTCATTGATAGGACTCAGGATTTTCGTCAGACAGATTCCCTATTTTTGGAAATTAGCAATCCTAGGAAGGGCATGTCAATGTCGGCGGCAGCCATTAGTCGCTCCCTGAAGTTGTGCAAAGTTCAGGCTTATAAGGCCACCGGAGTCCCTCAGCACATTCCCTATGCAGCGCTGCTACCTCAGTGGCGTTTGATCATCAAGCCCCACTGGAAGAAATTTGTAAGGCGGCTACCTGGGCTTCAGTTTCCACCTTTGTTAAATATTATAAAGTAAACACCTGGTCCTCAGCCCAGGCGGCCTTTGGCCGTAGGGTTCTCCAACACGTGGTGGAATAGGTTGCACACCCCACTCAATTGGGAGCTCTTGGAGGTCCCACAAATCAAGACCCTGGAGCCTCAGTAGGAGAACGGAGCATTGTTTACTCACCGTGAATGCTCCTTCTCTCTTGAGGCGAAGGAGTCTTACCCACCCGGTGCAGTTGTTGGCTTACCTTACAGCGTTATTTTTTCTGATTGACCAAGTTTGGTCGGTTTCGTCTGTTGTTCGTTTGTGCATTACATGTTTTTCTCCAAAGGAGACTCATTCCTGTTATTAGTAGCTTAGCAAGTTTGAACTGAGAATCTTCCTGTCCACCAATGGGAGGACAGGAAGAAGAAAGATCTTGGTCCTGCCTACCCAGATGAAGGGAGAAAATAACCCACAAAACAAGACGCCTTCGCCTCAGGAAGTGCTCCGGTTCCATCATCAACATGACATCCCTTCATCGTGTCCTGCTCACAGTATATTGTTAAAAGGAGATTATACATTTTAGTAATCAGCTTTGTATTATTGTCTAGTAGAATCCTTTGAAAAGGAGATTTTTCTTTAGAGAAACCTTTTTTTGCATCTTGTACAAAAACTGATTTGATTTGGTAATATTGAAGCCATTGTAAATCATCCTTAAGAAGTTGAAAGTCTTTTAGTGAGCATTTCTTTCCTTCCCAATTAATTAGATCTTGATAAGTAATAAATTTGTCTGGTCTAAGTGGGCGCAAAGTTAGCATTTCTTGGGGCGATATCCACATCGGTGTTTCTGGTTCCAAAATGTGTTTATATCTCATCCAAATACGAAGTAGAGAGGACCTGATTATATGATTACGGAATGTTGCTTGTAATTTAATTTTATCATACCACAAATAACCATGCCATCCACTTAAGTTATTATAACCTTCCAAGTCTAGCAAACGTACATTTGACAAATTCATCCAGTCTTTTAGCCATACTAAAGCTACCGCTTCAGCATAGAGTTGAAAATTAGGCAGTGCTAAACCTCCTCTAGTTTTTAGATCCACCAAGTATTTATAAGCAGTCCTTGGTTTTTTTCCTTGCCAGATGAAGTTTGAAATGTCTTTCCTCCAAGTTTCAAAATATTTTGTTTGTGATATTATTGGTAAATTTTGGAATAAGAAGAGCATCCTCGGTAAGACATTCATTTGGATCGTTGAAATACGTCCCATTAATGACAATTTTTTGTTTGACCATATAATCATATCAGTTTTAATCTTACCCCATAACTTGAGGTAATTGTTGGTTAACAGATCTTTATTCTTTGCAGTGATCCAAATTCCCAGGTATTTAACTTTGTTAGCTTTCTCCCAGCCAGTATATGATATAAATTCCTGTTGTTGTATTTCCGATAAATTTTTAAATATTATCTTTGTTTTTTCTTGATTCACTTTAAAGCCTGATACTTTTCCAAAATCATCCAAAGTCTCCTGAAGTATATTCATTGACTGTGTTGGGTTTTCCAAAATTAGCAGTAGGTCATCCGCGAATGCTCTCAACTTAAATTCATGTTTTTTAATTCTTAGCCCGCGGATGTCCTCCATACTTCTTAGTTTCACACATAGCGGTTCCAACACCAACAAAAATAAAAGTGGAGACAAGGGACATCCCTGTCTAGTCCCTTTCGTGATTTGGCAGTTATCTGACATTGATTCATTAACCAAAATTTTAGCTTGTTGGGAGGTATAAATAGCCGATATACCTTTCTGAAAACGATCTCCAAAATTCAGTTTATCCAAAATCCGTTTCAAAAAGTTCCAAGAGACCATATCAAAGGCTTTTTCTGCATCCAAAAATACAAAAGCCGCAGTTTGTTGAATATTATGGTCATAATATTCCAGTGAATCTAGTAAAATTCTTACATTGTCTTTTATTTGCCTTCCTGGTATAAAACCTGCTTGGTCCTCATGTATAAGATCCTTAATAAATTGCTTTATCCTACATGCCAAAACCGAAGCAAAAATTTTGTAATCCACATTTAAGAGCGATATAGGTCTGTAATTAGGTGTTTTTTCTGGATCTCTTCCTTCTTTGGGTATCAGTGATATAAATGCGTGTGACCAAGTCTCCGGGGATGTTCCCTCGTCCAAAATTGCATTGTAAAGTGAACCAAAAAATCCAACTAAATTGTCACTAAATGTTCTATAAAATAGTGCAGTAATTCCATCTGGTCCAGGTGTTTTATCCGTTTTTTGTCTCAGTATTGCTTCTTGTATTTCTTCCCTTGTTACTGGAGCTTCAATACATTCTCTCTGGGTCATTGACAAAGCTTTCATCTGTATTGAGTTTAGAAATTTATCTATTTTCTGTTTTGGAGTATTTTCTTTCTGATATAACTTAGAGTAAAATGAAACAAATTCTTTCTGAATTTCTGAAGTTGAATAAACTGGTCCTTTAGCAGTTTGGATTTTTGTTATAATCTTCTTTTGAAATGAGTCCTTCAGTTGTGTTGCTAAAAATTTTCCTGGTTTATTTGCATATTCAAAATACTTTTGTTTAGCAAGTTTCAAATTTTTATTCATTTCCTCCATTATTACCAAATTTAATTGGTGTTTAGATGCAGAAATCTGTATTTGAATTTCTCTTCTCTCCTCTTCCTGTGTTACCATTACCAATTTCTGCTCCAAATTTTGTAAATTCCAAAGTATGTTGTTTGTAAATTGCAATTGAGTCTTCTTCCAGGCCGAGTGTTTCTGTATCATAAAACCTCTCAGAACAGCTTTGAATGCGTCCCAAACTGTATTTAAAGAAGTTTCCCCATTAAGGTTAATTTCAAAAAAGTCTTTCAATAAAACCTGTAATTCCTTTTGTATCTTGTTGTCTTTTAAAAGTTTATCGTTCATTCGCCATCTAAATGCTTGTTTATTGTTCCAATCAAAGGTAACAGGATTGTGATCAGAAAAAGTTCTAGGTAAAATATGAATTTTACGTAGTTGCGTGAAAATTGATTTACTGGCCCATATCATATCGATTCTGGAGTGTGAATCATGTCTTGCTGAATAAAAGGTGTATTCTTTAGCTGTTGTATTCATTGTTCTCCAAATGTCTTGTAATTCTAATTCTGAAGCCATGGCAAAGAAAGTTTTAGGCAAGCATCCATCATTGATATCTTTTGCTTTTGATTTTTTGTCCAGAGATGGGAGAATAATTCCATTGAAGTCGCCCATCAATAAAATTTGGTCTTGTGCGTACTGGGTTATCAGATCATGTAATTTTTCATAGAAGGATTTTTTCCCTTCATTGGGTGCATAGATTCCAACCACTATTGTCCTTTGTCCCAATATTTTAGTTCTGATAATTACAATTCTTCCTTCATTGTCTTTATATACCAGTTCTGGACAGAGACTGGGGTGGGCATAGATTACCACTCCCTTTGTTTTAGTTTTAGCAGAAGCAATAAATGCTTGTCCAAGCACCTGTTTCTCCAAGTATTTTTTATGCTTTGAAGCTATATGGGTTTCTTGTAGGCAAATTAGGGAGTATTTATATTTCTGTAGATATTTGAAGATTCTGGCCCTTTTAGTTTTCTCATTCAGTCCATTTACATTCCAAGAAATTGCTTTTGCCATAATGTAGTGTTTTTTAGCAAAATAAAAAGTCTATAGTTTGGTACCACCTTCTGCACCCTGTACCTCTTCTTCTTCCTCTTCTTCTTCCTCCTTCTCTCCAGGTAATTCTTTAAGGTCCATTTTATATTTTCTCAGAAATTTCCCCACATCTGCTTGGGATAGAATTGTCGTTTTCACTTCCTTATAGGTGAAAGCCAAACCTTGTGGCATAATCCAACGGTATTTGATGCCATTAGCTTTCAGTATAGACACAAAGTCTTTGTAGTTATTCCTCTGTGAAAGTAGATGCCTTGGAATATCCTTCAGTAGTATAAGAGAGGAATCTCCTGCTGACACTGGATTTTCATAATGAATCTTCATAATCTTGTCTTTAACTCTGGTGTCATAGAACACTATCATCAAATCTCTTGGCTTAGATCTTCTCATTCTAGCAGGTAGTGGTATCCTGTATATTCTATTAATGGCTTGTTTTAATTCTTGTTCATCTATCTGAAATAAGTAGGCCAAATTTGGTATTGCAGATTCTTTATTGTCTCCCATCATATCTGGAAAATTGCGTATACGAAGGTTGGTCTCTTTCACTCTCATCTCCATCATTGCCATTTGATTTTTTGCCGCCATCTGATCCGCTTGTATTGTTTCAATCTGTTTTTCTTGGCTTGTTAATTTTTTCTTTGTGTCCTTGTGCTCATCCATCACTTTCTTAATTGATACATCCATCGCTTGCATATCTGTCTTCATAACAATCATTTGAGTTTTTACTTCTTTCAAGTCTCCAGTGACCACATCCAACTTCTGATTAATAGCTTGGGATGCTTGACCAAGATTTGTCATCATAGAAGTCAACTGTGCCATCTGTGTAGACATCTGTTCAAACTGTTTATTTGTTGCCTCAGTTTGTTTAGTTAGCATATCCTGTAACTTTTTTTCCATGGTCGAGGTTTGTAAAGAGTCCCTTAGTGTAGTATAGGCAGGGCTGTGTAGTGAGCCAGAGCGGGGTCGAGACATTTACATTCAAAAAAAGCTGGTAAAATACATGTCCACCGACAGGGCCTTTAAGGTACTGGTTTAAAGATGATAGTTCAAAGATCAGCCTAATAATTTTTTCGGGTTGAAAAGAGTCGAAATTGGCTTTAAAATTGCATTTTAAAGTTTTAAAATACCAGTGAGTTTTTTCGGTCGCTCTAGATCGGATTAATCAGGAAGTAAACAGGAAGTTACTAGTGCTGCAGACCTTCTATCGCCTCTTCTCGATGGTTATTCCTTCAGGAATGATTTGAAAGTAACTCGAGTGCGACGGATATTCAGTCCCGCGGCTACTTCCTGTTATTTTAGTTCCAATGATAGAGAGGGTGTTATAGAGAGTCTTCCGTTCCAGGCACTCCCTTACTGCAAACGTGGCAGGAATTCGCCGGAAAATCAGGAAGAGAGATCACCCTCCCCTTCCTTCGGACCTTCTCATTGGTGATAATTCTTGTCAGTCTAAAAGGTATCCTTCCGACTCTTTGTTATGGTTTAGGCTGATCGATCCGATAAGGCTCCTGTCGCTAATCCCGATGACTAACTCAGATCAAACTTTTCCAGTTCGGATTATGGAGGGGTGGGGGTCCCAGAAATATTCTTATCAGCCCCCCGTCTGTTCAAATTTCTAGTAAGTAGACGAAGAGTTCTTTTGTACTCACTTGGGTGTCAAGAGGTGAGGTTCTTTTCTTTATGTAGTCCTTATGTTGGTATTAAGGCGGTGGAGGGTAGAGCTTGCTGCCAAAGTTGCGTTTTGGCGATGTCCTTCCCTAGTGCCCTCGCAGGACCGGCGTCTAGGACTCCGAGGGGCTTAAAAAAGCCCCCTCAGAGTACCTAGGAGGTCAAACCGCGTTTGCGGGCTGCAGGGAGTTCCTGCTTTCCAACCCACTTGCAAGGGTCGGATTGGGGTATCTATGTACCCCAAAAATAACGCAAACTTGGATTTCTCCCAGGACAACCTGGGGAAATGGAGTGCTCTCTCCAACGGCACCACCGGAAGTGACACGATTAAACCAACTATGATCGATTGGGCTCAAAATGTGGGACATGATATTGTTTTAAATAAATGGGAAAGATTATGGTCTAAAGATTTAAAAGGAATAAAAGCACAGTCAGTGCGAGAAAACATCTATAAAATGATGTATAGATGGTATCTAACACCCAAGAAAATTGCAAAGATTTATAAAACGATGTCCCCTACTTGTTGGAAATGTAACAAAGAAATTGGTTCCTTTTATCACATGTGGTGGACCTGTGACAAAGCCAAAGACTTCTGGGACATGATTTATAACGAACTGAGATTAATACTACAAAAGAACATATCCAAAACACCAGAAATGATGTTATTGAGTATGATTCCAGACGACTTAGCAACACAAATAACCTTTTTGATTTATGCCACAACAGCTGCGAGACTGCTTTATGCAGCGAAATGGAAAGGGCTAGAAACGCCAGAGAAAAAAGACTGGATTGTTAAAATGTTTGAAGTGGCAGAAATGGCAAAACTCACAGCTATTCTAAATGAAGAAAATGACGTTCGGTTTTTGGGGGAATGGGGGGCGTGGATGCATTATTGTGAATATGAGTTAAAATTGGGAAGAATGGAAGAATATTTTCTAATCTGATCCAGAGGATTATTTTTGATTTTTTTTTTATATTGAATAAGCATAATTATATTTACTAACAGATTATGGTTTTTTATATATGGTATTGATATTTTATCAAGATTAGATTACCTATGACGGGATGAACTTTTTATTAAGAGGCAGATAGAGGTGATGGGGAAGTCAAAAAATTTTCCATTTCTTTTTTTTTCTTTTTTCTTTTCTCTTTTTTATTATATGATATGGAATTATAACAACTTTAGGTTAGAATTGAAATTCGATATTGTTATAGATGTTGTTTAATGCAATGGAAAATTTCTATTATAAAACCCAATAAAATTTATATTAAAAAAAAAAAAAAAACATGACATCCCTTCATATATTTAAACATGGCTATCATGTCTCCCCTCAACCTTCTCTTCTCCAAACGAAACAAACCCAACTCCCTAAGTCTCTCCTCATAGGGCATGGATTCCAGACCTTTGACCATTCTGGTCGCCCTCCTCTGGACACACTCCAACTTGTCAACATCCTTCTTAAATTGTGGAGCCCCAAACTGGACACAGTATTCCAAGTGAGGTCTGACCAATGCAGAATACAGTGGTAGTATTATTTCCCTTGATCTAGACACAATATTTCTATTGATGCAGCCCAGAATTGCATTGGCCTTAGCCACCATATCGCACTGTTGACTCATGTTCAGTTTGTGGTCCACTAAGACTCCCAGTTCTCTTTCACATGTACTGTTGTCAAGCCAACTATCTAACATCCTGTACCTTATGTTGTTTCTGCCTAGGTGAAGTACCTTGCACTTCTCCCTATTGAAATCCATTTTATTGCTTATGGCCCAGCTCTCCAGTCTATCGAGGTCAGTCTGAACTCTGACTCTACCCTCCGGGGTATTAACTACCCCTCCTAACTTGGTGTCATCTTCATATTTGATTAGCATGCTCTCTATTCCATCATCCAAGTCATTTATAAAAATATTAAATAGTACCGGTCCCAGGACAGACACCTGTGGTACCCCACTGGTCACTCCTCTGCAGGATGAAGTTGTGCCATTAATGACCACCCTTTGGGTTCGGTTGGTCAACCAATTACCAATCCACCTAACAGTAGCAGTGTCCAGCCCACATTTTAGTAGCTTTGTTTCAAGAAGATCATGGGGGACTTTATCAAAGGCTTTACTGAAATCAAGGTACACTACACTATTGATTTAGAACTGTTGTGTGAACTAAATCTATGCAGTTGCTGTGAACAGCAGGCTATCCAAACAGCAGTACAGAGGCTAAAGTCCCTCTCTTCTTTTACCATAGTGCAGGGATCCCATCCTTTTTGAGTCTGCAGGCACCTTTGGAATTCTGACACAGTGTGGTGGGTACAACTACAGAATGGCTGCTGCAGGAGGCAGAACCAACCTCAAAATATGAAGGAGTGAATAATAGCTCTTCAACCTTTCAGGCAGAAGCTCTGTTTAACAGATTGACCTTGAAAATCACATTGTTTTAAAATATCTTATTGTGTACACACCGCTTATCTTCAGTCACACAGTGCAGAACCTTGTCTTGTGATGGCAACTGCTGCCAAAGCAACATTTTAAAAAAATCTACACAATCAGATCTCCAGTGGCCAATCAGAAGCCCTGCTGGACAAGAGCCCCTGCTGGCCCCACCCGCTTTCTAAAATCACTTGAGCACCAGGAAGGTATTGGTGGGCACCATGATGCCCCAGGTGCCACATTGGGGACCCCTGTCATAGTGAGTTAATTACAATTCACTGTCAGTTAAAAGAAGCGAGATAATTTTCACCTATCCTAGCTGGAGCTTACCTTTTAAAAACTGAAATGAATACCTGTCTTGTGTGGTGTCACATGTTTACTACACTGTGGCTGCAGACCTAAGAACACTTTCCTGGGAGTAAGCTCTATTGACTAAAATGGGACTTCTGAGTCAACCTGTTAGGATTTGCTTCTCTTCAGACTGTAGAAAATTTGCCCAAAGTCATAGGGAACAATCCTAAGCAGGATAACTCAGAAGCCCCATTTTAGTCAATTGAGTTTTCTCCCAGGAAAGTGTGCTTAGGACTGCAGCCACAGTGCAGTAAGTATGTAGCCTTCCACAAGTAGTATACGAGGTTCTCTTGAGAGAAAATAACCAAATCTACAAATGTCTGTGTTTTTTCTGAATGTAATATATAAAAGGTTTTCTCTCTCCCAATCTCCCCCCTCCCCCCAATCTCAGCCTTGTACTACATGGCTTGTGTCATACTTAGGTCCCATAATCTCTAGAGTAGCCTTTTTGATTATCAAAAAGACAATCTTCCTTCCTCTTTTTCTGGTAGAAAAGTTGGTAGGATAGAAACTCAACATTTGTTAGCCACTCTGATACTGGTATATAATAATAAGGGAGATTGTGGTGGATGGGAGACTGGTGCTATTTAAGAAAATAAAATATTTCCCTAAAGGCTAGTCGATCATACATGATGATAGAGCATTTAAAAGGGGGGGGGACCTTAATTGTGGGTTTGGAATTGCTTTAACGTTTTAGGGAACAACACATAATTTGCTGGGGTTTCAATGTGTATATTCTTCTCATTCGTGCTTCTGATTCTCTGTCAGTTTTTGCTGTCTGTGCTTTTCTTTGTGCAACTTGTCTTTTACTGAAGGATATGACTTTTGAAGTTTTCTGCTACAAAATAATAATTGCCTTTCTAACATCTTTTGTTTAAGCTTTCTGTAAAGTTTGTCAGGTTGGCCTTCCTCCAGTAGGACTAAGCACTGGCTTAGTGAAGTTTAACAAAAGTTGGTGTATTCAGCTGGTCTTCTGAATGTTCTGACCATATTTGAATCAAAACTCATCACATCATCCTAAAATTTTTGAATATATGGGTAGAATATTTGAAAAGCTGAGACAATCTAATATAAATTGGGAACAAAGTTTGGAAACTGGGAAACAAAGTTTAATCCCTTTCTTTGCCTTCACATGACAACAGTTATGACAATCACTTAAACTTTCTGGGATCCAAAACATGAATAGGGTAAAAAAGAATCTAGAATCTTTCTTGCTGATCTATTCAGAAAAGTTACAGCTCCTGTACTTTGTGGTTGAATCAGTAGATTGAAATCAGCTCAGATTCAAACTGATATTTCCAAGCTTAGTTGAGGCTCTCAGGCATCTTTTCTTCTGTTTGGAAGGCGATTGTATGTACGATCCGCATAAATGAAGGACTGCTTCTCTGGGTATGAACCCATGTGGCACCTCTGCTCAACACAACAGTTGCTTCTCTGTTCCCCAATATATGCACTAAGGTACAACCAACTGATGCCTGTTTACAGACATTTTCAGTCACTCACCCTCTTGAAAGAGATGAAGAGAACACCCCCTGTCATTTTTGAAGGGCTACAAGACCAGATTGTTCAGAAGGGCATGTGGAGCTGCGTAAGAGGGCACAGAACAAGGAAGGCTTAGATTCTTTTTATGGTTTCATGAGCAGTTGTCTGTTGAAGGGTATTGTTTATTTGTGTTTTTGTGTTTTGTTGCCTTTTTTGTGGTATTGTTGAATATTGTTTTCACTGTTCATTTAAGCTCTGAATTATTTTATCTTGTCATTCCCCTTGGCTTCCAATTTTCTGGGAGAAAGGCAGGTGTATACATTTTACAATAAATAAATAAATGTTCTTCAACACCACTGGGAGCCCTGTAGCCAATGGTTACAGGTTAGTTTAAACCAGTATGTAAAATTCAGCTGCCTCCTCTTGCTTTTTGACCCTTTTGTCCCCTTAGAGTTGCCACATCACAATGCTGTAATGACAAAAGTAGCCATAATTAGCAAAATTTTGTTGTTGAGGTCTAAAGTATGGTCTCTAGACCGAGCAATCCTATGCTCTTAGCTACCTGGATCATTCACCCAACTGATCAATCCTCCCTTGCCTGGCTAATTTTTAGTGAGAGGGTTAAAATATGTTGTGCCGTGGTTAAAGTTCAGCTATTTTGTTATAAAATCTTAATTATATGTTTTTGGTTTTACTATAGCAGTTTGGTTTTACCACAGATTAGTCAGGTTGTAATTATTTTTAAAGTAGGACAGTTGCGCGTGTGTGTGTAACTATATAAAGCCCAGGAGGAGGATTTTAATTAATACAATGCCAGCACTAATAGACTCTGTTAAGGTTCTTTTTTGTGCATGTAAAAATAACATGGGGGTTAATCCAAATCGCTAAGCAGGACTTTTCCAGCTCCCCCATTGTTCTGCAGCCCACGAAACCCCCTGAAAAATTTCTTCTGGGGTTAAGGGGCTCCTAAAAAGAGCACAAGGGGCAAAGCGTGAGCTGCAGGTGGGAGTGAGGAAAATCGTTCTCCCCTACACAGAAGTGCTGTTATATCAGTGGAAGTGCTCTTACACCACTGTTTAGCATTTTTGGATCTAACCTAGAGTGTTTTTAGTAGGGGTTCTACTCTTGTGTCTGTCCTGTTGGAAAGTACAAAACAATGTTCAGAATATCCTTGAAAGAAGAAAAACAATCCCACATTTTAAACTGAATTAGTGTTACGTTGTATAACCAATTTGGTTTTTTCTAGCTCTAAAATTATTTGAAGATAATAAGTAGAATATAAATAGAAAGACCATAAAATGCTTAGTACAAAATTGATATTATTAAAATAATTGGCTTTGAAACATTAAAATATGCAATGTAGCATTTGTAACATTCTGCTCTGGTGGCTGTTGACTTTCACAATTTCAGGTGATGGCAAGTTTTTCAGAAATTTTCAGTCACCCTCCCCTTCTGATGGAATAGCCTCCTGAAAGAGATGAAGAGAGCACCCCCACCCTCCCCATGGTTCTTACTTTATCTTAAGTTGTAAAGTTTGACTTTTAAAAATGTGGTCATTGATACAGCCAAAGCTGGGGGAGTTCAGCACATACTTATATTTCTTCTGCTTTAATTAGTGGGATTTTAAGTGCTTAACTTTGCAAATTAATTAATTTTGCAAAATGGCATAACCCAACCAAACCCAAGTGTTTAATGGTCATCTCCTGATTTTCTGCTCTGTTGAACACTGCGTCCACCTATTTGTTGTTTTGTAACAAAGAAAAAAATAGTTACTAGTCACTGTCTTTACCCTTCATTACCCTTCTTGGCTCCTGATTAGAGAATAATATATCTGAAGCTAGCTCTGTTACTGGTAGTATTATAAACACATCAGCGCAGGTGCTTCCCTTGGGATTGTGTCAAGGGAAGTCTGGCAAGGAGTACTTCTAATTCTAGTAAGCAGCCTTTTGAAGGGCATGCTGATTACCCACACATTCTTGTCCAAAGCAGCCGGTATTCAGACTTCTATTTACTTTATTTAACAACAGGAAATGTGATCTCTTGTTGTGAGATTTTTGTGTCTGACATGCAGAGCCTGCAGAGTCACTAACATTTAAAACAAGCTAGTTCAAGTTTGATTTTTGATTTCCTTCTCCTTTCTGGACTGCTTGGACAGTGTTACATACCTTTGTGTCAAAATGTGCCTCAGTTTCCTATGCTTATGCAAAAGGAACTTTTCCTTCATGTGCCTCTTCCCTGAGACTTCTTGAGCATAATTTGCTTATTCTTTATTGCTTAATGTCCTGAAGATTGTTGGTGATACACCAGGACCTGAAACTTCAAGCTGGAAAGCTGCTGTCCGTGCCCTGTGGTAGGGGTTTGGTGTGTCTGCAGTGCCAAGCCCCATGTTACACTATTAAAGTTTTGATTTTGTAGTGGGAGGCAAATAATATCTTTTTTGTCTTGCTAATGAACATGTTGAATAAGTTTTTTTAAATATGAATTATACCCCCTAGCAAGAAAACACTTAAAATTGCCCCCCCCCTTGACACTAAACCCTCTCAGAGGATTCCTTTCATATGACATTCCCTCTCACCTCAGGCCTCACATGGATTTATTTGTTAAGGAAGGGAAAGAACTAAATTATCTGCCAGGTAGCATGAATGATGACACATTGTGCAGGCTGGCAAAAGCATTTGCTGAGATATCTGATACACTAATAGCTACCTATGAATGCTGAAATTGGTCCAGTTAATACATTTTTCTTATCACAGATTGTAGGTGTCTCCTTTCTGGATGCCATTGGTAATGAAATAGACACGGTGCTTGCCCTACGGCTACAGTTATGAAACCCTCTAGTTCTACCAATTTTATATACATAGAATTTACATGACTTTTTCCATGAACATCAAATATCCTACACTATTGTTGAGGGGCAAGTTGTGTCTCGCCTGCTGAGTTTTCCAGTAAGCGAGGATGCTCTGGTAGGTTCAGTGTTATAAGTCAGGTGTTTAGAATCCTGAAAATGGGCTTATAAATCATAAGAAATTTAGAAATTTATTTTTTTATTTAAAATTTTTAATTGTTCTTTCCGCAGACTTGAATTTCAGGATGGCTATCAAATCCAAAACAACAAAACTGTAATTAACCAAATAAGTAATTGAAAGAGCTGTAATGGGAAAACATATTAAAAGATTAGGAATCACCTAACAAAAGAACAGTTTAAAGCTGAAATTAAAAATGGCTGAAGAGAGGGGGTCCTGTATGCAGGACACAACTGCAGAAGAGGCGAGGTCTCAGAAATTGTCTCAGATGGGCATTCATATGAGAGAAGGCATTCTGTTTGATACCCTTGTTTCAGACTATATAGGGCAGGGATCTCAAACTCATTTGTTACGAAGGCCAGATGTGACATAAATGTCACTTGGTCAGGCTGGGCCATGCCTCACCAGCCCGGATCGGGAGCGGGTATAGGGGTTGCCTTGGCTGGTAAGACCGCAGAGTGCTCGCCAGCCCAGATTGGGACTGGGGGAGATGGCTGCCTCAGCTGGTGAAACCGCAGCCGACTGCCCAGCCCAGGTCAGGATGGGGGGATGGCTGCCTTGGCTGGTGAGCCTGCATCGGGCTCGTGAGCCCAGATCGAGAGCCTGGGGTGGCGGACTTGCCAGATCGAGAGCCTGGGGTGGCGGACTTGCCACCCCAGATCAAGAGAAGGGGGGTTGGCTGCCATGGCTGGCTCACGAGTCGGTTAAGAGCTCTCAAGGGGCTGAATCCAGCCCCTGGGGCTTATGTTTGACACCCCTGATATTGGGCTTTTAAGGTGAAAAGTTAAACTTTTGCTCAGAAATGGACAGGAAGCAACATATTTTAGTATAGGTGAAATATGTTCATTGCACCCAGTTCAAGTTAGCAAGCTGCCTTGCCGGTCTTCTGAAATTTCCAAAGATTCTTTAAAAGCTGCCACACCTAGAATATATTAGAGTAGTAATTATATTGAATCCTATTTTATGCAGTTTTTAAAAATTGTATATCAAATGTGGTGTGTGCTTCACTCACAGACACTGACCTTTCCCTTTAAACAGCAGCTCTCCCTGAAAAAACACCTCCTAAGATGGGGGGGGGGGCCCTCTGGACTTGGTACCTCATAAGTCACAAGGAGCTTCTGTCAGAAGAAAATGTTGACCCTTTTCCCATGCATAGATGGAAGATCTTGCACAAGACATGGGTGAAGGAGGGGGAATTGTTGATACCGGTTATGACCCAAAGCAGTCAGAAACAAGTCTGCTTTGATTTTGTCACATAACTTGATTGCCAGCTTGCCTTCTTTTTGCAGTTTACTATGGTCTGCAAGGCTTAGAATTGTTTGGAGGGAGGGGAAGGGAGGGGAGATGAGTAAAACAGTGGGCATGAACAAGGGAAGGGTGTTTGGTGTGATGGAGAAATAAAGATCGTTTGAAGATGTTCGCACACTCAAGGAGAAGCTAGCTTGTAAACGGATTTTTTAAAACATTGTGGTAAAAGTGCTCAAAAAAATAATGAAGAAAAAATGATGGGAAAACATTTCCAAAACTAGAAAGAGGGGGGAAAACTTGCAGAATGTTTTTTTAAAAACGAAGAATTTGATGGCATGCAATAATTTATACCACTCGTGCAGAAAAGGTCAATAAGTCAAACTTGGCACAGTTACAGTTTTATTCCTTTGAAGTTTATTTCAACATGGGGATTATGTTAGTTGCTGCCTAGAGTTTTGCTGCAACAGAATGTCTGTGTGCTGAACTTTTGGGACACTGTTTCAGGTACACTGGGATCAAGGGTTGTATTTTGATCACTCATATGCTGTTGCAGAATCCAGAAAACCATTCCACCAAAGCTGTTGTGTGCTACTGTGGTCAGCTTTTGGCTGAATATGATCATCCAACTCTTGGCAATTAATTGGAAGTCATCCAGCAACAGAATTGCTAAAATTCAGCTGAACTCTGAACTCACATCCTCGGTTCCAACAGTGGTGCACAATTCAATTTGGGCTGGCCAAAGAAAGGGAATTTTAATTTTATTTTATTTTATTTTTTAGGACTGTCTGTTGTTTCTGATCAACTTTTGCAATTGGATAATATCCTGGCATCACCTCACATTTCATAGACATGAACTTCTATTGTAGCCTTCCTTTAGAATAGAATATTTAGAGAGAATGGGAAAATGTAAAAGGGCATTTTATACATTGTTTGAAAATTTTGGATTGTGCATATTTCTGAGAGTCCTGGGAAGTTCATCTAGCAGGAGTTCAGGAAATACATGCTCATCAGCTTTCCTTTAGTTTTCTTGCCCATTGACATGGTGGCTCCTTAAAGCTTTGCTCTGATGAGCAAAGCTGTTGGAGTGGAGCATAGTGGATAGGCAGTCCTGTAGGTATGTGGGTTCAAGGCCATTAAGGGCTTTGCAGGTGATAACCAGAACTCTGAATTAAACCCATTAACTGATCAGTAACCAGTGGAGTGTCTGCAGAATGGGTGTGTGACATACAAGTTCTGCCGAGCGCCCATTCTGCACCAGATGGAGTTTCCAAGTTGTCTTTAATGGCAGACTCATGTAAAGTGCATTACAGTATTCTAGCCTTGAGGTAACCATAGCATGAATTCACATAGGCAGATCAGCTGAGTCAAGGTAGGGGGGTCATCTGCAGTGATTATTGTAGGCATTGACTGCTTTTACTGCATTGTTCAATACCTTGTAATCCACTTTCTGTATTGTTTATAGTATACCTTGTTGTAGACAGTCTATTCACACTGTTCTCTAATTCTGTAATCCTAGTCCAATTTGTGTTGTTCATTGGTTTTCTTATGCTGTCCGATAAGATCCTGCAACCTGCCTTGAGACCCAGTGAGGAAGGCAGACTATCAATAAAGTCAATAAATAGTTATGCAAAAATGGAATAAAGCACTTTATACTTTAAAGTTGATGTCAAATTTATCAGTAATAATTATGATGAAGTCTTCTCTTAGTTTTTAGGAGTTGCTATGGGTAAATGGGTCTTAAATGCAACCTACATTATCTTGGTTAATCTCTTTGCAAAATATTTGAAATGAACACGAGTCCATGATTATAAACTGAAACTGTAATCCACTTTTTCTAAAGAGTGTCACATCTATGAAAATGTATCTCCTAATACTTTATTAGCTTGCAGTTATTGTATCGTTCTATTGTGATGTGCTTCTGTTACAACAAGGTCTGGTTGAAAAGCTTGCAGTTTGCTAAACGGTAGTTCCCAGTTTTGATTATTAGCCGTCATTTGTTGATTGAAAATTAACTGAATGGGTTTTTTCTTAACAGCACTTGTAACAGCTCGCTGAAAATGTCTAGCAGAACCTCTGGCACAACAAACAATATAGCTCAGGCCAGAAGAACTGTTCAGCAGTTGAGAATAGAAGCATCTATAGAACGAATAAAGGTAAGAACAAGACTTTTCTCCCCATCATGTAGTGACTTATTTGAAGAATGGCAAATGTGTTTACCTAATGCTGGTTTAAAAAAATTATTACTCCTGAGATATCTTTTCGTGTTGCAATCCATTTTCAGGCAGTGCATGTTGTAACTTAAGCCCTCTGATTGTATGTTAATTATTCAGATGTCTATAATGGGCAGCTATTCAGAGCATGTTACTCCACCTAAACACAGACAGCCAGACTGCCATACTTCTGATATATTGAAAGTGTGTTTGTGGATATGTGTATTGTGATCGGTGGGAGCTGAACAGAATATGTAAACTAAGCAACTGGATATCATGGAGAATATGCACAAATGAACAGCAATAGCATGATACTTTGCATATTGCCTGGTCAGTGTGCATCATCTTGGAATGACTAAGAAATGTGCAGAACATCTGGTCATTAATTGGGTATTTCATACATTTTATTTGCTAATTTTACACATGCATCAACAACCCCCCCAAACACTGTGTTTCAATTAAATACATACATTTTTACCTGCCCTAACCCAGAGCTTTTGCAAGAGCTAAAAATAAGAAAAATTAGCATGAATACAGAGAGACCAACAAAAGAGACATTTGGGGAATAGTCCAGCCCAGAACTAATGGCAGTATGCAGCCTTCAATAGTGAAACAAATTGACAAACTTCTCCAATATAAAAACAAAAGACCTGTTTAAAACTTGTTGCAGATGTTTTTCTCCTACTGTAATGTTAAATGTCATGTGTGGATTTTCAGCTCTCCTCTTCTAGTAGCAACTTCTGCATCCCTGAGAAATTCCCCAGAAAAGGGGGTGGGAGTGCTGAGCAGCTTCCCATGAAATATGAGTAGCATATGCTTGAATAAATAATCAGCCATTCCCCAGTTGTTTGCAGAAGTGCTTTATGTATGGATCCTGGCTCTGGATCCTGGCTGCAGACTGCAGTCATCTTACTCTAACATGGCCAGTTTTGCAATGAACTGAACAACCAATGGCCTTCATATTTAACATGCCTTTCTTCTTTATAAAACGTGTCATCTTAAATTATGCCTTAGCATTGTTTTTAATAAATAATTATATTAGAAATAATAGAATATTGTTTAGTAAGACTTAATTGTGCTAGTGGTCATGTATTACAAGATGGTGGTAGAAAATGGGGTTGAGGCCATATAGTGAGCTCATAGATGAGCCGAGATTTGAAATATGTTTTTATAAATGTAATTGTTTTTATGATACTATACATAAATTGCAGTAGTTGGATTGTGGGCATGTAAGCATGCTATATGCAGTTACAAATTAAATTACTGCCAAAATATATCATGCCTATGTGGACATTGAAGTATAAAAGTAACGCAGAAAAAGTTATGTACTTTTCGGTTAGAATCATTATGCTGATTGCATGGTCCATAGTTAAGTATACTGAGATTTCTCTACTGTTTCTCTGTATATAGCTAGAGGTTGGAAATCTGTTGTCACCAAGATTTGTTCCTAAAACGGCATCAAGATGCACAAAGAACTCTAGGAATGTTGCTCTGGTGAAAGACATGCAAAAATCTAGTGCTAAAGAGTTACAAGCTCAGTCAAAATAATTTTGTGTGCTACTCTGAGACTGAAACTATTGCCTCTAAATCAGATAACCTGTTTTCTGACTGCAATTAATGTTCATTTAATGTTGTCATCGTAGTTACTGGATTCTTTTTTACATAATCTGTTTATCTTTTGAAAGAGCAGGAAACAAATTGCATCATGTAGAGTAGGTTCTTTTTTTCAGTTAGCGTTTAGGAAGAGGTAGTGCCTTGCCAAGGTGATGATTAAGTTTCATAGAAGCTGCAAGTCAACTGCTGCCCTTACTCCCAGTAATTACTAATTACCAATGACAAAATCTTCTTATTTATGTAGATTGTATATATTCTTAAACCACTGTGAGTTGTTAAGAAAAAGTGACAAAAATTCCCAGGTATCCAAAGTAAATAAACATGACATCTCATTTTGCATTTATTGGTTTGGATACCAATGATATTTTCCACTAATAGAAGGGTTTCTGTGATTTTTGTTAATTCCCCCACCCCCACTTTGCAGACATCTGATTTGCTCCTCATACTGTTCCTGGGGGTTTCCTGTCCTCCAGGAATGGTAGCCCAGGAACATCAGAGCCTACAGTGAGAGGTGGCACAGAAGTTCCATTTCAGAAGTGCCTCCTGGCATCGGAATATTTTTTCTTCTTTACCACTGAAGCTAATCTGGAAAGCAAAGCTGAGAAATAATATTTCTTCCCATTGGAATCTGACTCTTGCATTCAGTTTTATATTAACTCATGCATGTATCAAATTAATCTATTTGCAGTGCATAGACCTTGATTAGCAATCCAGCTAATCCTCTAGGAAACTACTTTAGAATATTTATAGATCTGTACCTTGTTTCTTTGCACAGGTATCCAAGGCATCAGCAGATCTAATGTGCTATTGTGAGGAGCATGCTAGGAAGGATCCTTTACTAATGGGTATTCCTGCTTCAGAAAACCCCTTCAAGGATAAAAAGACCTGTGCAATTCTATAGGCAAAGCAGCAAGATGCCTTCAAGACCTTCCCTGTGAAACAAACCAAGCAGTTTCCTAGAGGAATAACCTGAAGATCATCTGGTACCAACTGCATAAAACGGCAATCCATTTACATTGTGTATCAATGAACTTTTAGGTTTTCTAAAAAGTTTCTTTTCTTTAAAATGTTCAGCGTGGGGATGCAAGTTAGTTACATCTTGTAAAATGGAATGGCTCTAAGAGCATAGTTGACCATTGGATTCTGTTGGCTTTTGTGGGATGAGAGATGGGTGGGGTGGGTTTTACTTTGAAGTGCAATGAGTGTTCACAGTTCAAGGTATTGGGTTGAACAATCAAGACCAAAGTTGCCTGAGCTTCATTTACAGAATAGTGAGGCAGAAGCAAAGTTGTAATCAAGCTTAATTTACATTTTGATTTTATACTGGTTTCTATCTTTGTGTATGTGATTGGTGTCTATATCTAGAGCATGTATGCATATTTGTTTGGGTATATGCACACATTCCAAGTCCATTTTTTAACAAAATGCACCCTTCAAAATTAATTATTACATTTATTGATACACACAGTTCATATCTTTACCATCAAGTATGTCTTAAGTATTTCATTGTCTCAAGAGACTGTAGACTTATTGTCTTGTTCCCAAAATCATATTGAAAGGTGTTCATAACCTTTGATTTTATATTTGTTCATATTTCTTCTGTAGTCAGAGTGTTCCAGTTGCACACAGATTTTAAAAACAAGGTCTAGAAAAAAAATGTCTTATACCTTTCCATTGCTTGAGACGGACCCTTTAACCAATGGTCTTCCCTACACAGCTCCTGTTGAACTGTCTGTGGGCATCCAGACATTTCTTACTTTGATTGCTAATTTCACTTTTAACAAATGCCAAATAATATCTTAAAGTAACTGGCAGGCACTAAGTGCAGTCAGTTCATGGTGCTGTTTCTTCTATACAAGGCCTGCTGGTTGTTGTTTTTTTAACGGGGGTTGTGCCGAAATGATGCTTGGGGGATAGAAGAAGGGTCCAGCATCAAATGCCTGACAAATGTAAGCTGTATTAAAATATTTGTGTGTACTTCATCCACTGATGGAATATGAAGTGGGAATACGAAGTGGAAAGATACAACACTGACTTTTCCCAGACCATCAATATGTATTTTCATTTCATTTGTTGCCACTGCCAGCCCTTTAAGAGCTTTTAATTTTGCGGCCTGCCATATCTGTGCATTTATGGAATTTGTTAAGTATCGTGACTGGCCTTGTAATAAATGTATAGGGGTTGATATGAGGGGTAAGGAGCCTTTACGTATGTCTAAATTCTTTTAGAAGAGCCCTGAGAGCATAGAATGCAAAGTCAACTAGTGGCATTCCCTATGATAGTAAGTACAGGTGGAATAAAACAATACCTGTCTTCACTGTGTCTGCAGGGAAGACCTGGCTACATAGCCCAACAACCCAAGGTCCCTTCCCCACTCACTAGTACTCACTAGTTCTCTCTGTTGTACTAACTTAAACTTCTTGTCTATTTCTCTTTTAGTGTTACGTAATTATAGGTTAAAAAGTCATTGATAATAAGAAATATTTGTACCTTGTTTTCTCCAAAACTTGAAATCAACCAGCTGTGAGAAACAAACCAGCTAATTATCTTAGTGTTTGTCCTCACTGTCCCTAAAATTGTTTTTTAAATTATATTTTTTTCTAAGGGAAACTTTGGAAAACAGTAAACAACTTTGAAAATTTTGCTTATGGTAGTTCAGTCTGCCCTTTCACAATGAATGTACATTAAATAATATTGTGAATCAAACATCCATATGAAACTACCCATTGGCACCATTTTGTTTGCAGTTTACTGGCTGATTCATTTAGAACCAAGAAAGAATAATAGACAGTATAAATACATAATTGACTTGCATACTGATCATAAACTCACTCACATGAAAGCAAGGCCCGTTCATTTTGGTAGAACATGCGTCCAAGTAAGTATGCTTAAGATCACATATTCAGCTGAAGTTGGTCTTTCTGACTTATTCTAAGATCTTGGGCAGTTGTTTATTTTTGTGTGGGTGTGATGCACCAAGGATGCCTTTCTAAAGGCTAACTCACACAACAGTTACCGTGTAATGACATCTGGAGCTGATTTTATTCTCTGTAGATTAATGTTGGGTCTGTCCTGTAAAATTCATCCCATATTTGAATCATGATTTCACCACACATGAAAATCTTTGAAAAGTGTTTTGAATCCAGAATGACTATAGACACTTACTATTCAACCTGTGCAAATCATTAGAAAAATTGAAAATACATTGTCTGTATCAAATTTTAAAAATTACTGATTCACATGGCCTTAAAGTTGTTGTTTAGAACATGGAAAGCACAGAATGTGTCCCTGGAAACATAAATCTCTGGCAATAGGATGGCCATCCCCTGCAAGTAATCTTCCCAACAAAGAGACCCTGGATGGGCACAATTGCCAAGTGATTGCTTCTTTGTGAGTCTGTTTGAATTTGCCACATTTATGCCTGAAGCTCACTCAAAAGCTTGAAAAATCCCAGGTGCCTTTTGCCTGAATGTCTAAAAATGTGATGCTAGCTCCTAAAAAACAGGAACTTTGTATGCTATTTCTAACCCTGACAAAGTTTATCCATTTATGTATATTTTCAGTCCATTAGAACTTTGTTCTTAATATAGCCATTTTTAGTCATTAAATAGATGCATGTTTTTTAAAAATATATAGTTTAATGTTAAAACAATCAATTTGGTACTTGCATACAGAAATTAGTAAGTTTTTAAAATGACTGAATAAAAATATAGTTACACAGAACATTCTACAAAGCTGCATACACTGTAGTCAGCAAATGCTTCTGTGTACGCCCTATTATAGAATAAATTTAGACATATTGTGTTGTCATTAAACCAGTCCAAAATTTAAGCTGGATTTATGGCTTCCTGTTTTCCATTTACCCAACACTTCACTTGCTATCAGTAGTTCATGTTCATCAACCTTGAAATCGGAACGTAGCTGGCTGTCACCGTGCAGTTACAATCGGTGTAAAATGTCTTCAGATTATTAGGTGTCCTAATATGGGCAGCTTTACCACTCTATAAATATTGCATATGTGTTAAAGCCAGTATTAGCACTTATTGACCTAGGCAGCTGAATGATGGTTCCAGAAGGACCCCATCTTAGATAATGCTCTTGTCTGGAAGGAGAAACTTGGGCTGACTGTGGAATGATTCAAGGACAGAGAGGAAGTCCACTAGGGTTGCTTTCAACCAACCAATGTCCTCTCTAATAACTCCTCTCTGCTCCATGTACTGCTATAAGTCTGGGCCTCTGGGCTCTAGGTATGCTTGTTGTTTTTCTTCCATATCAGTGCTATAATCTTAAGTGTATTTTAAAACAGTATTTGACCTGTTCTTGTGTTGCAGTACCAGGCAAAATAAATTGGATCCATGCATGCCTTTCCATGTGCAGAATACTTTATCCATTCATGGAAGGGCTATTTTCCACTTCACTGTAGTTGCATGATAAAGTGTAAACTAAATCCAAGTTTAATATTGGTCTTCTGTACAAGGCCACATTGGGACTGGACATACATAGGCCAAAACTGTCCCATGCCATTAGGAAAGAATTCCCCCTTCCCTCAGTTCTCTCTTTGCCACTAGCAAGAGAAGATCCTCTTCTAGTGTCTCATTCAGTAGTTCTCCTCACAATTGTTTATCAGTTTCTGATCACTGGAAAGAAAGGTGTCTTAAAAAGAAGAAATTGTCAGAAATCTTTATTTCAAGTGTGGTATGAAATTGACTCAGACAGATGAGCACTTTTTCTGTCTAATGTGCCTTGGTGAGTCCCACGTCTCCACTTGCTACCTGTCAACAGTTCACTCCAAAAGCTCACCATGATACAGCCTCTAGACTTCCATTGCTTTGGTTCCATCAGTTCCGTCCTCGGATTGTTTTGGCACCAAGCCCAATTCCAGTTACCTCTCACAGGAGTTTGTCAGACCCTCCACTGAAAAGGGAAGGACAAAGTCTAAGCACAGAGATATGTCCCTCTTGTTTCCAGCCCCACATAAGCATGCAGACATAGCCCCTTTGGTTCTAGCCCCTGGCATATTGGAACCTATCTGTCTGGAGGATGTCAATCCCAGTTCACCCTGGATGCCATCTCTACACCTACATGTACAGACAACCCTATATCTGAGGATGAGGTTGATGAGAAGTCCTCTCCTTACACTCAACACCAGTTAAGAAGCATTGTCATGTTTCTTCAGAACCTTCCCAGTACATGGCCTCCAGCTTTACCACTGGTCAAATGACAACTGTATCCATATTTTCCTTCTCCAGTGGATGGAACCAACTGGGGAGATTATTCTTATCCTATGCCACAAGTGGTTCCATGATCTTCCATCTCAGTGGGTTTGAGATAATTTATCAGTTTGAGTCCTAGTTCCCATGCTGTTTGGTCCCTCATAAAGAAAGTTACATATGCATTAAAACTTAAGGCAGTTTGTTATGCCTTTATTTCCTTTTCTCCTGTACAACAAGGTCATCCAAATTCAAACAGACAGTACAGTTGCCATGTATTATCTGAACAAACATGGGTACTACCTCTGTAGTTCTATTCACAGAAGCAACTTCCATAGGAAACTGGGCAATTCAGCATAGGGCCACGTTGCAAACTAGCCACATTTCTGGCATAAACAACATCGGAGCGGACATTTTGAGCAGAGCTCTGTTCTCTCTCCACAAGTGGTCAATCATGGACAATTATATCCAACCCATTTTCCATCATAGGGGTTTCCTGTATGTGGACCTTTCTGCAATGAGCAAAAATGTGAAGGCACACTTTTGTTTCATGCCTAGGAGCAATCCAAATTCTGTCTGGGATGCTTTTCATATACCTTGGCAGAACATCCTTTTCTATAACCCCCTCAAATTCCCTTGATCGACAAGGTTCTTTGCAAGATCCGTGCAGAGAATTCCCATTGTATTCTAGTGGCTCCCTTTTGGCCTTGATAACTATGGCTTTCTCACATCATACCTCTAAAGGGTTTACAAAGGGGATATTTAACCTTTTTCTACCTACAGTCCCATGATGGAGTCTTTCTTTAGTATTCTGAATTTTAATGCATAGCCATTTGAGCCTCTGGCTACTTGTTCCCTGGCATTACTTTCCCTAAAAGCCTGTTTCCTAGTGGCCATTACTTCTGCCAGAAGAGTTGGGTAACTAGCAGCACTCCATGCAGCTGCTCCTTTTATTTAAGTTTCACAGTGTTTTGCAAGCTAGCCTCTGAGTTATTCCTAAAGGTGTGTCTAGATTTCATTTGCCACAACAGACCACTTTACTAGTGTTTTTTTCCATCCTCTCATCAGATGTACTTGCTGAAAGTTAAAAGACCTTTATTATTTTATTTAGAAAGGACACACTCATTTAGGAACAATCCACATCTTTTTGTTTGTCATTTGGATCCCAGTAAAGGCAAATTTGCTTCTGCTTAAATTGAACCAAGATGGATTGTTACCCCCATCAAACTGTGTTATCAGCAAGATGGAATTTTTTGTCACTTCCACATATGGGCACATTCTAATAAAGCTCAAGTGTCTTCTGCAGCTTTTCTCCACGGGGTACCTCTGATGGGCATCTGTGGAGCAGCCACATATGTGGTCTTCAGCTGACACTTTAGTACACCATTACTCTGGACATTAATTCGAGAAAGGAGACAGCAGTGTGAAAAGCTCTATTGCATACTTTGTTCTGCTGACAGCCTCACTCCAACCACCTTGTCCAGTCGCTTATTAGACTCCCAGTGTGGGACTGCACAGAAGACCAAGCATGAAAACAGGGTTGCACTTAACCTGTAACTTGTTTACTGTCTTCTGTGTAGGCACACATTTTTCTCTTTCTGCTTATTCTTTCTCGAGCTTCCAGTATCTCAGGAGAACTGAGGGAAGGGGTTGCTCCTTCCTCATGGCATGTGATGGTTTTGGTGGGAAAACTCCACTTTGCATGCTGTGGGGAAGGGGTGCTCCTCTCATGTTCTAAAGCTAGAAACTTCTTCTCCACTGCTGGCCTGCACATGCGCAATCCCTGTGGGTCCCTGCACAGAAGACACTCAATTAACAACTGTTAGAGGTAACTGCCAGGCTGTTTTCTGCTTGTGCAAGCATGAGGGCAGACCCACCTGTTAGAACACTGTACGTACTTACTTGCGGATCAGCACTAACTGCTGTTTTCCTTCTGCTTGTAGGTCTTTGGATCCAAACCAATATTTTCACCAGCAGTGCTTTAGATCTTTAATACACATGTATTTTATTAACATAATGTGAGTATTTAAAGTACCATGTTTAAAACTGCAGGGACAAAATTAAAATTATGTAAAACATCGTGCCAACTTCAGAGTCAGAAATGGCTTTTGACTTTCTTTCTAGAACATTTGGATTGAAACCTGCTCCTATTAAGTCCAACACAGTTTGTGTGTTGACTTTATAGCAGTTTTTAGTCACAGCAATTGTAAATTAAACAACAAAATGTCAGTTTTGGCTACTTCTGTTCTAGCAGATTTTAGGTAACTTCTAAATGTTTTTCATTTCTTCCCTTTTGTTCCCCCCTCTTTTGGGGGAGAAGAATTAAAAATGCATTCATTATCTCTCTTTGTATTAAAAACATAATAAGGCAGACTTTGTAGTGATGGTATAATCATAAAGAGAAGTATAGAGAATGTTACCTTCATAGGCAATGTAGATTCTCATTCTCAATTCATTTCAATGTGATTTGTATCTTACTTCCATAGAAATGAATGGGGGGTTATGCAGCCATGGTGCTTGTATGATTATACCCTGTGAAATTAAATAGGAATAATCAAACCATCCAAAATACCTGCTACACCACTGTGAGGTTTTGAAATTAAATGTATTATATTTAACAAGAGTTTTCAGCAACTATACCACTACACTACATCTTGGTGCTTTGATTAGAAATGCCTCAGTAGTAAAGCATTACTCAAGAAAGTGCTTAGTGTTCTGTCTTTTTAAAAATCATGTTCTGCTTAATTCTTACAGGCACACATTTTCTCTGGGTTTATCTCTTTGGATTGCTTTTGCAAAATATTGTTTTGTATTATTGACGAGAATACCACCATAATTTGCCTTTGATTTTTAAAAAAAGGATTTGTGAAATGTTAATAGTGCTAACTTGTTTTTGCCTTTTGCAAGCAATTGATCTCTTATTAAAGCTGAATACATTGCAATCTTTTATTGAAAGTTGGTTTCCTGTAGCTATGAGAGGGATTTAAAAACCTGTAATTAAGATTCAGATTCACAGCTAATATATTTAGTACCATGGATATGAAACACTTCAATTAAATATCACTTCTTTTCATTCTTTTCGGCTTTTCATTATAATTCAGTATAATTTCAGAATGGGAAATATGTTACATGGCTCCAGTTAAACTGTCTAACAACAGATTAGCAAATCTGAGTCTGGCACACTTATGCAGTTGGTAGCAATGGCTATTTCCACTGTGATCAGAGCAGATCATCTTTTGCGACATGTACACTGTTTGCTGGGACAGCGTGCCTTTGTGTGATAACCATGTGTGTTTGTTTTTTGGCTGAGAGCATCACTGGGGTGGTGGTTTCTAATCCTGGTGTGCCGACCACAAGGCATTATGTACTATTAGGAATTAAACCTAGCCATTGTGGCTCAGTGGTCTGGGCCCCCTACGCTAGCTTTTTATCCATGATGTTGTTAGTTAAAATCCCAGATGGGTATATGGATTTTTACCTATCTTTTGACTGGTCTTCCTGGCAATATTAGGTGGAAAAAGAGCAAGGCAGTGATACTAGAACTCTGGACTCTTGCACCACAGAGTAACACGTTAACCACAGATAAAGGAATAGACATAAAATATGTGACTAATTATGAAGACAATTAGAATAAGCAATAAGGAGGTGAGGGGAAGATCCCTGTCTTCTGTCAGACACCCCTGAAAGAGTCCAAGATAATATGGTCTGGTACTTTCCACAGATTCCAGTGTCTTTAACTTGAAGCACCTATTTGCTTGGTGTAATATGATATGGACACAAGAAGAAGAAGAGTTAGTTTTTATATCCCGACTTTCTCTACCACTTAAGGGAGAATCAAACCTGCTTACAATCACCTTCCCTTCCCCTCCCCACAACAGACACCCTGTGAGGTAGGTAGGGCCAAGAGAGCTCTAACAGAGCTGTAACTTGCCCAAGATCACCCAGCTGGCTTCGTGTGCAGGAATGGGGAAATAAATCCAGTTCACCAGATTAGCCTCTGCCGCTCATATGGAGTGGGGAATCAATGCTGATTCTATTACCTTAGGCAGATCATGAGAGGGAGGGCACCTTGATCATCTTCTGGGCATGGGGGTGTGGGGGTAGTTTGGAATTTCCTGCATTGTGCAGGGGGTTGGACTAGATGATCCTGGTGGTCCCTTCCAGCTCTGTGATTCTAGGTAATGTCGGGACAGAAACCAAGGCAAGACAGATATTAGCCAGATAATGGTGGGTAAGTGTGGCCAGGTGGAAGTGCAGGTAAAGAGGGAAGAAAAGCAGCTTCTTGAGGTCATTGCTAGTCTCAACCAGCCCTTCATCCTGGCTGGAGGGAAAATAGCAGCACAATGGCTCATGCTGGTTGTGCTAGTGTTGTAATTGCACTTCATAATGAATTGCCACAAACTATCACTGGAAAGGAATGGCAGGTATGTAAAAGGAAAACACAGCAAAGCAGTAGGCTGAGGATAGTGAACAATAGTACAATGGACCGAAATACACCACTAGAAATATATTATGAATATACAGTTTGGAAGTATTATGTGTGCCACAGTTAGGCAAATCTGCAAGTGGCACCAGCCCACTCACCAGCCAGTCGTATTTTTAAAGTGCCTGGGACTCCTAGCGTGTACATTGAGGATGAGATTTAGCTACTGCTTTGGACTGTTTTTCATTCCAGAACTTGGAAGGCATGACATAGCAGACTAGGTTTAAGTTCTGTAGGCACACATGTGCAGGCATGTACATACACACTCTCATTAACTGAAATTGCATCAGTAGTTAATTACAGATCTGGTGTGTTCAGGATTGCAGCCATGGAGCTCCATCTGGTATTATTGCTGGCTGAACAGTCTTCACTAATTTCAGTCAGGTTTGGTCAGCTGCAGGACTGCACAGTGACCGTCTTTGGAGGATGGTGCCACTTCTGTAAATGACTTACTATCCTCTTTTTAAAAATCAAATGCATTTTATTTATTTAAAACATTTCTATGCAACCTTTCCACCCAACTGAGGGTCCCAAGGCAGCAAATATTAAAACAATTAAAACATTTCTGACATTAGTGTTTAACATGCAAATATTTTAAAAAATCCAAAACAAACACAAAAACAAGGAAGAGGGCTAATAAGTGGTAGTGAGAGAATACTAAACCAAACAAAAAAGTCCTGTGTTGTCTTCCACCAGCAGGTATAGAGGAAGACACATGAATCTCCCTGTGGAGGGAGTTCCAAAATTACAATTTTACTGTCTGACATTTCTGCCCTTAAATGTTTGAGATTCAAATGCTGTGGAAAACCATAAAACCAAAAACAATCATCTATATACTAATAGTGAAGTTGGACAAATCTGAGGTTATATAAATCCAGTAACTAGAGCTGAGATCATGCAAAAGATCTTTTGACAAACCTGAAAAGGGCCCCAGGGTTGCAGAAAAATCTGAAATGAGATAGATAGATCGATAGATAGATCGATATAGAGAGTTTTAAAAAACCCACTATGATAAAAGGAATGCCTGTAACTTTAAGCAAAGGATTACTACAGTGGCTGTTGCTAGGCAACCACAGCATTCCATGTTTGGTTCTCTCAGTAAAAAGGCAAGGGGAGAAGGCAGGGCCCTTTCCAGGGCTGCTTTGGCCTTTGAGGGAGGACTCATAGGAGGGTTGCCAGCTCTAGGATGGGAAATTGTTGGAGATTTTGGGGTGGAGTCTAGGAAAGGGAGAATATAATGCCAGAGTCCACCCTCCACAGCAGACATTTTCTCCAGGGGGATAGATCATTGTTATCTGGAGATTGTTTGTCATTCCAGGAGATCTCCAGGTTCCACCTGGAGGTTGGCACCCTAGGCCTGGCAGCAACCACTGGAAGACTTGATACCACCCAAATTGCATGACTCAAGTAGGCCTGGCTGCTTGCTACTGTTCAACAACAGCCACCCTATGAAAGCCAGTGTGGTATAGCCTTAGGAGCTTCAGAGTGGATCTGGGAGATTCAGGTTTGAATTCTCATCTTGCTGTGGAAGCTCACTGGGTGATTTTGGGCCAGTCACATACTTTCAGCCTAACCTACCGCACAGTGTTGTTGTGGGGATAAAAAGGCAAAGATAATAATGTAAGGTGCTTTGGTCCCTACTGTGGAGAAAGATGGAGTATAAATGAAGCAAATAAATCATAAATGTAGCTGATGGTTAGGGTTGCCAACCTCCAGGTGACAGAGATCAGTTCCCCTGAAGAAAATGGCCGCTTTGGCAATTGGACTCTATGGTATTGAAGTCCCTCCCCAAACCCCACCCTCCTCAGGCTCCACCCCAAAAATCTCCCGCCAGTGGCGAAGAGGTACCTGGCAACCCTACTGATGATGGGAGGCCGATAAAGTATAGTTTGGTGAATGGTTGAGAAGGAGAGAATGAGGCAGAGAAAGGGCAAAGGATATGGGAGTTTCCAGGTGGAGGGAAAGAGGAAATAATGTGGAAAGGGGGAGAAGGGGGAAGTGATATGCTCCCCCACAAGTCCTTGAAGGTTCCTAACTATACAAGTGAGCCAGGCCCAGTGGCTGGCACCATATAGCTGGGTCGAAGTTTTCCTAGCTAGAGACTGCTGGTGGAGGGCGGAGAGGGAAAGCTGAAGACAGGAGACAAATTAGGATAGGTTAGCTGCTGGGTGGGAAGGAGAGGAAGACGCAGGAAAACGAGCTTTCAAGGAAGGGAAAGATGAAATAGAAAAACGATATGCCTCCCACAAGTCCTTGTGGGTTCCCGCTTGTATATTCTAATAGCCAAGTTGGCCAAATCGGAGGAAATTTATATCCGGTGACTGGTGCTGTGAACAGGCAAGACACATCTTTCTACAAACCTGAAAAATGCCCCAGGTTTGCAGAAAAATCTGAAATCTAAAAAAAATACATTGCGGGGTTTGAAAACCCCCCCGAAAATGATAGAGTGCCTGTAGCTTTAAGAAACAGAAGCCCTTGGTGGCTGTTGCTAGGCAACCACAGCACAGCATTCTAGCTTTAGTTTTTGTTAGTAAAATGCTAGGGGTGGGGGCAGGGCCCTTTCCAGAACTGTTTTGGCCTTTGAGGGAGGACTCACTGGGTCAGGACTGGCAGCAACCACTAAGCTACTTGCTATTGCCTGACTCACATGACTCACTTAAGCCTGGCTACTTGCTGCTGTACAACAGGAACCACCCTATCAAAGTCAGTGTGCTGTAGTGATTAGAGCTTCATGCCAGGGTCTGAGAGACCCATGTTCAAACCACCAGTCTGCCATGGAAGCCTACTAGGTGATGTAGGGCCAGTCACATACTTTCAGCCTAACCTTCCTCACAAGGTTGTTATGAGGATAAAAAGCAAAAGAGGAGATAGGGTTGCCAACCTTCCAATGGTGGCTGGAGATCTCCTGGGACTACAGCTGATCTCCAGATGACAGAGATCAGTTCCCCTGGAGAAAATGGCTGCTTTGGATGGTGGACTGTATGACATTATATCTCACTGAAGTCCCTTCCTTCCTCAAACCCTGCCTTTCCCAGACTCCACCCCCAAAATCTCTAGGAATTTCCCAACCCGGAGCTGGCAAACCTAGGGAGAATGATATAAAAGTGCCTTGGCTAGCACTATGGAGAAAGCTGGGGTATAAATGAACAAAAAAATGTAGCTGAAGATGGGAGGCAGATGAAAGGTAAGTTGAATGATTGAGAAGGAATGAGGCAAGGAAAGGGGAGAGGATATGGGGGTTGCCAGGAATTGGTAAAAAAAAAAAAAGGAAATAATCAAGGGAGGGGGAGACAGGGGAAAGTGATGTGACCCCCAAAAAGTCCCTGAGGGTTCCCTACCATGCAAGTGGGCTTGGCCCAGCAGTTGGCACCACAAACTGGGCCTTAGTTTTCCTAGACAGAGGCTGCAGGGTGGCAACTGAAGACGGGAGGGGGCAGATAAAAGTAGGTTCGCTGTTGGGTGGGAAGGAGAGAAGAAAGCAGAAAAACGGGAGAGGCTGTGGGGGCTTTCAGGGAAGAAAAGAGGAAATATTGGGGAGGGGGAAATTAGATGCCCCCCTCAAGTCCTTGCGGGTTCCCACTTGCAAGCTTTAATTATGTGTATTCCTTTGAAAGGCTGCACTTAATAGTGCATGTACAGCAGCAATTCAGTTTCCAAGGACAGTGTCATGTTTCAAATACTGGTATAATTTCCTTTATTGCTAATGCCATGTTATTCTGCAATTTACGTACTATGTAACTACTTGCTTTCCACCAAATTTTATTTTATTTTAAACATTTCCAGGCCACTTTCCCACCCAAATAGGAACTCCAAGGTGGTGTACATCAAACATGTCATCATTAAAAACATTTAAAATAAATTACATATAGAATAATTTAGTAAAAACGTATCAACCAATCGTAACACTAAAAAGCAGGGAGGCCAAACAACAAAACCATCTTCACCCAGTGGAAGAAACAACAATCAATGGAGATAGACAAATCTTCCCCGGAGCCATCATCTCAAAGCTGATGAGTCATGTTCCACTGTTGTCCTTCCCATACATCTTTTATATGTCAATGCAACATGAGACACTAAAACTGAACTTAAGAGACTGAATAAGTTTCAGCACCATCCACGTTGGACCTCACAGTGTAGCACCTGTGCAAGTAGTCTGATAAGTGACCTTAGACTTAGTTATGTGTGAGATCCTACCTCACTTCGATGTTTCCTGAAGATAGGATGATGAGAATGTGAGGCTGCTTCTAGATGTGCTGTTTACACCGTTGCTAATGGTAGGTGCCACATGGTAAGACCCGGAGGTGTGCTCGAGTATGTATGGGTATGGCTTCAGTTTGGCATAAAGCTGGCAGCATCATGAGCTGGTTCACATCCATGACAGATTGTTGGGTACCATTAAAGGACACAAATTGTTTGCATATTTAACTGCTTTCCCACCCATCTTCACATTATCTTTACCTGTACCGAGACGTCTCAGAAGTCTGTTAATGATGGGCATAAACCTGACTTGTTGTGGTAATTGTGCATTTCCTCCCAATGCATACAGAGCATGATGTAAGACCTTCTGATTTTGAAAGTCTTCAGTCAAACTCTAGTTTAGCATGGTGTCCAAAAGCAGGCACCAGGACAAATTGCAGTTTGATTCTCAGCAAGCCTGGATGCTAAGCATGGATTAGATTTGGTTTAGAATCAGTGTTTGTGGGGAAGAAACAAACTCCAATTTCTCCAGGTGCCTGCATTTAAATTCTAGAACACACTAGAATTTGATCAAATACTTGTGAAACTAGGAAATCTTCAACTGCACTCTGCGCACAATGGGACAGATCATGCAAGAACCAGAAACCAGGTTTGTCCACAAATTTGTTTGACATCTGGATACAGGCTTCATTTTAGCCCTGGCCTTGTTTGCATGCTATAGTTGTGTTAGATTTCCTTTTGTTTGGCATGAGGTCATCATCTTTCAAATGTCACCTATATCAAGACAAAGCAGTACATTCTTGGAGTGACACTTGGTTTGTTTTAAAGCCATTTACCAAACTTCTTGTGAAGTACAGAAAATGATCCATCTTAGTCCTCTCTTTATGATGTGTGCATTTGTTGTGCACACATGTAAACCCTCTCAGGATTGCCCTGGTTTTGCAGTAACATTTTCCCAAGCACTCAGTGCAGTAGTTTCCATCTGGGAAAATGGATAATTACTTAGGAGAGTGCAAAGAGCTGCTATAACAATTGCTTTTGTTAAAATGTGGTTAGAACCATCCCCACCGCCTCTGAGTATTTCCTGAAATGTTTGTGACAACTGCTTCCTCCATTTCCCACACCATTGTTTCTTTTCTTTAAATGTTCATTTTGCAAGGCATGTGTACTATAGTAATCATCCAGCTTTTTTTTTGTTTAAATGAGTGGTAAAAATAGGTAGTGTAACACCTCTCCTTCCTCAGTATCCTACAATTTCTGTTCACCCCATTATTTGCAGGTGAAACACCATGCTGCTAAGACAATTTGCAGAAGTATTGTGCAAATGTTAAAAAATTGGGGTCACCTTGAGTGACCACAAAGAAATGTCTTACCTGAGCAGAAACGGCTCTTGTGACTATCGGCTTTCTAGGAACTGTGTCACTAAAATACAACTTTTTGTGCTGTAAGAAGTGTGCCACGAAAACAAATCCACCCACTTTCAGTGGCTTTTAAATTTTTATTTGAGTGAACACAGTCCAATTTCAAACAATTTATTAAAATGTAGCTACTCAAACATTTTTAATACATGTGGTGCAAGCAAAATGCTATTGAAAATCCCTAGCATAAATAAATCTTTAATATCATAAAATAATTTAATGTTTCTTAGAATAAAAACTTAAGAAACAAAATAGAATGGTTAAAAAATTATTAACCATTTTAGCTCATATGAGTGAAAGATACTTAGAAATGGAAACGAAAAGTTGCTCGTTTACAACTCCAACCAAGTGCATTCGGTGTGTTTTCAAAGGAATTTTGCCACCCTGCTTTCAGAACCTTGTCATAGAGGCCTGACTTCCTCCAAGGACTTCCTATTGCTCCTTCAAACACAGCTTCTGTTTTCAGATCTGTCTTTCCCCAACAGCGCAGTCAAACATCCTTCGGTTTCACACAATGTACAGCTCAACCTCAACTTACCCACCTGACATCAGTTACTGTAATCCTTGTGTTATGCTGAGAAATTACTTCCTGAGCAAACTTCTAAAGTATTTTTAAACTTCAGTGCAAATTTTGTTTAAATCCAGTTCAAATTAGTTCCATATACTGTCACCGTTCAGGAAGGTTGATCACTGGGACCCACTGATCCATGTAACGACTTTCCTGGCAAAAACAGATCAGCTGACTCAAGGCTGGATCCTTCCATTGAGAGGCATGTGGATTCTACAGAGAAAAGAAGGACCATTATTTCAGCATGAAATGAAATTCTGCCTATAATAAAACAAGCCTATCCATACATGACACAAGTTGTCTTAGCTAGGAACTATTCTTGTACAACAGGGAAATTTGTCTGTCCCCTTCTCTTGCAATCTTCTGCTAGTGGGTGAAGACTTGTTTGTTTCCTCTGGAATTTTCTCAGTGATCCCTCCTTCCTAACCAATGTTTTAATTGCTGGTTTTTGTTTTTGTTTTTTGTCTCGTATGCATTTTAACTCTGTTTTAATGGTTTTAAAATGTGGCTCTATCTTATCTGTTTTACACTGTTAGCCACCTTGGTGGCTCTTGTGAGGGCAGAAAGGGCAGGATATAAATTTTATAAAATAAATAGACCCTTGATCCCTTTATTCTGTAGCAACCGAACATCTTTTACAGGATTCTTTAGATCTGGCTTTCTGTACGTGTTTGCCACAGTAGATTTTACTGTGTATTATGGCATTTTCTTTTTTTTAGTATCACGATGGGTAGTCGTATTAGTCTGTCTGTAGCAGCAGAAAAGAGCAAGAGTCTAGAAGCACCTTAAAGACTAACAAAATTTCTGGCAGGGTATGAGCTTACATGAGTCACAGCTCACTTCTTTTTCGTAGTAAAGGATGCAGTCAAGGTTATAGATAATCCAACTGAAAACCTTATAGGTGCTTAAACTTGCCTTTTGTGAGTCAGGAATATAACCTGTACACAAATTTCATCAGCTGATCCAGACTATTTTAGGAAGTTGCCCGTAGCATAGTTTATGATCAAGATTAAGCAGTAGTCTTAATACAATTTGATTACCATTTTTGGTTGTATTAAATATGTCCTATGTTAAGCAGAAAGTAAATCTTAAGTGCTTAACTTTTCAAATGTCTATATACAGTCCGACCAAAAAACAGACAATGAATGTTTGCAAAATCAGGACATTAGGTCAGGTAAACCTCACACTTCTGTAATTTCACACTCCGAGATAAAATGACTTATTCTCCCCCCACCAATGAAAAAAACAGAATTTCCCTTCTATGCACATTTTTAATCATTTGATTTTAAAAAATACAATATTGTATTTATTGAAAAGGAAAGTGACCCTCTTAAAAATGTTACACATAACAAAAAATGATTGTCATAACTAATTTGTATGGAAATGTAAGACAACCCCCTCTTTTTTGTGGCATGCCTGTGCAAAAACCTAGTCTTGCATTCGAGTAAATACTGTGAAAGTACTGGCACAGGAAATGTGCATTTTAAAACATGTAAGCATGTGCATTTTAAAACATGTAAGCATGTGTTTTGAACTATGACTTCAACTTCCCACAAATCACATTTAATTCTGAGCAAAACTCTGCATTGAGTAATAGTGACCAGTGTTTTCATTACAGTTACACTGAGCTATCTAACAAATGACCTGAGCTAATTAGTAATAAGGGAAGACAAATATAGGCAGGGAGTTACTGTAGGAAAGTGACTCATGGAGTTGTCCTCTCCTGTTGTCAACAAAATGGAATGTGTTTGAACATGTCTGTGCTTCGAAAATTTCTGTGAGCAAACAGAAGCTATGATGGGATTTGTGCAGAGGAAAAGGCTACCTAAAGTTCAGTCCCCCTGCCTTGTTAACCTGAAAGAGCCAAGTGCACCAACGCAAGGACACTGAACGAATCACCACAGTACCTACCAAGCTTAAACTAACAAATTCCTCTTGAAGGGATGACGGTTAGAGATCTTTTAGACAGATTTGCAATTCAAGTTAATCTCAAAGAAATGCCACTTTTGCAGCCAAGAGAGAGCCCCCAAAGTAGTAGCTGGGTCACTCTGGTCCACTGCTCTAGGTGGCACTTACCGTCACAAGTATGCAGTGCAGGTCTGCAGGCTGCTCACCTCCCCCACCGGCACCTAAGAGCAGCAGCTCAGCTAGCCGGCTTGGGTTGCTCACCCTGAGTATGTTGATGTCATTCTCGCAGCAAAATGCTTGGATCAGGGTGAAGTGAATTTGTAGAGCAACATCCTGATTGTCTTCCTCATCTGCAGCCAGCAGACAAAGCACTACATTATCTGGATCCCTGCAGGGATAAAACAATGAAGCTGAGTCAGTCACAGCCCCACAAACAACCGTCCACTTTGCAATAACAAAAAGGGACAAAACAGGAACTAAAATCACAGGGCACACAAGTGTAGCCAACAACTCTGGCTACACACAAAGCGAAGTGCAGGTACGTTACAGTGGATGTGGCTGATCCTTCGCTCCCATCCAACGGATTGATTTTTCATGTGTGCCGCGTCTAATACTCTGATTCAAAGGACAAAGGCGGTTTTGTTTTGCTTTAATTGATTACACTTAGGCATTAAACTGAAGGGCACATTTTCAAAACCGCCGGTCAGCAGTTCCCATTGTGTCAACTGTCATTGGGCGCTTAGAACTCGAGCATTCTGGGTAAAAGGGATAGACATTCTTCTGAAATCTGGCCCGTAGAGAAACTCTGCTGCGTGCCCGGCACGCCTGTCACCGATGAACAAACATTTACATTACTGTTTGGCCACATTAGCCCCTTGAACCCTATTCCACACGCCATAAAAGATCCCACCTTAGGCACACAGCAGATCTTGAGTGCGCCGGAGTCTCCTCAGGCAGAACGAGGAGGAGATAAACAGACAAGACATCAGGCGCAGCAGCCCAAGGAAGTGGTTATTGTGAATCAACCCATAACAAGGTACCAATATATATATATATATATATCAATTCTCACACGTTGAGCAGTTTGGCAGCCTCATAGACTCCAATAGTGATGCTTCTCTGACTCAGGGCTGTGCTTAGGACTTCCTCCAAGGCATCCCCTACCTTCGCCATGCTGCAAGAAGCCAGAGACACCAGTAAGGGGGTTGTGGTTTTTTAAACCGACGAACAACAAGCCCCACTCCAGGCAAGAGGGAGCAACACGCACACACGCATCGCCGTCTCGGTGGCGACCCCGCGGCACCCCCCACCTCCCCGCGCCCTCCTCACGGGGCAAAGCGGAGGCTCTGAACCGAACCCGCCCCTTCATCTCCAGGGGTCGGACCCAGGAAGCGGCGGGCGCAGACCCTCCCTCCGCCTCAGCGATTCGCACGGAAGCAGGCATGGGTTTCTCTCCTGTCAGGAACAACCCATGCCTCCCCCCCCCCACCCTCTCCGTTTTCTGCCTCACCCCCCCCCCGCGCAGATCTCCTGTCTCCCGCACCGCCTCTTCTCAGATCCCCTTCAGGCATTTATTTGTCTTTTTGCCCCGCCGTTTCCCGTCCCACCCACCCCTTCCCCCCTCACAGCTGTGAGGCGGCGGCAGCCCGGCGCGACCGTCCCCCTCCAGCCCAGCACCGCCGTCCACCAGACCCCTCTGCGGAGCGCCTCGGCATTGCAGGCAACGCTGCCTCCCCCACCGCCCCGGCCCTGCCGAGGCGCCAGGGACGTCCCGTACCTTCCCAAAGTCTGATGGTCGCCAGCGAGCTCTTCCAGAGTCATATTGCAGCCGCGGATCCTTCCTTTGCAAGGAGGGAAAGGGGAGAGGCAGCTGGGGCCGGGGCGCCCTGCCCTGGCTTCCTCCTGTTTGTCCCCCCACCTCCTCCTTCCTGCTTGGCAAACTGGATGCGCGCTCGGCTCCTGCCCACGGGGCCGCCCTCGAGCGATCCGGCCGCCGGCCGTGCGTGGGGCTCGATCCGGCCGCCCGCGGGGCTTCGCTCCCGCTCCCAGCCGCTCCCGCTCCTGGCTCTCCTCCGGCGCTCTGCAGCCCCCGCCCCCCCCTTCTTTCTCTCTCTCTCTCTCTCTCTCTCTCTCTCTCTCTCTCTCTCTCTCTCCCCCCCCCCCCCGGGCGAGTCCCTCTCACGCCGGCCGCGACGGCTCGTCTGAGGGACAAAGGCTCCCTCGGCCGGAGTTATCCTGCCAACCCCTAGCCAACCGTCTCTCCTCTCGTTTGCATGCGGCCACCCCATTGGGTCATGCAAATGAGCCGTCGCTCTTTGACTCGATCCCGCCCCCTCCTCCTCCCGGGAGAAAGCGCGCATTGGGGAAGGCCGGGTCAGTAACTTTCCCTGCTCTCTCTGGTGCTGATTGGAAGATGACGGAGTTTCGGAGGGGCGGGGTTTGCTGTGGGAGCGTGAGCCGTGGAGGGTTCTCTGCTTCAGCTGTTTTACTTGTTGGTGCACATTTCCCCCCCCCCTCTTTTTTATGGGGGGGGTTATTGGAGGGATTGCCCGTCAGCTTCTGTTTGCAGGCCTGATGCTTCTGCAGATCGCGCTTTTACAATAAATAGTTCTTAGTAAGCAGGTTGGGAAAGCCATTGGGGGAGTTGCAGTGAATTTTAACTCTCTCAGGCAGTGGTTCCCAACCTTTTTTTGACCAGGGACCACTAGGACTTTTTTGTTCGGTGCAGGGACCCCAAGGTGCAAAATAAAAATTCCAAGAATTTGAAAATAAACTTTAATCATCACTGTTAGTTAAACATTAAACTTAGAATAATATTTGAATATATATTTTATAATAGAGAACGTTTAATTGAAAATATTAATTTATTATGGGTTTATAACTTTGTTTCATGGACCTTAATTTAGTTCTCGTGGACCCCTGGGGGTCCACGGACCCCCGGTTGGGAACCAGTGGGACCTGGGACCGCAATGTGCTGGGGCTTCCCATGGCGGTCTTTATCGACTCCCAAGGAGGCTGTGGGTTGGGACCACACACGTGAGAGGGTTTTATGGGCGCTTTTTAATGGGAAGCTTTGCAGGTATTTGAAGGCAGGCGCCCCTTCTCAACTGCAATGACCTGTGACCTTAGGTCACATTTATGGCTTGATTTTAATGAGGCACCAGCCTCCTGCTCTGGACATTAAACTCAGGGCAACTCTCCTTTTTAGCAGGAGTTGTGGCACTTCTGAAAACAAAGTTTGAGCTGCAGTTTCTGTGGTATGTTTCCATTTGTTTTTAAAAAACGAGACAACTTTATGTAAGGAAAACCTTCTGGTATTAGAAGATTGGCCTGCTAGTATCCTTCCTCTGTATTACAGCTGACACTATTCAGTGCTTTGACTTCCATGCCACAAATTTTTCACTTCCTTGTCAAATTTATATCCATCAGCCTTCCACAAGGGTCTTGTCCTGCTTGCAACTTTGCAGATTTGTATCACTTCAAAGTGTGGTTTATGTGCATAAACTAGTCAGAGGCCAATTAAGTTCAAGGCTGAGGCAAAGAACAAGTGTGGGTGGACTTTTTTCTGGCCTCAGCTATCACCTCAGGATAACACATGCATGCCTGTCACATGAAGACTGAAGCATCAATGGCTTGCATGTGTGTGCAGGCCTCACACACACATATACCTCTGCAGGCACAACTTCTACATCATCTCAAACATGACACATTTGGGTCTCATCAGTTCACACATCCAGTTGTCAGATACCTTGGACAGTAATCAAGTGATGTGTATGCATGGGTGAGAGAGACTCCAGGGTGTAACAGATCCCACAACATTCCTATTTAGAGGGCAGAGGGGACTAGTGACAGACCTATGGGCTCTACCTGCCCCCCCCCCCCATGCCTGCCAGTGTACATGGAACTCTGATAGAGCAAAAGCACACATGCTGACAGGGCTACCAAATTCACCGGTCGCTGACCATTGATTTCCAGGGCCACAGGAAGCAAAACACATCATAGTTATTCTCCAAAGAAGAACTAAAAGCCTACGTTTTCTAATAATACTAAGAGACAGTTTCATTGGTGCAAAGTTAGGTATGATTCAATAACAAAAAATCAGCCATTGCAGTCGGCACAGAACCTTGTCAAAGTTGCAGTTATGGTGCAGGCTGTGCAAAAGAGTCGTGAAATCCAGCTCTCCCCCCCCCCCTTCTCTTCACCAAAGCAAGGCTTGATCCTTCAGACATCATACATTCGGCTGACTATAAATTGAAGAGAAAGGTGAAAGTGCAGAACTCTTGGTGTGGATTTGCATGCATCTAATCCATTTATTTTGCAAATCAATCGAGCCTTTAAATCTGTTTACATCAGCTGAGTAACAACTTTCAGATCTGGCAGCCTCCGTGTGGAGAACTGCATGGAGTTGATTTTCAGCAAACTCCACATGGGGGCCTTATGGTTTGAGTCAGCCTTTAGGCCCAATTCATCTTAACAATGGAACGGCGTGGGCACGGAGTCCTGTAGGAAGTGGTTTGCATGAAATGGCTCCCCATTTGATTGTGATAATGCAACAATGACCCCCCTTCCCAATAAAATGACAGTGCTGCTATCTTCCAGAGTTCCCACATCAAACATGGCCCTTACAACTCTAATAGCAGCAACCGTAGTGATTGCAATGAACGAAGGGGAGGCAGCAAGATTATTCATGGCAACAGCGTCTGCCCCGGCTGAGGCAGAAATAATGTACTGAGGAGTTGTGTACAATAGCAATCGGCTAATGACCGTTACAAATTATGGGTAAACCTTAATTTAAACCAGATTTTAAATCCTGTATCCTGTTCCTGTTAACAAGGCCAAATTTGGGAGCTTGTGAAGTATTCACAATGAAGGGTGCCTCAAAGCATGTGTAGTGGATCCTGACCTTGTCACTAAATAATCACAGCCTTTCTTCAAACATTGGCATCTAGGGCAAGGGGTTCGAGCAAAACTGAGCCCTGCAACTGCTCCACCATTGCTGCACATGCAATCAAAGGAGCATGGCATGCCCAAGACATAAGGGAACATGGCAGTTGCAGTGTCATTCTGTGCTTCTTGGTAACTGATCTAGGGGCCAGTCCTGTATTCCTTACTTACGCCGTGACTGGACCACACTTCTGTTTCCTAGTAGATCTCCCTCTCTCATCCAGCCCACCACCCTCATCTCATCCATCTGTCTATTTCTGTCTGGCCTAATTATGGGAAAAATCACAGTTGTATGTACAAGATCATACCTTCCAATTTATAGAGGTAAAGGGTTTGCTGTATTTAACACAAATGTGTATGAATAATACCTACTGATTTATGTAACTGAGTTACTACTAAATGTATTTATTGTATCCAGATTGCATGTTCATTCCTTGTGTGAAATTTATCATTCCCTCCCCAGACTTTCTGCATTGGTGTTGTTTTCTGTGAGCACCATACCCAAGACTGGTAATCAAATATGTTCTTTCTGTGCCTAATAGAAAATTAGGATTTTGAATGCAATTTATCATCACTGTTTCTGGGAGTATCACCATTCTCCTGTCTTTCCTCCTCCCATTTCTGATGAGTAAGGCTTCAAATCAGACTTAGTTTCATCACCTTTTGTAAAATAGCTGCTTCTACAACGTGCAGGTCAGGTATGTGAAATATTTGGCACTATTTGCTGCCTTAGCAATTTGGCATTTTCCTCTCTGGCTCCATTTTTTACAACCTTTCCTATCTCTCTATTTTTGAATTAACTTTCTTATCTTGATTCCATAATACTGTATTTCCCCCTTCATTTTTGTATTTAATCTCAAGAGTCACCATTTATTTCATTAATGAGACCAATAGTAGATTGAGGCCATTTTAACAACAGACAACAACAACAGTATTTGAATGGTCTGCATTTGGAAGCTAAATAAAAAGCGATGCTGAAATAAGTTTGATTAAAAAAAAAAGATGTCTTTCCACTAAGCAGTGATACACAACAGACTAATAGCATTACCAGTATTCTGTAACTGCACCCTTAGCCTTATTTTGAGGATGAAGAAGTGAAATTATATGAATTTGGGTACTTTTCTGCTATCAGAAGGTATCTTCCACTGATACATCCCAAATTACCCAGCATTTGGGAAAATCTGTTCCAGCTAAATCTGTCAGCTTCACTTCTAGACTCCATCTGGCATGTCTTTTGTGTTTTCTAGGTCCATAATTGCATTGTCAGGATAATAACCTGATTCTTCTAGCTATGCTGAGATTAGAAGAGGCATAGAAAAAGGTTGTGTGTATGTTTGGAACAAAAGATAAGTTGGAGAATGGTAGGAAAAGGAAGCAGGTGAATATGGTTCATTTAAAGGCACATGAGATTTACTAGGGCAAAGGGTGAGGGAAAGCCGGAGAGCTGAGACAAAAGTGAAAACTATGCAGATTCTTGAGAAGCAATAAAGAAGTGTGGTTGGATTGGGTGTGAGACTTTTTATGTATAAGTACCTGTTCAAGAAGAGATGTTGGAAGACAAGAATACAGGGCGTAATGAGGTGTAAGTAGGGCATGTTATTAGGATTTACAGAAATTATATCAAGCCTGTTTTTAATTTAGAAAATATAGCACATCAACAGCCCTCCCAGATTTATAATCAATGTGGTAAAAAGATGTATGTTGGTCAACTTTTAAATACATTCTTATCAGTAGGCAGAAACCTTATATTCTAATAGCAAAGTCGGCCAAATCTTATACTTAAATCTGGTGATTGGAGCTGTGAACAGGCAAGACAGATCTTTCTACAAATCTGAAAAAGGCCCCAGGGTTGCAGAAAAGTGTAAAATCTAAAAAAAGAAAGAATTGGGGGTTTTAAAAACTTGAAAAGGTTAAAAGGAGAGCCTGTAGCTTTAAGCAACAGATTCCCTCAGTGCTATTGCTAGGCAGCCACAACATTCCAAGGCTTGGTGCTGTCAGTAAAAGTAAAGGGGAGGGGGGCAGAGCTTGTTCCAGGCCTATTTTGACCTTTGAGGGAGGGCGCCTTGGGGCCAGGCCTGACTAGGGTTGCCAGCTCCAAGTCGTGAAAATCTTTCAGATTTTGTGGTGCAGTCTGAGCAGAGCAAGGTTTAGGGAGGGGGGAGGCCTCAGCTGAGTATAATGCCATAGAGTCCACCCTCCAAAGCAGTTATTTTTTCCAGGGGGACAGATCTCTGTCATCTGGAGTTCAGTGGTAATTCTGGGAGATCTCCAGGTCTCACCTGTAGACTAGCAACTCTAGATCTTGAAGCAACTTCTGGATGATTTGATACCACTGGATTTGCATGACCTAACTAGGCCTACTGTCCAACAGCGGTGACCCTATGAAAGCCAGCATGGTGTAGCAGTAAGAACTTCAGAGTAGGGTCTGGGAGACCAAGGTGTGAATCCCCATCTTCTTGTGGAAGCTCACTGGGTGATTCTGGGCCAGTCACGTACTTTCAGCCTAAACTACTTTACAAGGTTGTTGTACGGATAAAAAGGAGGAGAGGAAAATAATATAAGCTGCTTTTGTCCCCACTGGAGAAAAGTGTGGGTATGAAGGAATTAAATAAATAATAAATATAGCTGAAGTTGGCAGGCAGAAAAAAAGGTAGGTTGGTGAATGGCTGAGAAGGAGAGAATGAGGCAGGGACCGGGGAAAGGATATGGTGGTTGCCAGGAGGATGGGAAGGAGGAGAGTACAGGGGGATAGTGAGATTCCACCCCACAGTTCCTTGAGGGTTCCCCACAGTGCAAGTGGACCCAGCCCAGTAGCCAGCACCACACCAATGGGCCACAGTTTTCCTAGGTAGAGGCTGTTGGGGGTGGGGAGAGGGAAAGCTGAAGACAGAGGGGCTGATAAAGGTAGGTTGGCTATTGGGTGGGAAGGAGATAGGGTTGCCAATTCCAGGTTAGGAAATACCTGGAGGTTTGCGGGGTAGAGCCTGGGGAGGGATCACAGAGGGGTACGATGCCATAGACTCTACCCTACAACACAGCCATTTCATCCAGGGGAACTAGGGTTGCCAATCTCCAGTTGGGACCTGGAGAGCTCCCAGAATTACAACTGCTCTCCAGATGACAGAGATCAGTTCCCCTGGAGAAAATAACTGCTTTGGAGGGTGGATATGAGTAAAATTAACACGACTTTCTTTTTTGTCTCCCTTTTCTTATTGTTTTCTATTTTCAGATAACAATATCTCATAAGGTTTATTTCCAGATGTGTTTTTAATAACTTTCTGTATTTATGACCACTGAGGAAGGCCTATTCAGGCCGAAATGCATCTGGTCTAGCATTGGTCATTTACATTGATTGTATATCAACTGTGTAGAAGAATTTTATAGCTGATATTTTTATATGTAGCCTGAATTCCAGGCCCTGTATTTTTAACAATTTTATCATGTACACCTTGCAATAAATGTAATTATTTTGTTATAGTGTATAATTAGCTCAACCTTTTAAGTTCTATCCACATATTTGGTTGAGACTTTTCTCCTCCCCCCCTTTTTTGTTGCTCCACTCCCAATCCTCCAGGCCCCACCCCCAAACCTCAACCTGGTCATATCCCTTATTAGGGTACCCCTTTTATTTTGGTTTTTTTCCTCAAGAAAGAAAGTTTTTGCATAATAGATATTTGCCCAGAATTTCCCTTGTTATGTCTGAGAGACACCCCAGATAGTTAACTGTGAGTGAATCTAATTGTCAATTACTTCTTTGTCAAGACAGTTGATCCTGTTATGAAGAAATGCACCAGTCCATTCCTCCATGCAGAATAATACACCAGTTCTCCACAAATGGATCTGCTGGTGACAAAGAATTCCAACTAGGGTCCTTCAAGGCCACTGAGAGGGAAAACTGAGGGTACAAAATCCTAGGGGTCCTTATCACTGGTGCCAAGGTGCCCCTAACATGCAGCTGTAAACACTGCAACACTTTTACATTCTGATACAACTCACAGAGCTATCGCGAGGAACAATGATAAATGGGGGGGGGCAATAAGTATTGTCCTGATTACAGTTAATCTCTAGACTACAGAGATCACTCCCCCTAAAGAAAATGGATGATTTGGAAGGTGGACCCTATGGCATTGTACCCCACTGAGGTCCCTGTCATCCCCAGGCTTCCCCACCATGCCTCCAACATCACTCTGTGCGGTATCACTGGACAGAAGCCACCAGGAAAGTTTAGGGATGGTAGCTCAGGCAGCAGGTGCGTGAGAAGCCTCCGAGGTGTAGTGGTTAAGAGCGGTGGTTTGGAGCAGTGGACTCTGATCTGGAGAACCGGGTTTGATTCCCCACTCCTCCACATGACCGGCGGAGGTTAATCTGATGAACCTGATTTGTTTCCCTGCTCCTACAAATGAAGCCATCTGGGTGACCTTGGATTAGTCACACTCTCTCAGCCCGGCCTACCTCACAGGGTGTTTGTTGTGGGGAGGTGGAAGGGAAGGCGATTGTAAGCCGGTTTGATTCTCCCTTAAGTGGTAGAGAAAGTTGTCATATAAAAACCAACTCTTCTTCTTCCTCCTCACCTGCCTGCCTCCGTAGCTGCTGCCTGAACCACCCTACCTAAACTCTCTTGTCAGCTTCTAACTGGTGAGACTACAGGGAGTGGTGCTGGAGTCGGGGTGGGGGGAGAGGGGAGGAGGTTCACGATACAAGCTGCCACATTTCGTCGTGAGCCCCACTTATAATTTCTGGTTTCTCTGGGCCAGTAATTTTTAACCATTATTAGTTCTCTTTTTTGCTATCAATTCACAACCAATTTATGGAGACCCTGAAGGGTTTTCAAGGCAAGAGATGTTCAGAGGTCGTTTGCCATTGCATTCCTCTGCATAGAAGCCCTTGTATTCTTTGGTGGTCTCCCATCCAAATCCTAACCAGGGCCGACCCTGCTTAGCTTCTGAGATCTAACGAGACTGGGCTATCCTGGGCTATCCAGTTCAAGGCATTAGTCCACTACCACCTACCAAGTATGCAACATTGACAATACACCGAGGCATACATATCCTTTAATATTAGGTTTGACTACAGTTTGCTATGTGCCACTTTTAAAAAATGGCCTGAGGAAAAATCTGGGATTATATCCTCAAAGTGGGATGTGTCCTCTCCTGGCTGTCCCCATGCTCCTACAGCTCACTGTTTGTGGATGGTCTGTATGGCCCTTTACACTGCCTTATTTAAGACACAGAATCACACCCTTCTTATTCCTGTAAATTATTGACGTAAAGGCCCATGAGAAACTTTGTACCCATGTCGAAACAGGAAGACTTCAGCCCTAGAGCTATTCATGTCACAAGGACTTCCCAGCCTTGAGAAGCAGAGTCCACATTTTCACATTGAAAAAAGGACTAGATATATAAAAGAGGAACAAATCGAATCCCCAACCTTCTGTTTTGCTTGATGAAAAGATTATTGTTTGCTAGCAATACGAAAGTGTTGGTGTTGTTCTTTGCTTGATGCTTGCTAGGGTGGAAAGGTGGGCTTTGTTTCAGAGCAGGCTTTAATGTCCTAGAGTTGTTGCAAATGTGAAAGAAAATGAACATTATATTAAGGTCCCAATTCAGTTTTGTTAGGACAGTGTGTGGAATGGCTCAGCCACCCAATTTTAATCATCTCTTTTATGCCATCCCCTGTGGCAAACAAAATCTTGTTGTGCAAATGTGACCACCAGTCCGCATCCAAGCAATGTAATATCTGGGCAACCACATTGTTCAGCAGATTTAGCCCTGGACATTTGCTCACTTAACCTGCACTGATGTTCCATGAGGACAGCTGCATGTTAGAGGAGGCACAAAGTTATCTGTTGCCACATTTTGCTGCAAGTAGCTGACAAAGTAAAGATGTACCATTAAAACAGAAGCCACAGGGAGTTTTGCCTGGTGAGGCGAGCTTGGCTTTCTCCCACCATTGCAGTGTAAATGACAGATGTGCACAGTAGTGATTCAAACTCAAATTCATTGTCTGTCTTGCCTTTCTCCCAGTACTTCAGATGGACTACCTACTTTTTAAAAAGTGCTACTTATAGGGATATTAATTGAAGCATTCATTTGTGACCTTATCCCAATATTTTTTAAAGGCCCATGAACAAGCTTACATAAAATTAAGCAGGATCTGGTTATCCCTCGATGAGAGGCTTTCTGGAACCCTGTGTATGCTGCTTTGTGTTTTAGAATTGGAGATGGTGGTGGAAAGGGCTCTCAAATTGCATCCAACTGATGATAACCCCACAGGGGTTTTCAAGGCAAGAGATGTTCAGAGGTGGCTTGCCATTGCCTAGTGCAATGCATAGTGACCCCAGACTTCCTTGGTGGTCTGCCATCCAAATACTAACCAAGGCTAACCCTGCTTAGCTTCTGAGATCTGATGAGATCAAACTAGCCTGGGCCATCCAGGTCAGGACAGAGTAGAGATAGGCAAGATATGAATAATATATTTTTAAGCACAATGTGTTGTTTTTTAGTTGCAAACCCAGAGATAATAGACAGTTCCATGACATCACTGATGGTAGTCAATCAGCTCCATTTGGATCCAGTTTCTGCTGCAAACTTGCAGAACCATTTTGTTCAAAGTTGCCCTTCGCTCTGAGTTTGGCCAAATGTCACTCAAAGCTAGGGCATGGTTGGCCGCCTTTAAGTTACAACTTAAGCTGCGCTTTAGCACTGAGGGGCTCCTAGCTTCTCTGAAGCATGACCCTTTTAAATCCTCATGGCAAAAAATCTTAGATGAGAAATTGTCATTGTTGGGCTTCTCGCAGGATGCATAACCCCTCCATGGTTATGCAAAGCAGGATTTTGAATATACCATACCTAGACAGGACCCGTCCTTGCCCTTCTGACTCTATTGATTCATTAGCTCATGCACTCTTGGAATGCTGCTTTTATGAGAAACTTCGATCATGCTATATCTCTCCCCTTTTAACATATAAATCTAATGCCTCTGTGTCTGACATAATGCCTTTTTTATTAAGCGAAAGGGATCCCAAGGCTACATTGTCAGTGGCAAGATTTATTTCAGTTCTTATATCCCTCAAATATTAGATTCACACTGCTCAAGATCAATGGATCAAGCTTCTAAGGGATAAAGGAAAGGAAAGTTGCATACTAGAGAGAAAATAGCTCAAATGAACAGAACTTCTCCAGAGTGGCTTTTCCACTCAAATAATGTTGTACCATTTGTACATGCCTTTAAACAGTTTGTAGATGTGAAGAGTGTACTCCAGAATAAGTTGTTTGAGGACTGTAGTTGCCAGTCCATGAAGTATTCAGCTGTTGTTGTACTTGGACATAAGCCAGTTAAATGGGTTTCTAAATGGTGTGAAATTAGACATCCCAGAAGGGCCCTTCAGTATAGTACTGGAAATAATTTGTCTGCATTAATCTGACACAGATTTCCTACATGGGCATCATAGTAGCATACCCGAGCACCCCAGTCTCTACCGTTTAACAATGGCAATTTTAATTAGGTGTTTCTTGGTGTCAAAATACAACAGTATGCTATCTTCTTATGTTTAGCCCCCCCTCCAAAGACAGCCCTGTAAGACCTTTTTGTTATTACCAGCAACATTAGCACAAAGTAGTGAGCAATTTTCAAATTACCAAGAACTCTTCATCAAGCTGGTTGTTCAGAACAAAAGATAAAGAGGAGTGGATGTTTCATGGCGCACTGGAGGAGCCCAAGGCTTGCGGTCTTGACAGGGAGATCAGGAAGGGTTGCAGATTTAATTAGATGAGATAGTTGGAGTGCAAAATAAGTTTCAAGATCCATACCAGGAACATAGTGGAACAGAGAAGTTAAAAAATGGCCACTTTGAAAATACAAAAGCAGTCGATTTGGTCTCTCAGCATTAATTGAAATATACAGAGGCTTTGTAAGGCAGAGAGCAAAAGTACAATGTGGTGATCCTGATATTAATAAAGCTGTAGATTGGTTTTAGGTGCTTTCAGCACTTTTTAAAATGTCTGTGTGTGATAGTACTAACTGGTACTGTGTAGTGGCACCTTTTTTGGGCTCTCCCAAGTCCACGGGGGGGGGGATTCATGGAAATTGGGACAACCTTATATAATGGGTACTGGCACTTTTAAAAATACAAACAAAACAAGCCTGGGTGTTGTACTAAGTAAAGAGCCATTACAAGCCACATTAAGTAGCATTACATAGTGGTTGGAGTGTATGTAACACACACACCCCAACTTAAGCTAGGGTTGCCAGCTTTGGGTTGGGAAATACCTAGAGATTTTGGGGCAGGGTTTGGGGAGGGGAGAGACTTAAATGGAGTATAATGCCATACAGTTCACCTTCCAAAGTTGCCATTTGCTCCAGGTGAAATGATCTCTGTTGCCTGGAGATCAGTTGTAATCCCAGATCTCCACCCACCACCTGGAAGTTGGCAGCCCTAGTTTAAGCCCATGCTTCCCTTCTGTCTGATGCTCATTACACATACAGAAGAACACATTCCTATATACATAGGGGGTAGCAGGTAAATGCTGACCTTTTTTGCAGCTGAGATGCTCTCCTGGACCCTCTGTTGGAGTCAATGTTGCTTTGTCTTTTAAGCCTGATCTGGATGTCGTGTGACAAGCCTGGGACTGCTCTCAGGTTTTCAAGATTTTAGTAAATACCACTGCTGTCTCAACATTTTTGTTCAATCTCCTCTTCATAACACATGCCAGCTTTCACTGTCAAGATTTACAAGGGGGATCTGGTTGTTATTGTCAGAGAACATGGTTTAAAAGCAACGCTTCATGTTTAATGTGCTATGAAGTTATGTACAAAACAGGGTTTGAACGAACCCTTCTCTGAACCTTTGTAGAGGCTTTACATTTCAGATAATAAAATGAATCCATCCGACCATATAAAAGAACAAGTTCCATTTGTTTCTCCAGAAAGACAGATCAGCCTGACCTTTGAAACCCTCAAGCTTACAATCAAAGAGGAAGTGGCTTAATTTCACCCAGAATGCTTGTGGACCTCAGAATGGTTTGTCTGTCTATGACATTTTTATTTCACTTTCTCCAAGGAGTTCAGGGTAGTAGGTATCATTTTCCCCTCCTCCATTTTGTCCTCCCCACACTAAGAGTGTGAATGACTGGTCACCCAGTGAGTTTCATGGCTAAGTGGGAATATGAACCTCGGTCATCCCAGTCTAACACTTTCACTGCTAGCTAGGGTTGCCAGATCCCCCCTAGCCACTGGTGGGGGATTGAGCGACACCACAGAGGATCTCTTGGAATTTAGTTTCAAAGGTCTCCAATGATTTCCTAAACCCTCAAGTATCTAGGACGAAGGCAAGTCAGACCCTCTGTGATAATAAGGCTGCAGTCCTAAGAATACGTTCCTAGTATCATAGAAGGGACCACCAGGGTCATCTAGTCCCACCCCCTGCACAATGCAGGAAATTTACAACTATTCCCCTCACACCCCCAGTCACCCCCTACTCCATGCCCAGAAGATGGCCAAAAAACAAAAAAACAAGCCCTCCAGGATCCCTGGCCAATCTGGCCTGGAGGAAAATCGCTTCCTGGCCCCAAAGTGGTGATCACTATCAGCATTTTTTTGGACATGTAAGAGAGGGCCACGAGAACCAAACACGGACACAACCCTTCCTGCCCTTCCTCTCATGATCTGCCAAAGTTCACACTTACTTTCCTGGAGAGTTGGGTATGGTGTGTAAGGAGGGCAGACTTATTTCTGTTATGGACTGCTTCCTAAAGCAGCTAAACAGGTAGAAAGAGAGAACATGACTCCCTGATATGGCAATAGAATAAAGGGAAGTGGAGCAAGAAGCAATGGCAGGCAGGATAGAAGCAAAAGTTGTCCAGAAGGATGTTTCCCAGTAGTCATATTAACATCTGCTTTGCTAGTTGATTATTGCATTTCTTATTTGTTTGTTTTTTAAATGAGAACATTTTCTTATACATTCCTTGAAATTAAAACGCCACAACCACAAAAGTTAGAATTTGCAATGTAGATCAGTTATCCAAATCTGGAAAACTGGCATATGTTTTACCTATCTGGTACAATGTAAAACCTGAGAAGTTTATGTTCTTTTCTTTTAAATGGAACTTGGAATATTCAAGCAGGAAATGTGATGAGGAAAGGGGAGGGGTTTTATGGAGGCCGTGTGTGATGATGACAGATCCTTTTCTGGTTTCTGAGTCATTGTTGTAAACAGATTTTGAAACCTCTGAGATTACTAATGACCAAGTTCACCTACCTTTGTTACTGTTACTTGTTGCTTCCTTATGATGGCAGGAAATGAGCAACCCACACACCAGCCTTTAGAGGCAGGATCTGTGGGTGAATGAAAGAAAGTTGCCAGAATGCAATATGGAGTTTGTTTACTCCTCACAGACTGGGATACTAAACAGGGATTGCAGCAATATTTAGAATTACAGTTTTTAGGGGAAACTATATTCCCATGTGCCTATCAATATACATGCATATATATGGATGTCACCATGGATTGGAGTTTGGTCAAAACAGGAAGTTTTGATTTGTGCTCTGCATACAAAGAGGAGTGAGAGAGCAGGCAAGCATGACAAGCAAGCTGCATTCATGCTTATCTCAAGTGAACACAGGTTTGTCATGGTGTCTGAGAGTCTAACTGCACATTACGTTTTCCCCAGGTCCCCACAATCAAACATATATTGCAAGTTCTGTGTTGGGAATGTCATCCCAGGCACATATGGCCCCAGTCTGCATTGGAACCATCATGCATGAGAAGAAGGAGCTTAAGCCCCATGCCATTTTACCAACCTGAAATGGTCCTTGGGGATTTCCCATTAGGGAAACCTAGGTGTAACCATGTATGTGGCATGCCCGATGGGACAAACAGCATGCTCTCAGAGCTATTTTGGGTCAGGGAAATGGTGCAGGGTGAGAAGACAGACGTTCCTTCTCCCTGAGCACTTTGGTCATGCTCCCAATTGGGTCTGTGGGTGCCCAGGACTCTTTGCTCCTGGTAATCCCACCTTACCCCCACCCCTGCCAGGGGGAATCTGGCAACCCTAGGGGGAATCTGGGGGAATCTGTTGCCAGGGGGAATCTGGCAACCCTAGCTCCCTTCCCCCCAAACTCTGCCCTCCTTACACACCATACCCAACTCTCCAGGAATTTTCCAAGACCAAGTTGGCAACCCTAGGGCCAGGGTATAATTTGACACTGATAGAAACACTAAAATAAAATGTACACCTTGGCTTTCAGTTTGATGTGGTAAATCCATCATTACCTGCCTGATCTTCTCGCAGGTTTGGAGGGGGATTGCCCTGGTCCTAGCCACCAAAAATGGCATGGTATGGTAGAAGGGACCGGCCATAATAGATGGTGTCTGTGCTACACTTAGCATTTCAGGGGCACTGTTGATTCTGCACCCATGCTCACATTATATAATGTGTAAACAGTGAAGAAAGTTGTCATTACCACAAACTGCAACTTACCACATCCCTTGTATTACAACTCTTACAGTTGTTTTACCAGAGGAATGTTTTTGGACTTGAACCGCGTAATGTAATCTAATATACAAAAGATAATGCTGTATTGTCATAATGTAGCCTGTCTACACTGGTAAGCTCTCTTTAAATTATGGCTTGAATTGGTCACTCAGCAGAGCTGTAAATGTTTGCTACCTGTAATGTCGTATTGTTTCTGACTTTGATTGCCTCTTAGCCGAATCTGTCTGGAAGCTATCGGCCATCACCCTACATCCGTGATGAGAAAGCCATTGCTACTCTCCCGGCAAACCATTTTGCCGAGTTGTGCGCCCCCTCTGTAATTGCTGGACTTGCAAGGTTAGTTGGGATGATGCCGTTGCTGTCTTTAGTGACAAGATGTGATATGACATGACTTAAAACCTACTGCATGGGAAAGCTGCTGTTGCAGCAGGTACCAAAGAGCAGCAGATGGCCAAGCAACAGAAAAACAGGTGGAGGCATTGTTTGAAGACTGTCTGAATTAAGCTTGCTTAATTTGTTAGGTCTCTGCTTAGCCTTAGCAACTACAGTCTCTCACACTGTATCAGGTTTATCTGTCAGGCAAACTGTCTGAAGCCCGGCCATCTGTAATCATTTATTGCCCTAAAATGTCTTCAGCACTAATCACCAAACAAATGCCTTTTTCTCCCTCCTCTCTCACTCTCAGTAGGTGAGAACAGCCCTGACACCAGGGCATGAGAAAATACTCTACAGGGCTTGGGAAAATGTTTATTTTCTTGGGAGTATTTTCAGCTGTAGGGTAACTCCCTTCGGTTCTCACTTGGCTAAAGTGCAAAGAAAGCTCAGACAGTCACAGAAGGTGCGGGGCCCTTTTCCAAAAGGAGCATTTTCTAAAACAAGGGCTTCCCCTCATGCAGAGATTGCTGCCTACATGTGGAAATAAAATTCCAAAATGCCCCCACACTTCTTGTAGCTGCTCTTGTCATACAAAAGTCAGGCTTTTCTGAGCCTGAAGTGAATGTTCACAATCTGCTTGATATGGTTAACTTAGTAGGATTAAATTAGCAGGCACAATTGCCCCATGTGACAATCAAGGGTTAATGAGATGTTAGCATGGGCAGTGTTTTCACAAATAATCCTCAGAGCAAAGGACAATGATGTCTTGGAAATCTAGACTCTAGACCAAGCTGAACACAGAAAGGGCTTTGTATCTGAATGAGGTTTGCATACCCCAACACTTATGGTTGCTAGTTGCCTCTTGTGGAGGCCGGAACTAGTGGGGGCAGAAGTACAGGGCACCCGCTTCTTCAGCGCAACAGTACATCCTCCAGGCAAGCAGGGAAATCACCACCAGTTAGTAGTACCTTCATCAAATTCTATACCTTGTAATATAAAATTTTGAAACAGCTGGAAAGGTAGGGTTGCCAACCTCCAGGTACTAGCTGGAGATCTCCCACTACTACAACCAATCTCCAGCCGACAGAGATCAGTTCCCCTGGAGAAAATGGCCGCTTTGGCCACTGGACTCTATGGCATTGGAGTCCCTCCCCTCCCCAAACCCTGCTCTTCTTAGGCTCTGCCCCCAAAACCATCCCGCCGGTGGTGAAGAGGGACCTGGCAGCCCTACAGAAAGGAGTGCTGTACCAGTTGAGTATCCTTTATGCCGGTAATCCAATATCCAAACTACTCCAAAATCCAAAAAATTTTGAGCGCCCACAAAGGGTAATAAAATAGCACGGGTGCAGGCTGGTCGTGCCAATGACAGGTTCCCCATGATGCCCCACATGCACACAATTATTAAAAATATTGTATAAAATTACCTTCAGGCTATGTGTATAAGGTGTATATAAAAACATAAATGAATGTGATGTTTAGACTTGTGTCCCATCCCCAAGATAGCTCATTATATATATGCAAATATTCTGAAATCAGAAACACTTCTGGTCCCAAGCATTTCAAATAAAGGATACTCAACCTGTAATGCCACTTATGTCCAGGGTTGGATTCTAACGCCCACCGGCAGAAGCATTGGCCTATGCGGTGTTGCTCTTCTCCCATCAAGTTCCTTTTCAACACCTAGAAAGCAGATTCCTGGGGTTTGGGGATCCATATGGAACATCCTTTCTCTCTCTCCTGCACAGCTCTGCAGTTGGAAAAGGCAAGAAGGGCCATCTCATTCTCTTTCTTCCCAGTGCCGCCCCAACTCCCTCCCCCCAATCACTATTAATCCACATGGATCTTGCGACCCTGAGAATCGAATTTCTGGGAGTCAGAAGGGACTGCAGGAGATCTGCATCCTTTCAGTTGGCAGCGGTTAGGATCCAACCCCCAGATTGTGAGGGCCAAACTAGACATGATAATGGCAGATCCATGACCTAGATCTGCTGCAGTCATGTAGAACAAGAAGTGATGGTGGTGGTGCATTATTTCTTTAGAACATTTTTTTATGCCACCTCTCCAGGAACCTACCCAAGGCAGCTTACAAAATAAAAAAATTATAACAAAACATTAAAATGAACACACAGGAGAAGAGTACAGAGGATGACCTACACTCTGTTCCACCCAAGGCGCTTTGCTCTTCTTTGCCACCCCCCAATAGCTGAAGTGTGCTTAGCTGGGAGAAAAGGGCTTTGGCGGGTGTGGGTGGGAAGGAAGGTAAGCAATGGGCAGAAGGACGGTTCAGCACTCCCCTTCCATAAATCCTTTTTAAGGCTAAAATCAGACCCATCACCACCTGCTTTTTATGTGTTTGGAGCAGAGCTGCTGCCCTCATGTCTAACTTGGCCCTCTATGAGTGAGGCGTTAATATACTTCTGGCTGTCTAAATAAGACTCTCTGCTATTACTCCTTACTGAGACTGTGGTTCCCTCCAACCACCATTTGTTTATAAAAATGCTGGCACTCTCGGCAACTTGGCAAGGAGCCACTCCGCATGTGCAGAGTTCCCTTCCCTCCAAGTGAAAGTAAAGTATTGGAGACTTTTTAGCTTGTTATGTACAGTGGGGACAAAGTGGACAAATAACTATTTATTCCTCTTCCATAATAATGGAATTTGTACTTGCTAGGTGAAATTGACTGAGAGTAGATTCAGGGCATACAAAAGAAAGTATTTCTCCATAGAACACATAAATAGCAGCTTGAGAGCTGTTCTCCCAGATCATCTGGGGCTAGGGTTGCTAACGTCCAGGTAGTAGCTGGAGATCTCCTGATATTAAAACGGATCTCCAGCCGATAGAGATCAGTTCACCTGGAGAAAATGGCCGCTTTGGCAATTGGACTTTATAGCATTGAAGTCCCTCCCCTCCCCAATCCCTACCCTCCTCAGGCTCCACCCCAAAATCTCCAGATATTTCCCAAACTGGAGCTGGCAACCCTATCTGGTGCTGAAGAATCACGGTTCACTCTGTATCCTCAGCCATGTTCACAGGCAGGGAAATGCCCTGATCTTATGGGCATCATTGAGGGCATTTCTGTGATACTTGCACAAATGCTAGCTTCTTGGTAGCTGAGCTTGCTGAGGCAAGAAAAACATTTAGTGGTTTGAGTACTGGTAAACTGCCATTCCTCCACAATGCTGAGGCAATTTTGTCTTGATGTTGCAGTCCCCAAGGGTAAATCATAGCATCTGGACAAGCTCTATGTATTTGCCAAGAGGAAGCCACAGAAATGTTATGTCTTCAGAAAGAAAAAAGATTAAAAAATATCAAATTCTGGAAAACAACTCAAACTGAAACTAGGGTGAAGAAGAAGAAGAAGAAAAAAAGGCCTGCAGTTTGTGAGGCACAGAAACCAAATTCAGCACCTAGAAGTCCAATAGGTGGTTGATGTTGCAAGTTATGTAATGATAAGAGCCATAAATGTTTCATTAAGCTAAGTGGACTAACTGGAATCGTGCACGAAGCAGAAAAGCTTCCTGAGCGTCAAAGCGAGTGCCACCCAGCATGAGCTTAGTGAAATGAGAGCAAATAGAGTCAATGGACAGTTGACTGAGCAGGGCTTGTGTCAAACAAGAATAAATTGAGCAGTGTCCATATGCTTCCTTCAGTTTACCAGCTGGGTTCCCACAAAGACAAGGTGAGAAAACCAAGCTGGCTTTCCAAGATGTTTTCGAAAATGGTTTGCATCATCAGGCAGAAGATTCTTTGTGCCCTCCAAAATGCAAATTATGTGGTGCACGTAAAACCAATATGCCCTGTCAATACGCTTCATACTGCAAATATTTGCCCTGAACCTGTTATCCCATGCAATCTGAATTTCCTCTTACTTCCAATTAAGTAGTTAAATGCCCAGAGTTCAATACACAAATGTAAAGTTAAAGCCTTCTATCCATATTAATGATGCAAACAGAGCAAACTACATTCTCTTATATTCTATATTTATTCAGAAGTATTTACTATTTTTAAAAATCATTTGTTCTGATTTTGCTAGTCAGAGGATGGTCACTAAAGCTGCATCCTAGCCACTCCTCTGAAAAAAAAACTGAGAAAACTTGAAGGAAAAACTGGAAGAACAATATCTGGCAAGCTATACCGTCTACAAGGGAAGGGGAAAGTCAATGCAGTTAAGAAGCTGAGCTCCAGCAAAAACTCAGTCCTTCAGCAAGCATCACCTACTTGCATGCATATCCTCATAATGATAAGGACTAGAAATTTTCACTTTTAAAAGAGATTGTTAGTAGGGTTGCCAGGTCACTCTTTGTCACTGGTGGGAGGTTTTGAGGGCAGAGCCTGGGGAGGGTGGGGTTTGGGGAGGGGAGGGACCTCAACACCATGGAGTCCAATTGCCAAAGCAGCCATTTTCTCCAGGGGAACTGATCTCTATTGGCTGGAGATCAGTTGTAATAGGAGATCTCCAGCTAGTACCTGGTGGTTGGCAACCCTAATTGTTAGGAGCTGAGCAAATCCAGCATTCTGCACTAATTTCTACACTCCTCCTGAAGAACGCAGTATGCATAGAGCCCCTGAATGCAGTATGCATAGGGCCCATGAAGAACGCAGTATGCATAGAGTCTCTGCATTTTGGCCACTGGATCTTTTTTGATTTTTTTTGACACTGGATCTTCTTTGATTTTATGGGTAGGGATTCAGATGTGCAGATGCAATGCATCCATAGTTTAATTTCCAACACGACATCCAGCAATCAAACATGGAAGACATACCAAACTCTTATCATAATCCCAGATGCAATGCCTGCTTGAATTTGCTTGGCAATGATGCAAAGGCATTCTGCTCCAGTTGGCATAGTGTGGGTCATGGCACTAGAAAGTATATGCTGTTATTATCTGGAACCAATTCCTGGCAGAGGAAGACATCTCACTGACACAGAAGAAAAATGTGTCCCCGACACTGGGGTCTTCACTGTATAAGGTGATCACATCATAACAATGCCATTGATTACTTTCCTCCCCTCTGTCTCTGAAGTAGCATATATATTACAAGGAATGTCTGAAATTCAGACCCCAAGTCTGAATCTTGACTCTACAGTCACCGGTGGTATCAGCCTGGTGGATTTATCTGATGAATTTGATTACGCGAGCTATAACTCACATTGATTTATGCTGGTATGAATGTGGTTATTCTTTAAGGTGCCCCCTGTTTTATTCTGCATACGTGATTGTTAGAATTCTTTGCTTCATGTCCAAAATTCACTTAGGATTGTCTGCTAGGACACTGATATTTGTTATATGAATACTCCAATATACTTCAATAGTGCGAAAAATCTGAAAACAGGAAAGGCAAATGGGTCATCCAGAAAGCTGAGATTTGGCACAAATACAGTAAAGGATAGTCCAGTGAGCAATTTGTATATATCTGTCATAACAGGGGGTGTATAGTAAAATAGTTAAGCTACTTCCACCCAAGTAGGAAATTTGAAACATACATAGCCTAGGAATTTTCATTATTTGTATTATTATTATTCTGGTAAAAGTGTGAAGTGGACAGCTTTCTAGCACACAGCAGGCCAAGTTTCACAAGACAGAGTTTTGGGTCAAGACAGTTACGTTACCTTTTCAGCTCCGGGTATGGGAGTGAGGGTGCTTCCAATAGCAGCCAGAAAGATAAATCTATTCAGAATGCAAGCTTCATTTGCTAGTCTGTGTTTATGTGTTATAACTGGGTTCTGTAATTACATGTTACAAATTCACGCTAGCATTGTTTAATTTTTACCAAGAGTCTCTGTATAGCATAAAGTATATAGCTTTCACATATTGTGAAATACATCTAAGAGCAGTGTAACACAGAGGATGCCAACATCATCGTATTGATCTATGTAGTCAGTAAGCGTTGGCAGCACATTGGCATCCCAGCTTGGAAAAGCACATGCGTACCACCTGGGCCTGTGTGTATGGGGCCCTGTCAAAAAAGGTTAATACCCCACCCGTTTGGCAGGAAGGACTGAGAGAAGAGGGTGGCAACTTCCGCTCCCCCTCACCTCTGCTTGCCCAGCTCACACAACCCTTTAACCACGATGCTAACCCTTTAACCACGATGGCGCTCTCCTAGCCAATACCAGTCTGGTTCACTATACTGGGTTCTTTATGCTTAGACTTTTTTAGAAAAAAGCAGGCTTATTATAAGGGACGAAGAAACAAAACAGAATAATGCAGAGGGTTGGACTAGGATCTGGGAGACCCAGGTTTGAATCCCCACTCTTCCGTGTAAAGTTGCTTGGTGACCTTAGGCCAGTCACACACACTCAGCCTAGCCTACCTCACAGGGTTGTTGTGAGGATGAAATGGAGGAGAGGAGCATGTTGTACACCCCTTTGGGTTCCCACTGGGGAGAAGAGTGGGATTTAAATGAAGTAAATCAAGAAGTAATTAAATAATCTTCAACATACCACTGTAAACTGAACTATTGATCAAATAAATTGTGGGGCAGGCTATCCCACCCCCTGTTCCCTTTGGGGCTTGTAATCGGCCACATGTTAACAGTGGCTGCCAGTACATGAGGTGTATTATAAGTAATCGCTGTGGCTGGGATGAGGGGTTGGCAGACATTCAACAGCAGGGGGGTGTATGGAGACAATGGTGAAGGAGGAAAAAGGAAGGAGGAAGAAAGAGGGCAGAAACAAAATCTCAAGGAGCTGCTTGGAGTTGCTTAGTCTGAGGATTTGTTTAGTAACAGACATGCTGGTCCTGGACAAATACTGCAAAGAATGCCAAGGAATGTTTCATTTGTAGCAAAAGAGAAATGCGTTGTGACTTCACTTCTGCTCTCAGCTTCCAGAAGCGCTGAAGCAGGCCGAGAGCGATGGCAGGAATTAGCCGTTGCATTCGTGGATATTTTACTCGCACAAAAAGTGTTTCTTGAACACTCCGTCCACCTGTGTCTTCAGACTCTGACACAAGGATCTGCATAAAGCATCTTATACAAGAGTTCACACACGCTATCCTCGTTGTCATCATCTTTGTGCACCATATTCCGTAGGGCGGCCTGTGGTACCCAGGAGAAGCGGCACTGTCTTCATTTCTTCCATGGAAGGTGGCTGAAGAAGTAGGCAGAGCCAGCATAGGTAGGGAGGTGATGCTGGAGACTCAAGAACAATGTATACACCCGTCCCTCAGTAAGGCTGCCATATTCAATCTCAGGTGGGGTTCCTATAACTTTTATAATTGCCCAGAAGGAAGAATTTCAGCTAGTACAGTTTCTCCCCTTATTAGGCTGCAGTAATGGGAAGAGATGCACTAGCTTAAATTCTCCCTTCTGCATGACTACTGAAGGGATGGCAATCCTATTTTGCATTGTCAGCAGTGGACAGGGGAGAAACTGTGAAAATGGGGTCTTGTGAAATGATTTACTTGTGACTTAAGAGATCTGCCATGAAGCTCCCCCTCTTTTTTTTTTTTTAAGGCTAATTGTAGTGTGTATTTTTAACCCTGCACAGCAAATGGCAACTACAGCAGGAAGGGAGAGAGAGGTGATTTACATCAGCATGGGAGGCTAGCTAAACCCGTTCCCTAGTGCTAAAGGGCTGATTTAAATCACACGCAGCTAGCTACTTCTTCACACATGCTGAATAACACACTTTCAATCCACTTTCAATACATTTTAACGATTGTTTGCAAGTGGATTTTGCTGTTTCACTGTAAAATCCATCAATGTCCCATGTCACATCTCATTTGCCCTGGCTGATTCATATCGTAAAAGTTATCGTGGTAGACATGTGACTGCCACAAGAACTTTGGATCAAATGTGCACCTGGATTTTTGCACTGGGAACTTAATTCCTGGATACTCAGAGGCTTCTGATTGGAACTGTGGCTTGTGGGAAGAAGGAGCTTAAGCCTCTCTCCTCCGTGCCATTTTCCCAACCTGAAACAGCTCTGGGGAGTCAAGATTTGTCCTGTTGAGGAAGCTTACATGTACTGATGACTAGATACCTTTTCCCAATGAGAATAAGAGCAATTCCCAGGGCCATTTCATGTAAGGAAAGCAGCAGGGGAGGGGAGAGTCTTAAGTTTGTTCTTTCTGTATGCCATGGGCCAAATCCAAATTGGTCTTGTCTGTGCCTGAGAATTGAGTTCCTGGTAGCACACATCTCTGGGCAGTCCACATGTCCACCAGATGGACTTTGTAACATTGACTACAGTTGTCAGGACTGACAGCCAACCAATGGAAGACTAGAAGGTGGGGGCATGGACAGGTGGCCATCAGTTGACGGCATGACATCACTTCTGGGAAAAATCTGGAAATGATGCCATGCCTTTCTAGGAATTGGCCAAAACTCTGTGGTAAAACCATAGAGTTTATGCCAATTCCTAGAGAGGTGTGAAGACATGTCCAAGTTTTTCTGGAAGTGATATCACACTGTCAACTGATGGCCATTATTTTATTTTATGTTTCTTATTCATGCTGCAGGGGATCCTCCACCCCAACTAGGTGAATTGGCCCACAGCTCCATGTTGTTTGAACAACTCCTCATGCATATTCTGGCTCTCTCTGAATTGTGCGTAATGAACCAAGTAATAATTGGAAATTAACTGTCAAGTTCAAAAAAGAAGCATTTATAATATAAAAAGGAAAGGTGGAGCTCTGCATTGAATGAGATGTCTCCAAAATATATGTTCTGACAATAGTCATGAAAGATAGGTTTAAAAACGAAGCATTGTTTGAAGTCACAGGATAGAATTCCCGTAGACTCCCAAAGAAGTTGAGATCATTACATAATTGTTATTTTTTTCTTTGCTGAGCACAATGAGTTCTGTCTACTCACCATCCTGCTACTGTGGTTATCAATCCCTGCCCCTTAGGGATGCTGTCTTGGCTGGCCCAGTTTCTTCCTTGCCATCAAATCTCCAGGCATCCCTGTTGCTTGCAGTGCCTCCTTCCTGCTGTGTGAAACTTGTCTGCAAGCTTCCAGCTGTTGTTGACTCTTCAGCTTGCCACTGTGAAGTTTATCCTCCCAAGTCACATCACTACAGCACAAAAGCTTTACACTGGATTCCTCAGCAAACAAAAGAAAGGAGGAAGTTCTCTATGGGAACCCTTGAAGACAGTACAAAAATAAAATGTTGATGCTCACAGCAATGAAGATCAGCTCCAGAAAGCCCACAAACATGCAGAACGGGAAAAACCCGAGACCAATGCATGGGCTCTAGGTGGGTGGGGGTGGTTTGCTGCAAAGCCGATCTTCAAGCTTGCGAATCAACCCTGCACAAAATCAGGAGGGAGGGAAGCATACAGAACAGGCCTTGGAGAAAAGATTAATCCAATGTGGCTCAAAGTACCAGATGGAATAGTATAGATAAAGGACAGATTATTTCAACACAAAACACACCTTTTTAGGAACATAATTCTTGCTGTCTCCTCTATCTTTTATGTTATGATTTCACACTACGTTTGTTCATTCATGTGACACCAGAAGGAAAGAGTCTCAATTGGGTTAGATCTGCATGGAACAGATCATTTCTGCTTTCCCTTTCCTACTGCTGCCCATTGTGCATCCCAAAATGTGGCTCCTCGGATCCAGGGAACTCCTTGTATGTGCAGAAGTACCCGTTTGCTTCTGCAAGTGGACTTCAACCCAACCATTGCTATCAACACTGCTGTTTTTAAAAACTCAGTGTATTCACTATTACACTAATAGTATTACCATTTATTACATGGAAACGCATTAGGCTCTTCCTGTGTGGGTCAGGCTGGTCACCAGGACACTGTCAGCCAGGCAGCTGATGTTATAATTTAATAGTGCTAATCAGCTCAAACTGGGGGGAAAATTATAGAGATGAATTTCCATCGATGTAAACAGTAAACAGAGGAGAAGTAGGTTCATGATCAGAACAGAACCCACTGTACGGACGGAGAATCTGGGAGGGAAATGATGGCCCAGGCTAGCTCAATCTCATCATATTTTGGAAACTAAGCAGGATCAGCCCTGGTTAGTACTTGGATGGGAGACCACCAAGGAATTCCAGCGTCGCTATGCAAAGGAAGGCAATGGCAAACCACCTGGATTCCTCTCTTGCCTTGAAAACCCTCTGGGGTTGTCATAAGTCAACTAAGACTTGATGGCACTTTCCACCACTGAATGATTTGCAAAGCACAGAATCCACCAATATGTGGATCCTCTATTACAATTCTTCATGCTGCTCATGATGGGCTTGATGGTGGAGAATGGCTGTGTTCTGGAGCCACCCTTTGGGGATATCCACAAGGGTTACAGGCTTGTAGGGTTCCCCTGTGGTGTTGTGGTTTCTGATTTGGCACAGATGCAACAGGGCTTTTCCACATGCCGTTTCCCTTTCCTGGACCCCCAGCAGTGGCCCTGCATCATTCAGGGCTTTTTTTTTTTAATTGGCAATTGAATGACGATATAATAATTTGTGTATTGGGTTCTCTCAATTCCCAGCTTTTGTTTTTAAAAAGCAAGTATCTAGCCCCTTTCATTACAGGGATATAAAGGGAATGGCATAACTCTGCAACCAAAGGGACTAGAAACGCCTTTTTAAAAATGAAAGCTGAGACCATGATGCACAGATTGGTATATCATCATAACGATATAACAATATCCCATTGCCAATTTTTTTAAGTGGGGGAGAGAAAATAGTCATTGCAAGGTCAGAGCATAGAAAATGGTAGCTGTGGGGCGGGGGGAGGACTAGGAAAATCCTAACTTTCCCAAACATGTGACAGCCATCCAGACTTTCCTGCTATCTTTTGCAACATTTTGCAACAGAGCAGATTTGGGAAAGATCAGAGAAAAGCCAGGGAAACCCTGGGAGTTGCCCGAATGCACTACAATGCTTCTCAACAGCATCAAACCCCCTACCTATGCGGAAATGGTAGGGGTCCAGCTCCAAATTGTGAAATACCTGGAACCTCAGCGGGGTATAGTGCCATAGAGTCCACCTCCCAAAGCAGCCATTTTCTCCAGCGGACTTGATCTCTGTAGTCTGGAGATCAGTTGTAATTTCAGAAGTTCTCCAGTTCCCTTCCACCGAGGTTGGCAACCCTTGAAAACGGTCACTTGGAGAGTCATGGGACTTAATGCAGAGAACCTTCATTCATAGGGCTGCCAACCTCCAGGTACTGGAAGAGATCCAAACAGCACTCACAAGGTAATATAAAGAGAAAATAAATTTATGAAAGTGCAGGTAAGTGCAAAAAGTGAGCATATATACATACAAGAATCAAGAAGATACACAGCCAAAATGTTTCATATGATTAGCAAAATTAGTCCAGCAAGGTATGCAATGTAGCAAAGGAAATAAATGTCCATTGAATCACAAAAAACACCATATAATTGTCCATAAAAGACTTTCCTGTGCTTCTAAGTAGCTGGTGGACAAAAGATGTCTGAGGCAAGGCCCACAGTGAAGAGGTGCCAAGAAGAGGTGCCAGGACGTGTCGTCTAGATCATGCACACGTTTCGCATATGGCTTCATCAGCTACACGTATCAAAGAAGTTCATAACAATCATACCAATTTCAAAAAGGGACCAAAAGGATTTCTATCTAGGTCTCCAAAGCATATAATGAAACTGACAAGGTACGAGTTCAAATAGGAAGCATTGGACATTGAAGTCCCTCCCCTCCCCAAACCCCGCCCTCCTCAGGCTCCGCACCCAAAACCTCCCACCGGTGGCGAAGAGGAACCTGGCAACCCTATTCATTCATGGGGTGGGGGGATAGGTTGAGGCTATCATGCTGAAAGGAAATGCCTTTTCACCCTCCTTCTAAAAATAAGCAGTAAGCATTGAGCAAACAGAAGGGGGAGGAGGAGTTTTCAGGTACTTCTTAAAATGTGCACTGTTAGTATGTGAAGTAGAAAGCTGAGGGAAATAAGGGACACTCCTGTTGTTCGATGCCAGGGACGGAGAACTGGAAACCACAGGCTGGCTTGAGGCTCAAATCTATTTTACTGAGCTCTGTAGAGATTGACAGGCTAGAACAGCTAGGAAAGATCCTGCCGCAGCCGCAATAATTGTATGTTTCTTTGGAATGGCATGCTTTGGAATAAGAGTCAACTCCCTCCAATTAAGTATGTCTCTTAAAAATGCAGGGACATCTGGCACCTAGGAGTTTCTCCCTTTCTAATGATCGTTTTCTAAAGCACCAGTTGGCTGAAGCTGCTCCCTTTCGTCTCCTGGCTGGGTTTGCATGTAGACACTCAGCCAGGCGTTCAGCAGCAGGGTCACGCAGCTGGGAAAATGCAACCCTTGCAGCTTGTTTGGCTCCTGAGCCATGTGGCTGAACATGAGCGTGGGCAGGTGGCCAGCTGTTTCCCTCTGAGGCTGGGTCAAGGCAGTCCAGGAGGGAGTCTTGTTTACCTCTTGCTGCTCGTTGCCAGTAAGGGGATTGCAACGGCCTGTGAAGCTGGACCAAATGCAGAATGCCAGTGGGTGACTGATCCGGCAAAGCCTTTTAATACACATGCATGTCGCTTACCTTTTCCCATCGGTTACTAAGGGTGCTAAAAGTGGACCGCTAGTAAGCCATGTGCTTGGAATGCACCGGAGAATCTGCAGACAAAGGAGCGGTGCAAAATACCCCAGAGTCAGGTGTTTTACACTGACCTTGCTGTAGCGGTTGTTACTGTTACGGTTGGACTGGTTGAGGCCTGCACATTCTGTAGTTTGGGAATGGTGTTTTCCCAACCTCTACTAAACTGATAGGAGTGCTGGGCAGGTCAGTCCTACTTCAGCTGCTGCAGCCAAAACAGAAGCTTGAGTTGCTGCTGCTGCCGCAACATTTTCTGTGTGGCACATAGTGCAGAGTCTGCAACTCTTTCCCCCCCGTTCCGTTTACATTTCCCCTTGATGCTCAGCATTGGTGGCACAACTGTGGTGTAAGGGAAGACAGCATTATCCTTTGTTTCCCTCCACAATGCTTTAAAACAAATCCCCTTCTGCTGAACAGGACTGAAAGGAACATTGGTGCACAGGGTTTCCAATTTCCAGGTACTTTAGTAAAAAATACAGCATAAAGGCTCAGAAATAATGCCACAACTATGTATGCATTATCAGCAACCCAATATCTAAATACAGGTAACTAGCTGGAGATCTCCTGCTATTACAACTGATCTCCAACCGATAGAGATCAGTTCACCTGGAAAAAATGGTCGCTTTGGCAATTGGACTCTATGGCATTGAAGTCCCGCCCCTCCTCAAACTCCACCCTCCTCAGGCTCCACCCCAAAAATCTCCCTCTGGTGGCAAAGAGGGACCTGGCAGCCCTATTATAATGCCATTCAGCTCTCCCTGTATGCCATACAGCCAGAGTGGTGTAGTGGTTCAGAGCTGTGGTTTGGAGTGGTGGACTCTGATCTGGAGAACCAGGTTTGATTCCCCACTCCTCCACACGGGTGACGGAGGCTAATCTGGGGAACTGGATTTGTTTCCCCACTCCTACACACGGAGCCAGCTGGGTGACCTTGGGCAAGTCATTCTCTCTCAGCCTCACCCACCTCACAGGGTGTCTGTTGTGGGGAGGGGAAGGGAAGGTGATTGTAAGCCGGTTTGAGTCTCCCTTAAGTGGTAGAGAAGGTTGGCATATAAAAACCAACTCTTCTTCTTCTTCCCTCCAAAGCAGCCATTTTCTCCAGGGGAACTGATCTTGGTCATCTGGAGATCAGTGGTAGTAGCAAGAGACCTCCAGGTACCACCTGGAGGGTGGCAACCCTAGTCTTCACATGTGCCATAGTCCTGATCCAAATCAGGCACTGTATAAGTGGGAGCTGAAGAGAACTTACAACTCGTGTGTGATTGCATCTGACACAGGGTGGAGACATTAGATCCAATTTGTGTTCTCCACAATATGTGAATTGGCTAGAACAGCATTTATGTTGGCAACCTTGAGCCCATTGCGGGGGGGCACTGGCAGAATTAAACATGCATATCTGTTTAAAACATTTTAAACTCTTGAATGATACCCCCTTTGCGATTTTAAATCATAATTTAAGGGTCTTTTCTGGAAAGAAAACACAAAGTAGTAAATAAATGGGGAAAGTGTGTTCAGTCACCCTTCCATAGGGTTGCCAGCTCCGGGTTGGGAAATACCTGGAGATTTTGGGGATGGAGCCTGAGGAGGGTGGGGTTTGGAGAGAGGAGAGACTTCACTGCCATAGAGTCCAATTGCCAAAGTGGCCATTTTGTCCAGATGAACTGGTCTCTATCCGCAGGAGATCCGTTGTAATAGCAGGAGATCTCCAGCCACCACCTGGAGGTTGGCAACCCTACCCTTCCAGGAAACCATGATTTTTGCATTGTTTCACCAACAGTGGATCTTATGAAAAGTTATCCTAGTCTGAGCCAATTGACTGTAGTGAGCTGAGACTGAAGTAACTCTGCATAGGATTGCACTGATGGTGAAATAAGTGAAAAAAACACGTTTTCCTGGAAGGGTGACTGAGTTTGCTGGTACGAAACTGAAGCAAACTTGCATTTCCTTGTATGGTTTGAAGTGAGAGTAGGTATTTGGGTTGTGCAGGTCTAGCTGCCTCTCTCCCCCCCCCCCCCAGTTAAACTGTAACAGGCAGTTAGAGATTGCCACTTCCTTAATCCCTTTGGCACCCTGTTAGTAAGAAAGGAGCTAAAAATGTTGCTCCAGATGACAGAAGAGTATTGAGCGTGGATTGCGTGTGTGCATGGGGGCGGGGGATGATTTATGAAAATGATGGAAGCCTGGGGCTGGTCTGAGCTGCATGAATTAAAAGTCTAGATTCTTTGCACTTGTGTAGACTCAAATAAATACAGCGAGGCTCAAATTAAAACAGTGAGGCTGCACCAGCAAAAAGCTGGGACCACAACACTGTTCTCACCAACGTCGTACTTGGGGCAAAAGGGGTCAGGAAGCTTGCTACTGGCAGCTCCCCCCCCCCCGGCATGCCCCGGGAATGCCTCCCGGGACGCCGGTGTGGGCCTTTGCACTGGTGGGACGCCGGTGGAAGGCCCAGTCGGTGTCCCTGGGTGGCGCTGCTGTGGCAGCACCAGGAGAATGGTGTCTGGGTCTCCCTGCTGGCGTCCGTGCCACCCTGGATGGCGTAGGTGGCAAGGGCTCTGGTGCAGGGGGCACGAACGCCTGCACAGCCCCTTCCTGGCCTCCTTGAGGCTCAGGAATGGGCTGTAAGGCAAAGTTTTGACTCTGAAAAATGAGGACATCTTCGAGCTGTGCGGAACAGAGAGCACACTGTCAGAAAAATCAAGAAAGTCTGGACAAATATTTCACAACGAAAAATGACATGTTAACTAGAAAGTAGCTATTGTATAACACAACTTAAGCATATTTACTGAGAAGTAGAGATCTCCAGCCGATAGAGATCAGTTTACCTGGAGAAAATGGCCACTTTGGTAATTGGACTCTATGGCATTGAGGCCCCTCCCCTCCCCAAATCCCACCCTCCTCAGGCAACCTTGCCTGTACCTTTTGCTTAGAAAGCAGAATTTCCTTCTAATAAAAGTGCTGCAAGGACTGGAAGAAGCACCAGGTGGAAGGATTTTGCCCTTCTGGGCAACTGGAAACAGTACAGAAGGCTTCTCAGTGTCTGACCCTAAATGGGCCCCCATGTACTTAATTTTGGTGGCACATACTGCATTTTCTTCGTTCCAGCTGCCCTTGTCTGTATGTGAGAGGAAAATTCCTGAGCTGCTCATTCAGGGGAAAACATTATGATTGCTAGAAGGCATTACCACCCTCAAAGCATGCTGAGGGCTCGATTTAAGCCAGGGCTCTTTGCCCTGGTTCATCCCTTCTGCCAAGGGATCTGTTTACATGCGCTCTGGCAAGGAGCCCCAACTAAAACGAAGCTCCTGACATACGGTCTCTACAAGGCTCCTGTTTCCTGAACAGATGCAAAACACACAAAAGAATGAATCCACTCAATCTGTCTCCACCAATGAAGTGATATTTGAAAGCTCAGGATATATATTAAATAAGTGGTATGATTCAGTTAAGTTTCTACCGCCTGAGGAAAACCCAGAAGAGGTCAGGTGATATTATCAGGAAAAGTCAAAACCTGAAAAGGAGATGGCAAAAATGAAGGGAATGAGGGTGTGGCAAATGGTTTCTTATGGGGTTAGTTAGACATAAGCAAATATGTTTACTCATATTACTCACATGTAATGATTCTAGCGGTATAGTTGCAGTATAGAGGTATAGAGGTGTCTGTTGCAGCAAAAAATAAGATTTTGTGAACTAGAGTCCACTTCTTCAGCTGTGGGCTGTAATAATAAAAGTTGGCTCTTTTAAAATAAAAGTTTAAAATCTTGTTAAGTCTTCAAGGTGCCTGTTAGACTCCTGTTTATGGGGGTTACCGCACTTTGTATTCCCAGCGATGTATTAAGAGTTTGAAAATGTTATAAAAAACATCGCTTTAAAAGGGTTTTTAGATACCACGGCTTATAAATGGTTGGAAGACGTCTTCACAGCTAAAGGGGCCAAACAAAGTGCGAACAGTATTTTTTATAACGTTTTCAAACTCTTAATACATCGGTGGGAATACATAGAAAGTGCGAACAGTATTTTTTATAACATTTTCAAACCCTTAATACATCGCTGGGAATACAAGTGCAGTAACAGCCTATAATTCATACAGTAAACATCTATAGGTGCATGAATGGCTGCATGCTCATGTTTTTTGAATGAATACTTTGTTTGTATTGTATTCGCTGGTTAGTCAGATAGTTGAATCTGAGGGTTTGCTAAGCCCTCTGCTTCGGTGTAAGGTTCAGCTTCAGTCAAGTGTTAAAGAATCAGGTGTGAGACGGGGGGCTTGGGGTGTATATATCACTAAAGTACCTTGCAGTACAGACAGTAAAGTCAACATGCTGATGTTTTTGGTCTGTCAGCTAGAGAAGTACCTGTGGAATGGGGGAGAGGGTTCTTTACATTTTGATAAGGGAGGCAGAGTCTGTTCTTTGAGGTCAATCAGCTCTAGGCTGATCCTGCATTGAGCAGGGGGTTGGACTAGATGGCCTATATGGCCCTTTCCAACTCTATGATTCTATGGTTCTAAATATTAAAGGTTTCCTTCCCCCTTATGTGATGGAGTGGCTGCTGTTGATTGAGAAGGGACTGTAAATCAGTAACAGCATCTTAATGTTGAGAACTTAAAATAGCCCTCTAGGGCCCCTGACTCTTTAATCAGCCTCTGGATTTATTTAATTAAAATACTTCTATCCATGCCTTTCACCTGAGCATCTCAGGAACCAAGGTGGGTAACTACCATATAAAAACAACTTGATAAAAAAAATTACAAATATTGCACATACATTTAAAAACATTTGAAACACTTTATTCTCCCTCTGTCCAGGCTCAGGCTGCCACACACAGTAAACAAACAAACAAACAAACGAATGAATGAATAAATGCATCAATTTTCTCCAGGGGAACTGATCTCAGTAATGTGGAGATGAGCTGTAATTTCCAGGGGATCCCCAGGTCCCACCTGCAGGCTGGCATCCCTATCTTGAATGTATACTGGTTCTGCAAGTGATTTCTTAGGAATTGTGCAGAAGGCTGCTTCTATGCAGCAAGGATTCTCCATGTTGCTTCTATTGCCACTGTGAAAGCAGGGACATACATGTTAGCGATGAAACTTCCATGAGTGGAAGACTTCTGTGCACTTTCCTTTGTCTTTTCCCCTGACTGGTCTCTTCTGTGCATATTCCACAGCAAGTCCACACTGGCTCTTGTTGGTGCGGTCATCAAACCTGTTTGGCAACTCATTGGCACATAATAATGGGTTTGCTAAAATTTGCCACAGATTGCTATAGCACAATATCAACATACAAATAGTATCTTTCCGGCCATCTTGCAGGTTTCACTTCTCATTCCTTTCCAGGCAATTGGGACAAAAACTACCTGCACTTTTCCTCTTATATCTCTACAACAAAAGGGGCTGGAGACTTCATATTTTAAATGAAAACTGGGAATGCAGAGGATCTAAAATCTGAAGTGAAAATAGATGTGGTGATACATAGTTATAGTAGAATAGCAATTACAAAACTTGGTGATGCTTGCTGAAAATCTGATTTTAGCATTTGAATCTGGGAGAACTGGAACGTTAAGCCTATGCTATTCCAATGATCTACAACTTCAGCAGAGGATTAAATGGCTGGGATACCATTTGGAGGAGGCAACAGAAGGTGCCTACTCGGGCCCTTTAATAAACCTCTTTACTGTCTGCTCCCGTGGTAAGAGTATTATTTCATGGCCTGGGTTCTAGTGCAGCTACCACTTCCTTCCTCTATCCAAAATTACTGTCGCTGGCAGGAAAAGAGGTCACCTTTGCCTTGTGGAAATCTTGGGACTAAGACTCATGTCTCCTGGTTCCCTTTGCTCTGTCCCTTTCCTCTGAGCTACCACCACGCTCAACACAGGACTGCTTCTTTATGACCTTGCTCTTGAAATGTTTCAGTATATTCCATGATCTATTTTAATATTTTATTTGCTAATCCACTGTATTTGTATTATTATTTGTTTGTTTTAGTAAATTGTGATCGCCAGTGGCTATATACAATAAAAATTTCCTCTTATGACCCTGATGTTGTGGCTTCCATCTCTTTCACTTGCAAAATGCTTACTTCCATCCCAGAAATAGCAAAAAATGTGTGGCGTGCAGTGTTAAGAGTACTGTCCATGAAGTCACCTTGGCAGGTCACAAACTCTTGAAAAACAGATAGCCTCAGTTCACCTGGAGAAAATGGCCACTTTGGCAATTGGACTCTACGGTATTGAAGTCCCTCCTCTCCCCAAAGCCTGCCCTCCTCATGGGTTTTCCACACAACCTTTCCTTGGAGATCTCTGCTGGGAGGGAAGGTGCTGCCATGTAACTGCAAAATCTAAGCTGCTTTGGGGTTATATTTAGCCTGAAAGGTGGGATATAAATGTCTTAAATAGTCAGACCAGAGCATAACATCCATATCCCTGTATTTGTATCACTGCCACCTACAGGATATGAGGGTCCTTGTAGACCCCCACTGAAAGGGGAGGCCTGGAACCAGAGCATCCTGTTTTTGACATTTAAGGGAGCTCAGGGCAAGGATAGAATGGCAGCTATTAGTGCAGGGACCAGTCTTTCAAAAGGTAAAGGTAGTCCCCTGTGCAAGCACCGGGTCATTCCTGACCCACAGGGTGACGTCACATCCTGACATTTACTAGGCAGACTATGTTTACTGGGTGGTTTGCCAGTGCCGTCCTCGGTCGTCTACACTTTACCCCCAGCAGGCTGGGTACTTGTTTTACTGACCTCGGGAGGATGGAAGGCTGAGTCAACCTTGGGCTGACTACCTGAAACTGACTTCTGCCAGGACCGAACACAGGTGAGCAGAGCTTTGACTGCAGTACTGCACCAAATGGCCCTGCTTCCTGCCCAAGGTCTGTAGTAGGTTTTCACGGTAGGAAGAATGAAAACAGACTTCTGAAAAGTAAGCCTAGGATTTCAGTAAAGATTGCTTAATTATGACTAGTAACCAAACCTAAATGTTAACCTCGTCTCAGTTTGTTGTTGTTAATATTCCTGCCAGTCAGGAGAGAGAGGCTTCTGGCAGGCTGCCACCTTGTAAGGGTCAGAAGTGCTGTGGTTTCCACACGTGTTGATTTCAGACAGTAATGGAGCGGTTAAAGGCATGGGCTCATGAAACATGAGGGCACACCTTCGGTTCTGGTAATGTGTTTATGCCTCTTTTGCATGCACAGAGATCATGCAGAAGAAGGTTATCGAATAAGAACCTGATAACCTTTTGAAGCCAGTAGAAATGTCTTTGGTACCTCTCTAGTGCCATCTTGTGGCTATTATATATATATAATATATATATATATATATATATATATATATATATATATATATATATATATATATATATATATATTGAGCACCACCAAATAATCCACATATGTAGGTTCTTCCCCTCTGAAGGCTACATTGGCACCTAATCTTTTAAACATTCCTTATTCTACGTGGATTTACCTGTGCTAACTCCACTTTTGAATACTGTTTTTCTCTAGCATATACAATTTGATTCCATGAAATTTACTGATTGATCTTAGGCCAGTCATTTTTGTTCCCCTAACCTACCTCATAGGATTGTTGTGAGGGTAAAATGGAGAAGGAGAGAGCCATGTACCGGTATATCCTCTTATGCTCCTTGGGGGAAGGGTGGGATAAAAATATAATAAATAGAGAGCTGATATCTTATTGTGCCTCCAATGCATACTTCATTATGGGGCTGGGCTGGGAGACAGCTTTACTGAGGAAGCGGGTGTGCAAAGTCTCTTTCTCTGTCTAGGAGAAAATTCAGTTTTCAGACTTTAGTTTAAGAAATGTCAAATTATGTGATACCATGGACATTTTTTAAAGAACAGTTTTTAAAGAATGGGTAGATTTAAAGGCCTGGAGGAGTACAGATGAATGAATCCAGCAACTTTTTGCTTTTAGAAGACATATTTGCTATTCTCAATGTGTTTGTCCTCACCAGTCAAATGTGGTTCAAACAGTTAAATATGTGCAATTGTATTGTTTATTTTATGATATTCTTCCTTATACATTACCCCAAATCTACCCAATTTTCAAGGCAGATCTAACAAATTTTATAGGTCCCTTCCCCTTTCAGATCATTGTAATGAAACCATCTTTAAGCTGGCTAAATTCTGTGCTTTGGCTTGTTTAATAAGGAAGAACCTGGTTAAATATTTTTATTAATTATGCACATGTTATGGAGATGAGTTTATACAAGGCTATGTTTTTTTTTTACTGTATGTATGTATTTCCTTTTATGTGTTGCTAACTCCGTTGATTATGTTATTGCTGGCTGACCTAGGATTAGAATAAAATTAAGTTAAGGCTTTTGCAAAACCTGTACTTGTTGATGTACTGAACAACCCTTCAAAGTCTTCATGGTCTATAGATGAAAGCATCTTTGGGCCTTAGGCATATCAAGGTTGTTTGCTTACAAATGTACAAACCATTTTTTTGAATGAAGCTGTACTGTAATACGTTTGACATGTTTTTGCAGAGAGTTTACAAAGTCAAGTGTGTCATTATTGTTATTTACCCTCTTGCAGGAAGCAACCTTCTATCAGTCAAGAGAATGTGAGAGCAACCCAGAATGTTATTAAACCCTGAATCTCCACAGTGGAAGCTAAAAAGAGGCAGTGAGGGTAGGAGGAAAACAAAAGAGGGTGTTCGCACCCCAAGAATGATGTTCAATTGAGACTTTTTCCTTCTGGTGTCACATGAATGAACAAATGTAGTGTGAAATCACAACATAAAAGATAGAGGAGACTCCAAGAATTATGTTCCTAAAAAGGTGTGCTTTGTGTTGAAATTATCTGTCCTTTATCTATACTATTCCATCTGGTACTTTGAGCCACATTGGATTAATCTTTTCTCCAAGGCCTGTTTTGCATGCTGCCCTCCCTCCTGATTTTGTGCAGGGTTGATCCGCAAGCTTGAAGATCGGCTTTGCACCAAACCGCCTGCACCTACCTAGTGCCCATATGCATTGGTCTCAGGTTTTTCCCGTTCTGCATGTTTGTGGGCGTTCTGGAGCTGATCTTCGTTGCTGTGAGCATCAACAAAATGTCAGTGATGTTGTTTTTGCCGGTGTCAGAAACCCTACCCCTTTATTCTTCTTTTGGGGGGGGCGCATATGTATTAACGATACTGCACACTATCGCTAAATTAGAAGTGACCCACACTTGATCTCCAGCCAACAGAGATCAGTTCCCCTGGAGAAAATGGCCGCTTCAGCCATTGGACTCTATGGCATTGAAGTCCCTCCCCTCCCCCAAACCTGCCCTCCTTAGGCTCCATCCCAAAAACTTTCCGCTGCTGGCAAAGAGGGACCTGGCAACCTTACCATCCCTAGCCAGGCCAGGCCCCAATGTGTCCTCCCTCAAAGGCCAAAATAGGCCTAGAAAGGGCCCTGCCCTCTCCCCACTACCTTTCACTGGAAGAAACTGAAGCCTGGAATCTGTGGTTGCCTAGCAACAAGCACTGAGGGAAATCCATTGCTTAAAGCTACAGACACTCCTTTTATAATTTAAACCTCCCCAATGTATTTTTTGTAGATTTCAGATTTTTCTGCAAACAGGTTTGTATGTAAAAAGATCTGTCTTGCCTGTTCGCAGTTCCAGTCACCGGATTTAAGTATCCAAAGATTTGCCAACTCTCTGTTAAGAATACAAGATTGCAACCTTTTAGAGGTAAATAGAAAATGTTGTTTACACAAGGATATTATAACATATGCATGTGAAGCTACCTTATACTGAATCAAATCATTGGTCCATCAAGGCCAGTTTTGTCTACTCTGACTGGCAAAGGCTCTCCATGGTCTCAGGCAAGGGTCTTTCATGTCACCTACTATCAGATTTTTTTAAACTGGAGATGTCAGAGTTTGAACCTTTCTGCATGCCAGGCAGATGCTCTACCACTGAGCCACAGCCCCTCCCTAAACTACATAAAATTATACAGATCTGTGAGCAGTTCACATGGACCACATGTTTGATTGCGATTTCAACATGGGGAAAAGCATGGCAAAATAAATGGGCTGGGGTAACCTATGCAAAAATATGGGCACTTGTTGGTTGGGGAAATTGAAGAAGGCTGCCTAAATGATCTAAAAATGGCATCGACCACCACTGCAATAATAGATTGATGCAGCATTTGTGGTATCTGGGGAGTTTCAAGGTCAAAATTAAGTTTTGACATCAAAGCTTTTTTAACATAATAAACTGTAAACTTCCAGACGAGTGCCACAAAAGAACACTGATTTGGCTTGTCTTGGATCCTAGGAAAAATTGTTGTGGTAGCAGCAGCATTTCTTTATGTGTGTTAGATCATTCATGATGGAAATATATGCTTCTAGCAGATGAGTGCTATTTTAAAACCATGTTTATTTTTGAAGAAGGAAACATCAGTACAGGTACCATATAACAACTTTTCTAATAATATACCTATATATATAAAAATGGCTTCTGGGAAGAGCAAACTACAAGACTAGAAAAGGAAAGAGGCCAAACAGAAACAAAATTGGGGTTTTATTTAAAAAAAAAAGAGAGATTTCAAAAACAGAAAAAATAGGGGGGGGAATCACTGACACACATCGACATTCGAAATAAATGTATTTTGACAATGGAAATAATCTAAACTACTATGAGATATTTACCATCACCCCCCCATCACATTGTAGGACTAATTAAGAATACTGTAGTGTAGGAACTGAGCTAGGAGAAGGCAAGTTTCCGCCTGTCTTTATGGGTGGTTCCATGTTGCCACTTAGTCTGGAACTGCCATGATCAGATCTCTCAGTTTTAACCAACAACCAAGTAATGTTGTTAGCAACCTTGCATTCCAGCATTTTTTGTGTTCTCCCCCTTCTATTTCAGGCTTGATTTGTGTCATTTTAAATGTAATTACAGAACCAGACTGCCTCATGTGGAGAATCATAGCACTGTTGAGGTTTCATATGGCTCTCATGTCCCCTTCCAGCTTAATTCGTTGATTCCTGGTGGTTTTCTTCCAGCATGTAGGTTCTCTCTTAGCATTTATGGATGGACAACTCTTGTCATGAGGGGAAGGAGGATTTGTATCATTTCATTTTGGAGAAAGTTAAACCTGCTGCTGTTAAAATTTTGTATTAGCATAGCTGTGAAATAATGATTTTGCAATCCTGGACAGACGGAAGCGACTTGACGGCACTTAACACACACAATCCTGAACAATGAAATTTTTTTAAAAATTGAGAAGTCACAGTGGCTGGCTACAAAATAAAAAGCTGTACTTAAGCACCTTACCACCACCACACCAAGGGAACAAGGAATGATAATTAAACATTTGATTCATGAATGCCCTGAGAGAATCATCCAAAATCCAGAACACAATCCACATAAAACCTTTTATTAGGACCAACCAAATGACATGTAACAGTGTGGAAGAATCCGCCAGCCACAGAACGAACAATCAGTAATTAATTAGACTAAAACCAAAGGAAGAAGTGGAACCTGTCCTGAAGGTGACTTACCTCTGAGTAGATGTCCTAAGACTGATCAGCATTTCTCAAATTGGGATTCAGAGTCTGTAAGGATAGGCCGAGGGGGTCTGTTGACTCCTTTGCGAGGATAAAATGGTAGGAGTCGCTGCTGCTTCCAGGTCATCTCATAGCACTAGCCAGAAAACACACTAGTTGGTTGCTGGGGAACCAGTAGTTTACCGCTAAGAAGTCCAATTGGTTGAGTAGCAACCAATTGGTTGAGTAACTCAAAGTATTTCCAGCCCCCCACTGGCAATCCCCAGGAGCTTTTTGTGGGCAGAGTCTGGGGAGGGGGAGGAGCATGAACGGCATGACATCACTTCTGGTTGAGTGGCCGGAAATGACATTGCCGCATCTGTGCTCTAGGAATTCCCCAAATCTCTATGGTAAATCCAATAGAAATTTGGGGACTTCCTCCAGTGGTGCTGATACAGCAACGCCACTTCTAGCCTCTCAACCAGAACTGAAGTCACAGCATTTGGACAAACTTCCCCCCTTTTCCCTCCTGCTGCTCTGTAGTGCAAGGGTAGGAGCTGGGATGCAGGGAGAGGAGGTTGCCCACCATGGTGAGCCCCTCGGCAGCCCTAGCCAGGGGGAAAGGAGGGGAGGGTGGTAGGGGTTAGTCCATTAAAAGTTTAAATCAAAATCAAATCAGCCTGCTTAGGATTGCTCCCTGATACCTAGAGAAAACTTGCCTTCCAGGCAGTCTTGATCATGGTAAATGATAAATAGCAGCAATATTGTACGTGAGCAGTACTTTTCTTAACTAAGCATGCAGGTTCTTATCTGATATCAAACGGAAGGCACCCATGCCTTATAATTTATTTATTTATTATTTTACTCAATGTGTACCCCGCCCTTTCCCAACCTGACTCAGGGCGGCTTTCATCATTATATACATGCATAAACAACAACATACAGTTAAAATTCAAATACAAAACCCAACAATAAATTCTAATAATAAAATCAGATCAATCAAATGGTACTTATTTATCAGTGCAAAGGACCACGATGGACCTGGGAAAAAGCAATCAGAGCCCCCATTCAGAGTCTGAATGAGACAAGCAGAAGAAAAATGGGGGGGGGAGGGAGGCCAGCTATGATAGAACCATTGCTGCCCTCAACCATAGACCCGGTGGAGCATCTCAGTCTTACACTGAACTGTGATAAATCTGCAGGGCCCTGGTCTCACTGGAAAGGGAGTTCCACCAGGCTGGGGCTGGGGCCAAAGAGGCCCTGGCCCTGGTCAACAAAAGCTGGACACTCTTCGGGCCGGGGACCACCAGTAAGTTGTTGCTTGATGAATATAGTCCATGTTATTATTGTAATATAACTTTAAATCCTATCATAATTTATTATGTCTGTGGATGCTATATTGATAGGGTTGCTAGGTCCCTCTTCGTCACTGGCTGGAGGTTTTTGGAATGCAGCCTGAGGAGGTCGGGGTTTGGGGAGGGGAGGGACTTTAGTACCATAGAGTCCAATTGCCAAAGCGGCCATTTTCTCCAGGGGAACAGATCTCTATTGGCTGGAGATCAGTTGTAATAGTGGGAGATCTCCAGCTAATACGTGGAGGTTGGCAACCCTACATATTGATGCTGCTCTGTTGCAGTGGCCCATAAGCATCCAATCAATCACAGGCAATAAAAAGGGTAGGGATTGGTCCAATGAAAGGAACAGACACATGATACAACCTTTTGAGGGAAGTGGACAGCTGGATCTGCTGGCAGCCAGCCTAAGAACCACTGTGATGCAGTTTGGTAACTGGAGCTAGATGACAAGTCCTCATTTGTTCCGATCTGTAAAATGGGAACGACAGTGACTATATCGCTGGCTTATTGTGAGCACATTACAAAATGCCTGGCACATCAGAAGGGCTATATAAATGATAATATCCACCTGCACTGTGTTTGCAGTCTTATCAGTGGCATGGAGGGTGCTATTGCATGATAGGATGGGTGTGTCTCCAGGGGTGGGGACGTGCTCTGGTGCCTCCTGTGCAATATCTCAGTCTACGGGTGGAGGCATACCTTCCTACATTCTGCTTTGCAGCTTATTTGGGAGGAGCAGGTCTGGGACATCCAGTCGCCCAGCTGTTTTCCCCTTTCTTCACAGTCTTGGAGTCTGCATTTTCTCCTTTCCGAGACACCAAGACAAGACATTCCAGTAACAACAGGAGTAAGTCCCGTCTCCACAAAAACTTCCACTTGAGTTGGGGGGATAACTGCGCTGTTCTGATGTTGTTAGAATGAGTACTCCTTTCTAGCAGGTCAGCACACAAACATACTACCTATTGTGAGCGCAGCAGTCCCATGTTTTCAGATGCAAGTTGCCACCAGACACCTCTAAAACAGCAAGAAAAGGGTGAGATCAAGCAAGAATCATGGCAGATGTGGGACGGGGGGGGGGAAGGAATGCTTCCATTATCTGATATTTTCCCTTAACTTCCTACCCCATCCTCTTATACACACAACAGCATGTGTTTGTGCGAATGATTTAAAGCACAGGATGGGCAGATGGGGCCCTGAATGCTTTCCTGACAATTGTCCTTCCAAAATCATTTTTAAAGTCGTTTTTTTCTCCATGGTCACTAGCATGCTTCTGCTGGGGAGCTCTGGAAGAAGAGAGTGTGTGTGTGTGGAGGGGGTAGCTTCCCCTCCTTTCCTGCCGATGCTGTATTGTAAGTCTCTCCCTCCCATGACTTCTTAAGGATTCAGTGGTAGACCCAGTTCTGCATTTTGTGTCTCTTTTGACCCTTAATCTTGCCAGGGCATTTGCCTACTCTCTAGAAGATGAATAGCTGCCAACTCTACTCATCAAAAACCTAACCACAGTGCAAAATTGTTACTGGCTAGACCTGATCTTCTTAAGGGTAATGCCTGACAAATTGCTTTGCATCTTACGAAGACTTTGACAGTTGTATCCTAGACTTGGAGATAAGAAATAGTAGTATACAGGGCAATGCCGCCTTGCAACACAGGCTGCCCATTCCTGAAGGGGGGGTAGATAGGCAGCGGCCAGGAGTGGCACAGCTGTGCCACCTCCACAGAGGTTTTCTGGCTGAAAAATAAATGTTTAAAATGCATTTTTTTTTAAATCAAGAACCATGAAACTTCTCCATAGAGTTACATGGGGCTACACCAGCTATTTTGCTGGCATAGCAACGCTGTAGCATACAGGGGCATTCCCAGGCTGAAAGAGGTTTGGAAGCTGACTAATGTCAGCTCTGCCTCTGGGAACACCCTGCAGTGCTGGTGTGGGCACCCGATTCTGGGTTTTCTCTGCCCACTTGGCAGTACCAGCAACCAAGGCCCGTGCTGTTGCGTTTCTCCACAGTGCCAGCATAAATGCCCCCGCCCCGGCATCCATACCACTTTATCATGGCACAAAGTGGCACAGAGGCCAGAGTGGGGTAATTTCGGCTCCTGTTGTGCTTCGCTCCCCCTTTCAGGATTGCACGGTTACAGGGGATCTGCTGGGCATCATATTTTTGTTACAATTTTTCAAAAGCTAGTCTGCGGGAAGCTTTGCTCCATTCATGGGCTCCATTCATGGGCTCCATTCATGGCGCGGTTTCAGGCTTTTCTCCAAAGAAAATAATGACTAGAAACTTGTTTTAGAACTTAAAAGCAAAGGAGAGCCATGCATGCAAATTCAAAAAGAAAAACAAAGAGGATGCATGACAATAGCCCCCTTGCTGAAGTTAAGGTGGTCTGATCTGGTATCAGTGCCTTGCATGGGATGCCTCCTGGCAATCTGATGGAAGCCATCTTGAATTCCACAAAGGAAGAAAAGCCGGCTACAAATAAAATCAATGTGAGCAGGCATGTCTTGAAGAAACTGACAATTGTCTGCTTCGTAATCTGGAAAGGAGGTTGCAGTTCTTCCTACCTTGCTCAGGAAAGGACTAAAAAGGATCTGATGAGAAACCCTTCACCTATTGTTTCATTCTGATCTGTTCTGCAGCTTATTTCTTGCCTGTCACACTTGGATCCCACCATTCTTTCAAGGGACTCAGGGCGGCTTATGCAGGGCTTATCCCATTAATCCTTACCACAGAATGAACCACTGGGACCGGCCCGAGTGATTTCCTCAGTCCATTACACCTGGTTGGCATTTGCATTATAGACACACTGTTTCCATACACAAAAAGGCTGCAATTTTACTCTCAAGACTTGGTGTAGTATTTCGTTTAGATCTACGTACAGTGCCAGTTCAGCCCTGAGCACCACATTTTACCTGTTCTTCCAGTGTGCCAAAAAAACTAAAAACCTGTCACTGCTGTCCAGTTTCTGTCCAGTTTTTAGTAACCATCCTGTTCTATGGTGACCACTTTTTCTTTCCATCTGAAACAGACAGAAATTCAACAGGTGGGAAAGGCTGCACCCACCCATAAAACTTCCTCCTGTCATGCAGCTGGACAACAGAGAATATGAGAGGCTGCTGGAGTCAACTCCTTTCCTTCCTACTGCTCTGACTCAATTCAGAGCCAATCTATATGTAACATTCAGGGTAGACAACACAAGGACCTCGTATCAGGTGTTCACTGGGAATTGTGTGCCTCCCAGGTACATGCATAGCCTTTTCTCCTCACAGCTACAGCACATGGATAGGAGCAGCTTCATTTTTTTCCCTGCAGGGTTTTTTGCTTCTTCAGACCACCCTGTGCAGCTGCTATTGTGAAATCATGTTACTTACATGGCTGCACATAATGGGGCCAATAACAGCTCCAAAGGTAGTTTGAAAAACAAAAATGATGTGTGGAACAAGGCTGAAGCTTACCCACATGCTATGGTCACAGGGTTAAAAGGGCACATGTGAGTCTGAGAGGCACAAACCTCCCATTGAACATGAGAGGCTTGTTGTCCACCATCAAATACAAGGACTTTGTACCACAGGGGGCCCCACCCTCTTAAGCCACCAGGCACCTTTGGAATTTTGATGCAGGGTGGTGGCCTTAACCAAAAAATGGCTTCCGAATGGTCCAGGCTATACTCCAGAGTGAGAGATTCCTCTTAAGGCATGGCACTCCGTCTCCATTTTTCATTTATAGCACATCAATATGGTGCCAAAAGCATGGCTAGGAGGGAGTTGCATTTAGTCACAGATTATTATTTTTACTTAAGTAACTTGGTCTTCTAGTTGGACAGGTGTTTTTAGCTTTAAATGTCAGCTTGTAATTTAAGGTTCAGCCACACATTGTAAATCTTGTCTGTAGCTCAATGTTTGGGTCTAACAACACATGAAACCATTTGCTTTTAGGGTAGAAGTGCTTCCTAAGTTGTACACAATTAGTGGATTCAATTACAACCTACACACAGGGACAAAATTTGTCTAATTTAAAATAAATAATTTTCCTTGTTGGTTTTTTTTGTTTTTGTGTTGTTTTTTTACAAAAAAACAAATTGTTTTAAAAAACAGCCGCCAGACTGTTTGCAATCTAGTTAGTGTGGTTAGACTTTCAATCTTTCCAGTGTTGATCGTACCACATGCATCTGATAAAGTAGCCTTATGGCATGGTAATTTAATTAGTCTTGGTGCCACAGGACTCTGTTCTGATTTATTGAGCATGGAACATCATTGTTTAGAGCCCTCACTTGGAAAAGCTGCACCGAGTGAGGCTGCAGACATGATTCCTATCACCCATTCCTCCACCAGTTTGCCCCTGCATGATACGCCCCAGAATGAGAGACCTGTTGGCCTCAGCAGGGAGGGGATGGAGGAGGGAACAGGCAAAGGGAACCACGGAACTGGGAACACAGGAGCTGTAGCCTTTCTTAGTGGCTTAAAGCTAGTGAAGAGAAATGCCCCATCTCTGGGTGAAGACCAGCAAACACCAGTTTCTGTAGCTGTTGCTCTTTGCACAGGGACAACAGAATCTGTGAGGTGGAAACTTGGCAGATCTCCCTGGAACATACAGATGTGGGATTAACTTCCACATTTGCACACAAAAAAAAATCAATCCTCCCACAAGATGCATGAATGAATCCCTTGCCTCACCCATGAAGATGCATTTTCACCTGCTTATTTCCTCCCAGCTGAAATAACTGGTGGAATGGGTACCCTTTCCATTAGAGCTCAATTTCCATCTCCCCCCCCAACAGAATATTAGGGTACCTGTATGTGGGTACAGCCTTTATTGAGTGCACCTAAATCAGCTTGTATTTCTTTGGAGACCTTGAAACCTTTGTATACATGGGTCAAACCTGGCACCATATTTCCAGAAATGGAAGGCGGCAAAGGTAATTTAAATAATAACCTTTTATTTAGAATAAAAGGGACAGCATAAAGAAAAGGAAAGAGATAGAGCGGATTCAAAATGAAGCACTTGGTCCAGCAGAATATCATATACACTTGGAGGAAGCTAGTCTTATTTAAAGATGCTTGGTGTGTGTGTGTGTGTGTGTGTGGTATTGCAGCCTGAACGTGAAATAAAGGGGAGAATGTAAAATATATTTTACTTGTTTGAAGAAAAGAGTTATTTTTCCTAAGATTCCTTGAACATCATGGGTAGGTGGTTGGGGGAAAAAGACTTTGGGTACGATAGAGTCCTTGTCTGGTTTGAAGTTGATGTCTGAGTCCCAAGGGTGGCTGAATCCAAATTACTGTCTGAAGAGCTGTTTTTATGCTTTTTGTCTGGGGTTTGAATTTGCGAGGTGGGGAAACCAGTTTTTGATTGAGGGACTAGGGACTGCTGAGAGGTTGACAGGGTGTTGTATGGAATTTGATGGAATTAAAATGACAAAACAAAGGATTAATTTGGGCAGTGGTAGAAATTGACCTAGTTAATGTCCTGCTTCTCTGGGCAAGGCAGGATACCTGCTTTCATTTGGGGTGCAATTGATTATTCCCCAAATTCCTTAACTTAATTTGGTGTCTTTTCTGTTAAATAAACAAAATCTTTTTTCTGTTTATGAAAGCTTATTCCCCCTTGTCTTTTGAGCATTGGTCTGAATCTGGACCTTGGTATACACAGGGTTAAGATCCCAGATATATTGTCGAAAGCTTTCACGGTCAGAGTTCATTGGTTCTTGTAGGTTATCTGGGCTGTGTAACCGTGGTCTTGGTACACAGCCCGGATAACCTACAAGAACCATCCCAGATATATTTTAAAGTAAAAACTCTCCCCTCCTCTTGTTCTGGAGTGAATGGACAGATCTGAAGTTGATGGAAAGGTATCTCATTGTCAGTATTTCGATCTGTGCAGCCTATTTCACAGCACTTGAACACATGAGGCTGCCTTATACTGAATCAGACCAGTTGGTCAGTATTGTCTGGAAGCAGCTCTCCAGGGTCACAGGTAGCAGTTTGTCATCACTTACTACTTAATCCTTTTATCTGGAGATGCCAAGGATTGAACTGGGACCTTCTGAGTGAAAATCAGATGCTGTGGCATTGAGCCATAACCCCACCTCATATTGTTTTCAGACAGGACAGATAAACAGAAAAATGCAAGAATACACTGAGGAGGCTAAGATAAAAAGCCCTGCCTAGTCACCAGTGAGTCACAATTAAAATGCACTTGAAGGTTATGAGTTGTCACACACACTTATGGAAAGTGAATGTTTTGCTCAGCACCTGAGCTGGAGGGTGGAGACCTGTGGGCAGTACTACTACTCAGCAGAAAAACTCAGCTTTTGGGCAATTAAATGCATGGGTGTGGTGATGATACAGAAGAAAGAGAAGCTAGGAAGAAATGGGTGTGACCTCAGCTCCAACACAGTGGGAGCTAAATAATAGAGATGATGTGCACTGTAGCCATTTTAAGATACTGAAAGTCAGGTTTTTGAAAGAATGGCTTCTTAGGGCCAATTCACACCACCAGTTAAATCCTTGCCATTTTAAAAGTAACTCACTGGTCAGAAGGTTTTCAGCACTCTAATCTGGAGAATGGGGTTTTATTCCCCACTCCTCCACATGAAGCCTGCTGAGTGACCTTGGGCCAGTCACAGGTCTCTCAGAACTCTCTCACCCCCATCTACTGCACAAGGGGGGGAAGACTTTAAAAGACTGTTGTGATGAGCCATGTAAAGGAGCATGTAGGTCCTTCAGATGTAGAATTGGTCCTAAATTTTCAGTCAGCCAATAAATTATTGGTAATTGCTGCTAACTGGAAAATAATCAGAGCCCCCTTTTGAGGGTGAATGGTTTCTCTGTGATTGGAACATTGCATTGTTGACAAAGTTAGCATATTATCAGTAGACCCAAAGACTTATTCTTAATAGTTCAAATAAATTTATGAAAGAACTATATATTTTGGAAATGTAATTAAAATGTTTAAACATTTAATTTTTTTTTGCAATTATTTAGAAAGTATATGATCCCTTGCCTCTATCTGAGGTCCCTGAGAAGCGGCAAATGTGACCACCAACAAGTTCACCCTTTAAAAAATATTCTGCCCTTTCACCTTAAAAAAATCTCTGAGGTTATGCACCCTCAGTACAGCAAGGATACACATCTTCCCTGATTTCCTTTTTAAAAATGGTATAACTATTCCCTGTAACAAAGACTATTACTCACTTCCTCCTTCATGTCGAGATAAAATGACAATATGGGATGAGTGCAGAGCAACAGGGGAAATTGTGTTTTCATTACTACCATCTTGAAAGATGCTTAAGAGCACAGCATCCTTCTTTATACTCCAGCATGTAAGGAGATTCAGTGGGCTTGTCCGCAAGCCAGAATTAAAAAAAAAAAGTTTGTGGCTAAGCAGAGAGAATAGAAAAAGCATCAGAAAAACCCTGATAGCCTCCAACTATTGTTTGTGAGTACACAGAGCACCTTGCTGGATCACAGCCACGATCTTTATTTCTCTCAGGAAATATTGACAAGTGTGATTTTGTAAGATTGCCAAGGGTTCCCCCGCAGAAGACTGATATAATAATAATAATTTAATAATTTATGTATGGCTATTTGTCAGATAAAACAGAAACAGAGCTTGCAAAGAGTGAATTTACAAACCAAGACTAACCTCAATATAAAATACAGGGTTATACATTTTCCGACTTAGATAGGGGAAATACTCTGAGGCAATGTTCCTTAAGTACAATTGTGCAATATTTAGCCACCTGAGAGGTAACTGAGGAATTATCACCCAGCAAAAACCTTTTTGCCCAATCACCCTCTCCTCCAGCATCCATTTTCCCGATGAGGGGTTCAATAATTTTGGAACTGGCTGTCTTGTAAAAAGGGCATCTGAAAAAGATATGTTCAATAGTCTCCAGTTCCCCTGAGTAACAGGGGCAGAGCCTCTTCGCCCTAGGGACCTTCTTGAATTTCCCTTCTAGGATGGCAGAAGGTAAGGCTGTGCATCTCGCCAGTGTATAGGCCCTCCTATGAGTATTCATTTCCAGGGAGTACAGGTAGGAAGCTGGTGTTACAATATACCTGGAATAATAGGGAACTATAAATGTAGGGTAACTCGTCAGGACCGTTTGGTGCTCAACATCTTTTACCCTTTGGCTTATAATTAATCTAGCTTGGTTCTGAAGGAGTGCTAGGGAAGCTAGACCCAGGATATTTAATTTATTTTCTATAGCTACAACCCACTTTGACCTAAAGGTATCACTAAACACTAAAGGCAAAAGGCCTTTAGGATTTAAATTAATCTTAAACCAAATGTACAGAGAGGATAAACAAACCCTTGCCTCAACCTTCATCATGCCAGTTTCTAGTCTCACCAAGGAATTTGGTACACATCTTGGAGTTGAAGGATAGCTCTAAGGAACTTAGATTGCACCCGCTCAATAGGTGTAAAACAAGAAGATGGAGTACCAAGATGTGTTCCATAAAGCATCTGAGCTAGTGTTTTTGCCTGGAAAAGTCTAAGGGCGGCAGGCACATAATGTGCCCCCTTTGTCTTAGAGAAATTAATTATGGTGTGAGCTGATCTCATCCCTAAATCAGCAACATAATTATTATGGGCCGCCTTAGAGCCAGATGCCTGAATGATCATGCCTAGATATTTAAAACAGGACACCTGTTCCAGCCTTTGTCCATTAATACGTCACTTCCTAAGTATAGGACATTTTCCAAAGGCCATCACTTTTGTTTTTTCATAATTGATCGTTAAGCTTTCATTTCCACAAAACACAGCAACTCTTGCGAGCGCTCTCCTTAGCCCAACTGGCTAAGAACAGTGTCACCCACATAGAGTAACACATGAATATGCCTATTTGCCAATTTAGGTGTATGATATTCTGGTCTATTCAGAAAGCTAACAATTTTATTTATGTAATAAGTAAAAAACCATGGATGCAAGGAGGCAACCCTGTCTGACTCCTTTATTAGTATTTATAGGGTCAGTAAGGTGCCCTCCTCTATTACATCTAACTCTCAGCTCGCATCGAAATCAAAAGCCTTCTGTCTACATTTGAGGATTCTAACTTGGCCCAAAGTAGGGGTCTAGATATTTAATCAAAGGCTGCCTTAAAGTCTATAAAAGCTGCATGTCCCGGGACGGACCCGTGCATGGGCCGTCCGGGACTACAGAGCTCCGCTGTCCCTAGGGCAGTGCAAGTGGGGAGGACTCGGGAGGGGGCGGGGGTTTCATGGCAAGAGACTAACAGAGGTGGTTTGCCAGTGCCTTCCTCTGCACAGCAACCCTGGTATTCCTTGGTGGTCTCCCATCCAAATACTAACCAGGACTGACCCTGCTTAGCTTCTGAGATCTGACGAGATCAGGCTAACCTGGGCCATCCAGGTCAGGGCGCAAAGTAAGGTAGTGATCCCTAAAGCCTGCCTGTTCTGTTGCTAAGAAGACTGATATAATTGCCTTATAAAATTGCAATACCTAAAATCCATAGGCGGAAGATGTAAGAACAAAACAGATTGTATATATGTTTCTGATATTTTCTGCATCACCTTACTAGAAGAGTTTAATTTGGACCTGAAATTCTAATTGAGAAAATTAAGTAAAGTGAGAGACCATTTCAAGACTGGCTTGAAACTCTGCCACTATTTACATTTATTGCATGGCCTTGGGCCAGTCTCTCAGCCCAGTCTACTTCACTGGGTTGTTGTAAGGATAAAATAGAAAGGGACCAGGATGAGATCATGTATGCTATCCTGACCACCTTATGGGGAAAAGGCGGGATAAAAACGTAACAAAAATATTACATTGGGTCCTTCCACTAGTAAGGAAAATTAAACATTTTTGACCCCTGAAAAGCCTATGCCAGGGATCTGCATGGATGAAAAGCTGTATGGGGAGCTGTATGGGGAGGGGCTGTGGCTCAGTGGTAGAGCATCTGCTTGGCATGCAGAAGGTCCCAGGTTCAATCCCCAGCATCTCCAGTTAAAGGGACTAGGCGAGCAGGAGATGGGAAAGACCTCTGCCTGAGACCCTGGAGAGCCGCTGCCGGTCTGAGTAGACAATATTGACTTTGATGGACCTAGGGTCTGATTCGGTATAAGGAAGCTTCATGTGTGTTCATGTGTGTATTGGAGGAGGAGGCTTCAGTGAGAAGGGAAATTGGATCACCCGTCTTCCCTTTTGGAAAAGCTGGTAGGATCTAACACATCACAAATAATGTAACATGTGGAGCATAATTTGTAATTAAAAATATGTATGCATCTAAAGGCTGGTGCATTTTTAAAGGCAACATACAGGAAAGTGAAGGGCAAGGAAAGTCAATTGTTTCAAGGCTGTAACAAGTTTAAAGACTGTAACAGAGTATGTACCTAACAAATATGCAGTTCATAAATAGTTACATTTTTATCACCCATGCAAAACCCTCTGGCAAGAATGACGCTGGGAAGTAACAGCTAGAGGATATTGCTTGTCAAGCACAAAGTAGTGTCAAATGGTCCTGCCATTCACTGAAAAATCCTGAGCTAGTGTCAAAGGATACTTTTACAGAAGAATGAAGGAAATGTCTGTTGGCTATCACTAAGTAAGATACTTACTCTGTGCAGGGTCAGTGTGTCTCACTCCATTTGTAATAAATGTTCCATGCTGGCATGCATTCTAACATTACAGAATTAGCAGGATTTTTGGAAGAAAAAAACACACGAAAAAGTTGTGCTTATATCTTAAATTGTAGAGATGTCTGCTAGATATAGTAGAGTTGTTTCAAGTATTTGTTTAGGGGTCAGTACTTACATTACAAGGCAGCAAACCTGGGTTTGTCACCAAATGACAGACATTGATATACAAGCCCTGTCCACAAGTTACAGTGACCACACATACAGTATACACTTGATTCTTCTTTATACCTGTGCTGAGTAATTTTCATGTTACATTTAAAGCATATACAGCTGAACATGTAAGCGCCACATTTATCCAAGTACCGGTCCTGGGATTTATTTGTAAAGTGAACGTGCATTGCAGCTGTGGAGAAGTAAGCATGTATATGCAGGACGTATATACATCCACTGTAATGTATGAACAGGGCTACAGTTCAAGCTCACAAGACAGAAGAGTTTTAGAGACATCCATTTCAACAGATGGGGAAAATCACTTCAGGAAATTTCAAATGTCTTTCTAAATATAGGAATTAGAGAAAATTGTTTGAAAATGTACTTTCAGTGGTATTTCACCCCAGTTAGATTGATCAAAAATCTCTGGTGAATCAGATTTGTGTGGGAAATGAGGCAAGGCAAGAGGAACTGCTGCATTTGTGGTGGAAAAGGGAGTTCATTTGGAGTTTCTGGAACTTAGTTCATGCAAGAAATAGTGAATATAACACATTATGATTTCAAGATGTCTTTAGTGACTTATCTACTATATGAAGACAATCTAGAATTTTAACAAAGTATGTTGTCTTAGTAAAACATTTAATTTCCACAGCCAGAATTACGTTAGCACAGGTGTGGAAACAGCAAACAATTCCAATGACATGAAAGTGGTTAGGTAAAGTTTGGTTTGCACTGTCAATGGATAAGATTGCAATTTTTAAAAATCTGAGGTTACCGAAGTCTTGGACATATAATTGTGTAAGAACTTGGTCACCTTTTATATGATTATTAATCAAAATCTGTATCTAGTGATGCATGTATTAAGACTTGGATTTTGTGATTTTCTACCAATGTCAGTTTTTTCTTGTATGAGTTAAGGTTTATTGTGTATATTGGAGGTATATATTGTGAAGAAATGTCAGATGTAATGTGTGCAAGTCATCAAAATACACTCAACAGGGCTTCCTGTGTTACACATACTTTCAAATACTCATTTGCCACATGCATACTTTATGTTTTTAGGTGTACACTAAACAACCTCAGGGCCTTGCTGGGGGTAAGAATGGCAAAAACTCTATCCAGTTTAGCTTGCCTCTTTTTTCTTTTCTTATTTGAAGAAGAGTTGGTTTTTATACCCCACTTTTGTCTACCTTAAGGATTCTCAAAATGGCTTACAATCATAATCCCTTCCTTTCCCCATAATAGGCACCTTGTGAGGTAGGTGGGGCTGAGAAAGTTCCGAGTAGGGTTGCAAGGTCCCTCTTCACCACCTGTGGGAGGTTTTTTGGGCGGAGCCTGACGAGTCCAATTGCCAAAGAGTCCAATTGCCAAAGCGGCCATTTTCTCCATGCCATAGAGTCCAATTGCCAAAGCGGCCATTTTCTCCAGGTGAACTGATCTCTGTCGGCTGGAGATCAGCTGTAATAACAGTAGATCTCCAGCTAGTACCTGAAGGTTGGCAACCCTAGTTCCGAGAGAACTGAGACTGGACTAAGGATGCCCAGCAGGCTTCATGTGGTGGAGTAGGGAATCCAACCTGGTTCTCCAGATTAGAATCCACTGCTCTTAACCGCTACACCATGCGGTTTAGGTTACCTCCACCTGACAAATGGATCACTCTTAAGCAGGTCTCCTTGAAAGGAAGTGCCATTTTATTCAATGGGGCTTCCTCCCAGAAGAGTGGTTTTAGGATTGCAGCTAAGAACCCCTGTGCCATTAAGAGATACATGACAATGAGGAATTCTGTATTCATCTTTTCTTGTCATGGATCTGGGATAGGGAAAATGCCTGTTACTGATTGATGCAGCTCAAAGGCACTGGGCCATTGGTTTGAAAAGTATTGATGTTGGTGCAGTAAACTGAAGGCAGCAGGAAAAGAGAAAGACCCAACATGAGATGGATTGACTTAATAAAGGAAGCCATGGCCCTCAGTTTGCAAGGCCTGAGTAAGGCTGTTAAGTATAGGACATTTTGGAGGACTGATTCATAGTCGCCATGAGTCAGAAGCAACTTGATGGCAGAAAAGAGGAATAATCAAAACATGAATGGGCCGTGCAAGACGGATCTGCGAACCACAGTTTCTCAAGGAAGAAATTAATCATCTAAATCACGCACTGCTAGCAAACGGCTATTCCAGAAATGAAATCAGAAGGGCCATTAAACCAAACAAAAATCAGAAAACTCAGGAAAAACAGTCTCCCATAGGAAAGGTATTCTTGCCATTTATTAAAGGAGTCACTGATAGGATGGAGAAACTTTTGAAAAAACATAACCTACAAACGGTGCTTAAACCCACCAAGGAAATACAACAGATGCTACGATCAGCAAAAGACAAAAGAGACCCCCTCACCTCTGCAGGAGTATATCGTATACCCTGCAGTTGTGGACAAGTTTACATCGGGACCACAAAACGCAGCATACAAACAAGGATAAAAGAACATGAAAGATACTGCAGACTTGGCCAACCTGAGAAATCAGCAGTGGCTGAACATGGACTGACATAAACAGGACACAGGGTCTTATTCCAAGACACTGAAAGGCTGGACAATTCTACCAACTATTTTGTCAGATTACACAGAGAAGCCATTGAAATTCATAAACATCAGCACAACTTTACCAGAAAAGAAGAGAGTTTAAGAATGAATAAGGCTTGGCTTCCTGTCCTGAAAACCTCCAGACTAACAAAGACTACAGTCCACAATAGCCATGCAGATTAGCTTTGGATTCACACATTAACAGATCACTTCAGGATACAATGGTTCCATATTAACATACCACACCCTCATTAGCACATTATCTTGATACTTACAGGACAATGATTAGCACATTACCTTTGATACTTTTTGCAGGACAATGATTCAGCTCAAACCCTACCCCTTTCTGACTATATATTACTCTTCCTACACACTTGACACTGAGAGACACTGTCCTTCAGTGTTACTCCTCTGAAGATGCCTGCCACAGCTGCTGGCGAAACGTCAGGAAAGAAAATACCAAGACCACAGTCACACAGCCCGGATAACCTACAAGAACCAACTTGATGGCACTTAACACACAAATGTTGGCACAGAGAACATATAAAGAGAAAGTTGATTCTAGATTTATAATACATTTTAGCTTGAAAAAAATTAATTAATTAAGGATAATGCAATTTTTCATTCAGTGAAGTCAGAGGATGAGACTTGCAATACATATTGACGGAGGAGGATGTTTTGCTTCCAGTTTATAGGGAATATTTATGCAATCACAGATTTTTACCTTATACATAATTGCATGGAGATTAAAGAGTATGCATGACAGTTTGAATGTATTGTGTGCTAATATTTACAATATGGAGAATGCATGGAGATGTTTGGCAGGTCCAGTCCTTAAACAATGGGAGCCCACCCCTAGAGGTTTACCAGTTTCTGAGCACTTAAGCAGGCTTACATTTTCAGTTATCTTCCTGGACAGCATGAAATCTACAAAATTGCATGCTTTTTTAAAAAGCAAGATTCACAGGACTCTTTATTCTACACTGCATCTTGCTTGTGCTCAGTGATATGTGGCAAAGTATATTGTAGCCACACAAGTTTCAAGAGTTCTTGTTCAAGGAATCTCCTACCAAGGCTTGGAATGCAGCCATTGGTGAATTTTCTGTATGCTAATGATGTCTATTTTCTGACAGGCTGTTAATGTGGGGACAGACGATTCACATGCTACCAGTGAGGACGGTGAATCGGCATCAATGATTAAGAGACTGGCCCAAGGGAAGACAGGAAACTAGTGACAACAATAGACCAGTTTTTCTGCAAAGAGAATAGGAGTCAGATCCAAGGCTGTGTCTTCTTCTAATTACCTTGCTAGCATTAATGGACATAAGTATTTTATGCCTGGCAACACAGTTGATTTCCTCTTTAAGTTAGGATACAAAATACTGTTTTGTCTGTAAAGTTGTGATTCCCCTTGACATGATTACTATTAATTTATTTTTAAACAGTCAAATATAATCATGGGTGCCTTATTGTCATGTTCAGGTATACTATGTATACAGCCCATAATATGCACTGAACTAAACACATACAATTGTTTTGAGGGGGTGAAACTATTACAACCTCATCATCTCTTAGCAGAACCTGTTAAAGTGTTCATCAGGAAGTGTCTTTGTTTTTTAAATGTTTTTATTATTTTTATGATAGATATAGAAAGATACAAAGAAATATATAAGATACAAAGCTTACAAAGAACTTATAAAAACCTATAAATGAGATCCAATTGAGCTTGCAATGATACATACAGTTAATCTAGCATATTAATACTACTACTATATATTCAGTTAAACTAACCTACTAAACTCACATTATCTAACCACCACCATCTATACAATCTTTAATAACTCCAGCTTACTACTCTACATTTTATATATCTAGAAGAGTATTAATTTATATTTACAATCCTCTATGTCTTTTCTTCATTACCTTCACATCAGGTTTGTCTGTAATATTTTGTTTACAATTTCTAAAAAAAAATTGTGATATTGCTCTTAATTGATTTAGAATTTCAGCAAATAAATTATATTTTTCTTAAGATTCATCTTTGCCTTCAAATCAGATTTTGAGAGGAATATAGGTAATAAGATTTCCATTTATCTTGGAATTCTTTCCTTGGCCTTTTATTCACATAATTTGTCATCAGGAGGTGTCTTTGGAGATGGGCCAGAGCACTTGTGAGGTTGTTCACTGTGCCCCCCCGCCCCCAGCAACTTACTCATTTTTCCCACCCTACCTCACTGGTTCCAGGCAGGAAATAGCCCATTTTCATTTTATCCCAACTACATTATAAAATTGAACTTATGGGCAACTGGAGTTACACTAATGAACACAAATTTGAGTCTGGGTTTAGGGTTGCCCGGTTTTGGAATTAATCCTACTTAATAACTCCTGCATTACAAAAGAAAGATCTTGAAACTGCAACCTACAATGGTAACAGGTTGAATTACTGCTCTGAACCCTGAAGACTTCAGCCTTTGATATTAGCCTATTTTTATGAGATACGTTAGGTAAGCTATTTATGCCTATTTCCTACCTGCTTTTATTGCTCTCTAATGTAGCCTGAGAAATGTATTCATCCCCTTTGCTAACAGCTATAGAACCACAATTTTATTTGAAATTATTTCTAAACCCAGTGTGAAATTAATCTTGCCAAATTCCATCTGGGTTGGAGTCCTGCGCCTTTATTGACTATATGATTGCCAGCTCTGGGTTGGGAAATACCTGGAGATTTTGGGGGTGGAGCCTGAGGAGGGTGGGGTTTGGGGAGGGGAGGGACTTCAAGCAGCCATGTTCTCCAGGTCTGTCACCTGGAGATCAGTTGTAATCCCAGGAGGTCTTCAGCCACCATCTGAAGGTTGACAACACTACTAGAAGAGACCCAGTTGCGTCTCCTGGCTTGCTGAAAAATAGCAGGAAAAGCTTCACTTGCTGGATTTCTACCCAACATGCATGTTTAAAGACGCATGAGTTTGTGGGTGTTTTTTTTTTTAGTGCTACTACATTTACACACACCACCCACACACCATTAAAGCCAATGACATTTATACGAACTAAAGGGAAGATAAAGTTCTAAGTGTGCATACTAGAAAGTGGAATTTAGGATTGGGCTGTAAGTGTGTCTAGGATTGGGATCCTGATCTGAATTTCCAAGCTACCATGAGAACTTTCTGTCTAACAACTAGGCACCATTGGCCCTAGGAGTATGAAGGCCAGGGGATGGGAGTGCCTTTCCTGGCTTGTAATAGCTTTCAACGTTGTCAGTCCTTTTGTTTCTCTTCTGATTAAGGGAGTGAACTGTAGTGCCTGCTCTGCAGGTTCTTTTAAGAGGCAGAAGCATTAGGAAAATAAATTACAGCCTGTTGTTGTACGATGAATTTGTATGACTTTAATGTGGACACAGAAATGCTGCATATGCTTCAGTTAAGTCTGTACCTTCTGTAGAAAAATATAATAAGTCTTTGTTTCGTAAGCAGAAGGAATGACTGGGAGTGGTGCAGCTTTTAAATGAAGGTAGCGTCCAATGCGCTTGTAATATGCTTTGAGAATAGGGTTGCTAGCTCAGGGTTGAGAAATAACAGATTTGGGGCATGGAACCTGAGGAGTGTGGGGTTTGGGGAGGGAAGAGACTTCAATAGGGTATAATGCTAGAGAGTTCATGCTCCAAAGTGGCCATTTTTTCCAGGTGAACTGATCTCTGTCACCTGAACATCAGCTATAATACCGGGAGATCTCCAGCCACCACCTGGAGGTTGGCAACCCTATTTGAGAATGATGGTTCTACTTCAACCACCTCTTTAAAATCTCTGTTGTTTGCTTGGTTGCATCTTATGCTAGAGCTTTTTAGTCAGCAAGGCAGCACTGTTTATTGTCCTTGATAAATGCTTGCTTACCCATAAGATCCTAGGCCTTATGCTTAAAAGGCAGGGTGGGTAGAATGGCTCCCAAACAGGAAGATAAAAAAGTCCTACTGGCTTTTTTCATTAAAAGCAATATCAAGCCCTGTGTATGCATGTTCTAATGTGCACCTGGAGCTTTGCGCAAGTGAGATTTTCTTCAATAAAAGAGACAAGCACACACAGAATCTTCCCTGATCCCAGTAATGTTACTGGTTCCACACCACATTTTTCTCCAATCCATGGCATTCTCTCAAAACCCCATAGCTGTACAGAGTGGGTGAAAACTGCTTTCTTACCAACAATTTGGGCTTGCTGTTTAATGTATAGCAAAGTGGGATTTCTTGCAACAGATGCATTAACATTGGTGGAATATCCATGGACTCTACATTCCTCCATTCTACATTATCCCACAAACCCCCACATCATCTGAAAAATTCCCAAGTTGCTATATCATAATTAATGTAAAATTTCCAGAAATGCTGAAGCCATGGGGAATATCTTTTTTCTTCTCCAGAACAAATTGTAATTTTAGGAGAATTTTAAATATATTTAAGGTTGCTAAAGTAGTAAAATAATCATAGCCTTGAACACCTCAGAGGAAGGGTGGGATAAAAAGGAGACAGGGTGCCTCTATTCCACTCTCGAAATATAACTTGTATGCTACTCCAGGCTATGACTTGCCTCATTAGTACTCCTGCTTTTAGGTTGTGATGCTTGGTAAAATGCTTGGAATGCTCTTGAAATATGCACTGAATGGAGAAAATCCTCTGTGTGTGTTGACAACGGTGTGAGAGCTAATGTACATGTACAATTTATCTGCAGAGTAGTTACTTTAACATATTTCTGGCTTGACATGGAAGGTGGACCCAAGACAGTGGAAGGGTCTCTTTATTCTTTGCTCTTCAACACTATTTTGCCTGCCTTGCACAGCACTTACTAAGCAGCCTGCCAACAGCTGCTGGCTCTGCTTGGAAATAGCATGGGCAGTGTAGAATATCACAAAGAACTCGGCTCCTCTTTTGGTAAGGAGTGCAGGGGGCAGTTCCTTCAGAAGGTGATGTATGAGTTGAAGGGAGCCAACTAAAGCTAGTTTCATTCTGTTGCCATAAATAGGTCCAGCAGTCTTGTTTCTGTAGCTGCTGGAAGTGCTGGCTTTATTCCAGTGCTCAATAGTGACAAATAGAATTATCTTTATTCTGGAGAAACCCAGAACCTCAGAAATTGATTGAATTATTGGGAATCTTCAGATCCAGCTTGGGTGGAAATGGCTACTTGAGGCTGATTCCCAGTTCTAGGGAATACTGCCCCTCTAGTGATTTCCCTTCTTGACAGTGCAATATGTAATAAATATTAAGGTAATGAATGGTTCAGAATTCTGAAAAAATTCCAAGAACTTTTAAGGTGTACCCAGAAATTGCAACCTACAGTCTTTCACTATTGCTATTCATTAAGTTTGTAACACCTCCAAAAATAGGCCAGCTGCTTGCTTAACTTTATTGTGTATTTTGCATCTCAAGAACCCTGTAATGTATATTACTATTCTCCCAGTTGTACAAATGAGGACCTGAAGCGGTATGGGGCTGGAAACAACAGGGGGGAAAACATGCGGAAAAGCCCTGTATCTCTAAGCAGTCAATCCACAAGCATTGGAATTGGTTTGGGCAGAGTAACAAGTACTTGTCAGAGTAACAAGTTGCTCATAATAATCTGACAGAGACAGCTGACAGGTAGCTGTCAGATCAGAGGCATCTAGGATGATGCAAGAGGCAGCAATAGCCTTGCAGGTTCTAGGGTGAACTGCAACTAACCGGTTTGAAGCAGTAAGGATGATGTAATACTGTGGCCAGGTCTGCAGGTGGCCTTATTGGTTTCAGGTGGAGTTATGTATATAAGCCTATGTAACTGTAACTCTGTGTTGGGAAGTTTGGTGGAGAGAGTGTACGTGACGGTTTGTCTTTTGTATCTGTGCACTGTAAATTAAACAACACTGTTTTCTATAAAGCAAGGAGTTCTGGTGTTGTGTCCTGGATAACTGCTAATCCACCTGCTTCCATGTCAGGGCTATGGGCCCAGATTCGCTACACGGCACAGGTTACATGTAGTGGTAGCACATTTAAGTTTCCAGGACGTCCACAGGCTTTTGGAACAGTGAGTGATTGAGTGGAGAGATGGCTCAATCTGCAATCCCAGTGGAGAAGCTCAATGCTGACAACTACAGCATTTGGTCGGTGAGAATTGAGCTTTACCTTAAGAGAGAAGGTTTATGGGATGTTGTGCTGCAAACCCCCGCTGGTGATGATAATGAAGGGCAAGAGAAAGATAAGAAGGCGCTTGCCAATATAATTTTGACTGTGGGGGATAGCCAGCTTGTATATGTTGCCAGCAAAACGTTCACAAAGGATGCGTGGGCGTCTTTGCAAGCCGTTTATCGCAGAGACTCGGCTGGAACTATACTAGCGCTAATGAGGAGGCTGTACAGGACTAATAAATCACCTCACATGCCAGCATTTGAGAACTCTGGCAGACTTGTTTCAGCAGCTAGAGTTGAGAGGAAAGAATGTCTCTGACAAGGATAAAGTATACATCATGCTGGGTACCTTGGATGCAAGCTTTGATGTATTGGTGGCCTCTCTGGAATGCATGGCTGTGGAGCAGCTTACGTGTGATTATGTTACTGGCAAAATCCTGGAAGATGAGGAGCGTCGGCAGGCGGGACGGATTCAGAGTAGGGCTGTCGATTCGGTTCGGCCCGAACCGAAAAACAGCCGAATTTCCCTGATTCAGCTGTTTTTAGTTCGGGACGAACCGAACTCAAAAATGGCAGGAAAACGGGGGAGCCGAATTCAGCAAGTTTGGGAGTTCACGAATAAATTCGGCAAATTCGGGGCCAGCATAACCGTCAGTAAGCAGCATTCTCCCCCGGCCAATCGGTGGCCAAGCGGGGTCTTCTTCTGGCCAATCAGTCAGGATTGAGTACGGGAGGAATCAGCTGCTGCGCGGCTGGGCCGGGGAGAGAAAGAGAGAGAAATCCTCATGGGGGAGTGCTTGTGCACATTTGCTCCTTTCCGTGGCTGCAGGGGCGCATTTTTGGGGGTAGAGACCCCAAACTTTCAGCAGAGCTTCAGACGAGCCTTCTTAAGACACCCCCCAAGTTTTGTAAACATTGGGTCAGGGGGTCCCGAGATATGGGCTCCACCCCTTTTTCCTCCCCCCTTTTCCATTTCCGTGGCTGCAGGGGGTGCTTTTTTGGGGGTGCAGCCCCCAAACTTTCAGCATAGCTTCAGACGAGCCTTCTTAAGAGACCCCCCAAGTTTAGTAAAGTTGGGTTCAGTGGGGGCAGAAATATGGGCTCCCCTCTTTTCTCTTTCCGTGGCTGCAGGGGGCGCATTTTTGGGGGTGCAGCCCCCAAACATGCAGCATAGCTTCAGATGAGCCTTATTAAGAGACCCCCCAAGTTTTGTAAACATTGGGTCAGGGGGTCCCGGGATATGTATGGGCTTTCCCCTTTTCCCTATTGGGATGAATGGATCACCCGATCGTGTATGCATCTCCAGAGCAGCAAATCCAAGGCAAAACCTCCCGTGCTTAAACAGAATCATATTGGATTACCCAGTCCTCCTCCCAGCCCCTCCTGATGGAACAGAAGACAGCCACAGTAAGACCCCTTTGGGGGCTTTAATCTATAATTTTTCTCCTGTGTGTGTGTGTGGGGGGGAAAGCAGAGTCTGCGTGTGTGTGGGGAGGGAGCAGTTTCTGTGGGTGTGGGGGGAAGCCAAAGGGGGCTTTCGCCCATTCTGCCTGGGTGTGTGTGCCCCCTCGAGTCTCTCTCTCCCTGGTTTGAGGGGGGGCTTCAGTAAGATCGGTTAGGTCTATTTTGATGCTTGCTCAAAACTGGTTTTCAAATGGTGACTTAAAGAATGCATTTTCCTGGTCCCAAGTCCGATGCAAAAGGGGAAATTCCACCCCCTCCTGCTCATTATGCATAGCTAGCTGCCTCTGTCCCTTTCCATGGTTTGCAAACTCCCAGGTGTCAGGTGTTGCTTTGCATGGTTGCAAACGTGTTGCTTTGCATGGTTGTGTTGCTTTGCAGTTGTGTTGCTTTGCAGTTGAGTTGCTTTGCAAACTTCTTCGCACCTGCCCCACCCTTGCTCCCCGCAGCTCAGCTGTTTGTTGGGGCTGGGAGCTTTGTGCGTGGGCGGCAAGCTTTGCTCAGAGATGCACATTAAGGGTGGGGGGACCCCTTTCGGGGCCCATATCTCAGCCCCCCCTGACCCAATCTTTACAAAACTTGGGGGGGTCTTGCAAGAAGGGTCCTTTGAAGCTCTGCTGAAAGTTTGGGACCTCTACCCCCCAAAATGCCCCCCGGAGCCACGGAAAGGCGCGGTTGTGTTTTTAATGGCTTTATTCGGCCGAAATTTTCCCCAAACTTTGAATTCACGCCGAATTGCACGGACCCAAAGTGGGGGAGTTCGGTCTTCGGCATATCCCGAATCCAGATGGGCTGAATTCAGCCGAATCCGAACTATACCGAATTTTTTTTTCAACAGCCCTAATTCAGAGGACAACAGCCCAGCTGAGAATGAGTCACCCCATGACGGAAAGAGCAGCGTCTCGTCCATCTTCGGAGACCTCAGCCCAGGAGTTTAACAACCCGGATTTTCACCCCTGGCAGCGAGGTAATTTACAGTCAACGCCGAAGACCTCAGCCCAGCGGCGGATTCAGCCTGTAAGTGGGAGTGATGTCTACTCTGCGCAGAGGTCGTTGAAGCAAGGTCGTGGAATGGACCGGAGGAGTGACGTCTTCAATCAAGAGGGGTAGGACTGTGTGCTCTTTGTGAGGAAATGTTATTCCTGTGGAAGCACCTCAGAAGGGATTGCCCCCAATTAAAGAAGAAGACGGCGAAGAAACAATTCCAGACTGCCACACACACAGCTGTGGTGCTGGCAGAGACTAATAAGGGTGAGGATTTATGGCTGGTTGATAGCGGGGCGAGCAAGAATTATGTTAAAGATAGCTCCTTACTATCAAATACAAAGCAGTCTGCTAGAACGCATGTCAGCCTGGCAGACGGGAAACGTTTAGAGGTCCGGTGTGAGGGCAGCCTAAACTTTCCAGAATTAAGCCATACGTTCCAGATGTGCTCTGCGTACCTCTCCTGGAAAATAATTTGCTAAGCCTATCTGCCTTAACCAGGGCTGGTTTTTCTGTGCAGTTTAAAGGAAACTCCTGCCAGATAAGCAGAGAGGGAGACACGCTGTGGCAAGGGCAATTAAAGCAGGATGTTTATGTTGTGTGCAGAGGGGCTGGGGAAGCCACAAGCACAGTGGGAACTTTAAACAAAAATCCTCATTCAGAGTGTGTGCATTTGTTACACTGGCGTTTAGGCCACGCCTCATTTTCAACAATACAGAAAACCCTGAGCTTGCTAGCGGAAAATGAGGTGAGGCTAAACAAATGTAATAATTTTCTTGATTGTACTGTATGTAAATCAGTAAAGAGCAGAAGGTTTCCAGTAGCCAAAGTCAGTCAGAGGGTGACAGACAGACCCTTAAAAATTGTCCAGGTAGATATCTGTGGCCCCTTCCAAGAGAGTGTGTCAGCGAACAGATGGGCTCTGGTTCTGGTTGACGACCACACGAGGTTTGGCTGGGTTTATCTGCTCAAGCACAAGAGTGAAGCTTGTAAAACAATCAAGTACTGGGTGAACAGGGTGGAAAGGCAGCTAGGTTTGCCAGTTGCCAATCTCCAGTCGGAGTGTGGGGGAGAGTTCTTGTCAAATGAGTTAGCCCAGTGGTTAGAGAGCAAAGGGATTCAGCACAGGCTTGCTAACCCTTGTGTCCCCCAGGAAAATGGAGTTGCAGAGAGACGGATAGGATATTTAAAATCCATGATGCAATCTCTATTGGAGGACGCTAATCTAAAGCCTAGGTTCTGGGCGGAGGCAATTAAGGTTTCTAATTACCTCATTAATAGGTTGTGGACTTCAAGCACTGATAACATCCCCTATACGGTTTTGTATAAAAGGAATCCATCCTTGAAGCATTTGAGAGGGTTTGGTGCCAAGGCTTGGGTGGATATACCTTTAAAGCACTGGTTTCCAACCGGTGGTCCGCGGAGAACTAAATTAAGGTCCGCAAAACAAAGTTATAAACCTGTGTTGGCGAACCTATGGCACGCGTGCCCGACTCGGCAGGCGTAGCCCTCTCTGCCGGCATGCACGAGGGATGGGGTGAGGAACCGGCAAGCTGACAGCCGGGAGAAGACGGGGCGCAGAGACACGGTGGCGTGCCGCCACACCCCATGTCGTGAGTCATCCTGAGAGTTACTCTTCAGAAGAAGAGGAGGCGGCAGAACACGCCCTCACTCCCTCTGAAGAGATAACACTGGAACAGCAAGACAGGCAGGGCCTCTGAACCAGAAGACCGGCCGGCTGAAACAAGAAAACAGGAACAGGGAAGAGAAAGCCTTTCACCTTCAGGGTCTCCTCCACCAGTGGAGAGAAGAAGAGTAAACTAAATCAAATAATACATATACAATATTAAAATATTACTCAGCACCATACTACTATCAAACTAGCCCAGCACATCTGGTTAACCTCCAAAGGCCAACCTGAACAATTAAGCCTTACAACCCCTGTGGAAACTAAACAAGTTCCTCAGGGCATGGATGTCATCAGAAAGCACAATCCAAAAAGTAGGGGCCAACTGAGAAAGCTGTTCCCTTGGTAACAGCTAATTGAACCATCCTGTGGCCAGGCACCTACAAGAGACTCTGAAGGGGGCATGGGGGTGGTAATGGAAGAGGGTTCCAAGCTATAGAGCGCTTTAAAAATTATCACCAATACCTTGAAATTGGGGTAATATGAGCTGACCATGACGTTTCCGTCAGCAGCCTGGCAGCCATATTCTGGACCATTTGCAGTTTCCAAAGCATTTTCAAGGGTAGTCCTATGTAAAGTGAATCGAAGTAGTCCTATCTGGAGGTGACTGTTGCATGGAGCAATGTGGCAAGGTCTTACTCAGACAAACAGGGAGCCAGTTGGTGAGCCTGGTGTAGGTGAAAAAATGCCAACTGTGCTACTATGGACATTTGTCCATCCAAAAGCCAACAAGGCTTTTTACAGAGTCCACAGCTGTCAGCTGGACACCATCAAGTCTCAGAAGTGACACTCCAGCTAGCATCTCAGTCTTTCCCAGCCACATGACCTCCATCTTGGATGGATTCAACTTTAGCCAGCTTCCCCTTAACCACTTGGCATCTAGGCACTGGGATAGTGCCGAAAGCCCTGCATCTGGCAGCTTATCCAGCAGGAAAAAGAGCTGCATGTCATCAGCATATTGATTGCACCCAATTCCAAACCTAGGGTTGCCAAGAGCGTCTGCGTTGCTTCCGAGTAAACCCGGAAGTGACATGGGTGTGTTGTGCAGGTTGCGAGGCAGTCGTGCGCACTGCGCACTGCTGAAGAGCTCCTGCCGGTGGAGCAAAGGGACCTGGTAAGCCTATCCAAACCTCCTGATAATCTTGGAAAGAGGGTGCACATATACATTAAATAACATTGGCGAGAGGATTGAACGCTGTAGGACCCCACAATTCAGGTCATGTCAGGAAGACCTCTCTTCCCCAATGACAACCGTTGGAGAGTATCTATGGAGGAATGAGGAGAACCATCCGAGAGCAGTGCCCCCACCCCCAGGGAGGCAAGGCAGTCAATCAGGATCAAATGCTCAACTCTATCGAAGGAAACTGATAGATCCAAAAGGGTCAACAGCACCAGCTCACCTTTATCTAGATGTAAACAAAGTTTGTCAGCCAAGGTGACCAGATTCATCTTGGTCCCATAGCCAGGCCAAAAGCCTGACTGAAAAGGGTTGAGGGCGAATGTCGTCCAGGAAGACGTGAAGATGCTCAGCCACCGCTTGCTCAATTACCTTCCCTAAGAAAGGTAGATCAGACACAGGATGGTAATTAGGCAGCTCCTTTTTATCTAAGGAGGGTTTTTTTAAATAAAGGTATAACAATAGCCTCCTTAAGGGAGCTAGAGAAACAGCTCTGGTAAAGAGAAAAATTAATAATTTGCCTCAGAGGGCCTCTTACCACTTAGCAGCATGATTTTACAAGCCATGAAGGGCAGGGATCCAAGGAGCTGGTAAGTGTAAGATTTAGACCACCTTCACGTGTCCTGTTATGGATATTACAGGTGTATTTACATCCACAGTCCATTCAGTCATAAATGTGTTTTGTTTGTAAGTGTATGCTTAGTTAAAAACAGATTATTCATTTTATGTTGGTCTTTGCTGAATTATGAATCATTATGGGAACAGTGATGTTAGGTTTTGTTTTGCCTGTTAATGGTTGTAACTAGTGACTTTTCACTTACCGTATTTCAGTGCAAAACAGTGCATTCCTGAAGGGAGGGCGTGAACCGCGGTGGCCAGGACGGCGCAGCTGAGAAGTCTCTTCAGAGGATTCCTGGCTGCTGTGGAGGGGGGAAAGCCTTTTTTCCAAAATAACACCAGGAAAAAAGGTGGCGCAGGACTGCCGCTGCAGGACTGCCTAACAGCAGGTCCGCCCCCAGAAGACCCCAGGAATGCCTCCTGGGATGCTGGTGCGGGGACTTGCACCAGGAGAACACTGGTGGGAGGCCCTGCTGGTGCCTAAGCTGCCACCATGGTCCTGGAGGGCTGGCGTAAGTAGCACTATGCCAGCGTCCGTGCCAGTTTGCATGGCGCAAGTGGCATGGATGCTGGTGTAGGGGTCACGCCGCCTCCCTTCAGGAATGCACTGTCTGTGTAGTCTGAGTGGCAAAATCTGTCTTTAATATATTAAATAGAAATTGCTTTCTCCCTTCTCCCCCTTTTTTGCCTTTGACAAAAATGTTACTGGAAATATTTACAACTGAGGCTAGTGTATGTTTGAACAAGGGTGGTTTCTACATGAGAGCAAGCTTGTCTGGTTTCTGTTGCTGGTACAGCTGCTGATAAAGTGCAGTGGCAATGGGGCCTCCATATGGCACATTTCCCTGCAGCTTCCCTGCCCCAACCCCCCAGGCATGGCAATCCCCCTCTCAGGCCACTGCATCTTTTTCAATTTTTTTACAAAATGGTCAATTTCATATAATGATATCAATATACCATTATAAGTGTGACATATTCTGTGAATTCAAGCTTTCATTTTTTTAAAGTCTCTAGCTCCTTCCGTTGCAGAGATATGCCCGCTCCTTTGTACGCCTCAAGACATGAAGTTAAGCACTGTTCAAACCTACATGGTGAATTAGATTCAGAGCAGACTGAAATGGTGCTGGTTTCACGTTACACCCAGCGTTTAAACATACAATACTTTCACCTTAACAGTCAAATCTCTGTCAACTTACACCTTTATCCCACACTTCATTCAAGAAGCTCAGAGCAGTATATGGAGCTCTTCTTGCCTCCGTTTTATACCAACCCTGGGAGGAAGATCAGGCTCAAAGAATGATAAGCCCAGGGTCACCTAATGAGTTTCATAATGACCAAGCATTTAAATTGGGTTTTGCCAGGTTTAATCTAACACTTGGGCCCCTACCTAACATTACCTCTGTGATAAGTTTGTTGAAAACTACAGCTTTTCATGTGTTTTGTTTATGTGTGTGTGCGTTGCCATGCACAGATATCTTATTATTAATGCTAATAATATTAATATTATTGTTGGGAAAGAAAATAAAATATAGGTCCATCTGTAAAAGCTTGTAGCTCCTTCTCCATTTGATATGCAAAAGACTTTATATAGCAAGGTTGTACCCTTCATGCAGGCATTGTTATAAATAGCTGGGAAAATGTGTGACAATAGACAGAAGTCTAAATTCTTATGATACATAGCAAAGGTCCTAGTGTAGGGACAGCCAGTGGCTCAGGAGCCAATTGTGATTCTTTGCTATCTGTGGCTCTTCTGAGCACCATTCACCAACGTGGCACCTGTCCCATACTGTATGAAAGTGGGCAAGACTATTGCCTGGTGGGGCTTGTGGTTGGCAGGTGGTTCTCAGCTTGAAACAGACATGAGAGGAATAGGAAAACTGTGAGCCTCCCTGAGGTGAAGGTCTCATACCCAGAATGTGGCTCTTCTGGTTGATGGCAATTGTGAATATGGTTCCCCATGGGCCACGGAGTGACTCCCAGTGTTTTAGTACATGTAGGGCCCCATCATTTAAAAAAAAAAAAGTTTTGAGTAGCATTTTGACAGAAATTTTGTGCATATCATATGTCATAATTTTGAGAATGAACAAAATTGGAGTCCAGTAGCACCTTTCGAAGACCAACCCAATTTTCCAGGGTAGAACCTTTTGTGAGTCAAAGCTGACTTCATTAGATACAAAATGAGAATGAGTTAATTTTATTTCGGGTTGGCTATGTCAAGATGCTCAAATCTCTTTGTTGTCACCACAAACACCTATTGCACAACAAGAAAGCATTAGTCTCTGAGGAGCACCTCCGTGAGTTCATTGAGCTTGTGCTCCGTTACAAGAGGACTCATCTTGGATGCCTTTTTGATTTGCGCTCACCACTGGATGATTCTAATCCACGTTATTGAGTGTGAATGTCGTTACCAAAAGCCTGTGAGGTCTTGTAACCATCTTAACGTGCAGTGGCTGGTATGTTTAAAGGCATGAAGGCTACCGCATCCCCCGCCTAATCACTGGCTATCCACGGAGCACGGTTCCTGAAACGCACGTGTTGCTCCATACACGTGTGGCAGCTCTGTCGGCATATATCAAATGTCTTGCATGTACTCGTCAATACCTAACATGCGAGGAACTCATGCTGGACCTGCTCTTAAATTAGCAGAATGGGGAGCACCGGCCCTGGCCGTTTCAGCCGCCCTTCCGGGGCTCCGTTTTAAAGGGTGTCACCAGGTTCTGAGGGCGAAGGGGGAGGCGACCTTTGCCGCCTTTCCCCACCCCCCCTCCGTAAAGGAGCATCAATTTCCGGTGCGCGGGGTGTGTTCTGAGAAGCCGCTTCATTGGGAGGACGCCCTCGCCTCCCAGTTTCGCCACTCACTGGTGCCGCAGTGCCTGCTGGGAGTCGTGGTCCCGCCGCCTGATGCGAGCCGGCGGCTCGCGTCGTTAGAGGCCTGGCTCTCGAGCTCCCGACATGCACTGCAGGCGCCAGGGGCCCCGCTCGCTGTTTCCCGGATGTCCCTTTCGCCGGAAGAGAAGCGAGTTTCTTTGGGGGGCCGGCCATCTTGTGTGGGCAGCAAGCGAGCGCGCAGGGGGTGGGCCTGGGGCCTGGGCAGCATCCGAGGAGGATCCCGCCGACAGGGGCCCATCATGCCCGGACACCTGCAGGAAGGCTTCGGTTGCGTCGTCACCAACCGCTTTGACCAGCTCTTGGACGACGAATCCGATCCCTTCGAGGTGATCCAAGCGGCCGAGAGCCGTAAGAAAGAGAGCGCCGGAGGAGGAGGAGGAGGTGGCGGCGGCGGCGGCGGAGGAGGAGGTGGGGGCCACCAGGGCGGTCGTGGAGGCGGCGGCGGGCAGGCGGCCCAAGCCAACTCCTCCTCAGGCGGCGGCTCGGGCCAGGCCGGCTCCGCGGGCGGGAGCGGCAGCGCGGCCAAGCAGCTGCGCAGGGAGTCGCAGAAGGAGCGCAAGAACCCGCTGCCGCCCTTCGCGGTCTCTTCTGGGCCTGGTGGCGCCGGAGACCGAAGGGAAGATGGAGGCGGGCAGCCCGGCTCCGCGCCCCTCAGGAAAGAAGGTGAGCGAGCAGGGGCCCCTCTCAAGGGCAGAGCCTCCGCTGGGCGGGGGGCAGAAAGAGTGGCCGGAGCCTCCCTCTTCTCCCCCCCCCCCAATATCATGTTAGCCGAGCCCGTCGCAGCGCCTCCCCTCCCTCTGCCCGGCCTTGGCTGCTCGAGCAGGGCCTCCAGTCTTTCCCTCGCGTATCACTCCTTGCGGCCCTGATCCCTCCCTTGTCCGTCGTGGGAAGGCTGCTTGTGGCGCGTGGAGGCCGCGCTGCCCCTCGTGTGCGGTGGAGCCGCCTCGTGCTGGGTCGAGCGAGCCGTGTGTGCAGGCGCGTCGCCTCGTGGGAGGGCCAGGAGGGCCTGGGCACTCGGGCAGGTGGGGTGGAAGCCGCTACATTCTGGCACGGCTGGAGAGGCGTGGGGGGGGGGAGGACGACGACGGGGGGTGAATACGGGGTGGGTGTCGCTTGGTGCGGAAATGTCAGTTGTGGGAGCACCCCATAAAGATCTGCGAGGGGAAATCAACAGCGCACTCGGGAGTTGCGAGCGGGCCTGCAGTTCCTCTGGAGTGATTTTGACGGCTCTGTTAAAGTTGGCCGCCTTTAACCCGAAAAGGCGCGTGGTGGTGCTAATGAAGTTTGGCCAATTGATACCTGGGCCACGTGCGTTTTCCGCATGCTGTTTGGCTCCTCGTTTGGATTCAGCTATCTGCTGCCGCCTAGTAGGGCTGGGTGAGGAGGCAAAATGGAGGCCTTTAGGTTGTTTTGTTGGGCTTGTTGAACGAAGAAAACTGTCACTTATTAATGCGTTTCAGTTACAGACAAATGCATGCATGTTACTCATACATAATCTCCCTTGAAGGGAAATTAAGTCTTCATGCTTATTCTAAAATCAGGTTTTAGGAATTCTGCACACTTATACATACAACAGGGTTTCAGTTAATTTCTGCTTGGTTTCCCCCCTCAATAGGCTAGTAAAGAATTAGTTTAGTATCTTAGACAGTGTTAATAAAAGTAGAAAGTATCAACTTACAATACAAGAATATTGATAAAACATGTATTTAATGTGTGTTCAGAGAGTTTTCCTCCTATTGAATGATCAACTATGTGATATTCTTTTGTGTTTTCTGAATTGGTAGAGAAGGACTAAATGAAATGTGCATTTTCTTCACTAGTACAAAAATGGCAGGAGCTTACTATTCTTTATATGCTGTTAGGAAGACAAGATTTACCCTGCAACATGATAGCATTTGCTAAAATAGTTACAAAGTGAGCATTTCTAACTGGTAAAGGGAATTTGCAAAGCATTATTAACCTGCTTATTTCAAAACTTATCATTTGTGTAGTGCACTGAAGTACAGTAAGATTTTTCTTACCATCTCAATTCTAGGGTGCATGCACCAGATAATTTGTATTAAATATATAGCTACATGCATGCTCTATGCCGTCCGCCACCTGTTTACTAGGAGTTTACCCCTATCATAGAAATATTTTCGTATATTGTTAAACTACAGAAGTACTGTATTCTGAGGAGCAGCCACTTCTGATACATACTAGATGGTGTAGCACTAATGTCACAGTTTTAAAAAAATGTTGTTCTATATGAGTTAAATGGTTGGTGGGAGGGTTGAATTAGTTAATGTTATTGTCGTTCACTTAAGATTTGCACTGTAAATGAATAATGTATGCTGTCCTTAATATCTGCTTCCCCTTGTGCCAAGTGTGGCTCATGTTGGCCCACTGAAAACGCTTGTCTCTTACTGCCACTCAACACACATTTGCAGTATCTTAAGGAAGCTTAGTGGAAGAGCCATGTGGCAAGTTTTTGAGTAATTACCTGGTCTGACTAAAATAACCTACCAAAAGAGGGGTCTGTGAAGAATAAGGGGTGGTAGCAGTAGCATGTGGCTTGGTTTGGGGGATTGTAGGTGGGAGGTTTTTCTGGTGTGCATACATTGGCTTAGTGGAACAGACAATTGTACAGGAGCTGCAGCAAGAGATAGTTACAGACTGGAACAATTGGGACTGGTAACATAGTAAATAGATCTGAACAACGCTGTCAAAGATAGGACATTTTGGAGGACTTTCATTCATAGGGTCGCCATGAGTCGGAAGCGACTTGACGGCACTTAACACACACACACAACATAGTAAAACATGGCCCAGTGTATTATGAAAGCACTTGTCTGATTGTAAGTGTTCTGACTGGATTTATGAATTAATAAATATGTTCTGATTGTAACGCTTCCTGAACAAGTTGATTCATTAATAGTTATAATTGGTCTGGTTGTTGCTGTTGCTGCTAGTCTCACAAGAATTATGAACTACATAACAAAATGATTTCAGGTTCTCGGATGCTTAGCTGATCAGTGTCTAAAAAAATTGCAGGTACGTATTCTTATAGAGTGTATATGTTGTTTTAAGCTGTACTAAAAGTCCTATTTGAGCAGGGAATATTTAGATTGAGTTCAGTACATTTGGGTGATTATTTGCAACATACAAAAACTATTACTGATAGTACTTATATTGCTCTCTGAAGTCAACATGGATTAAAGCAGGGGTGTCCAATCTTTTGGCTTCTCTGGGCTACATTGGAAGAAGAACAATTGTCTCGGGCTGCACATATAATACACTAACTTGGGCCGCACATAAAATACACTAACGGTAGCTGATTCATAATGTTTAAAGTAAGTTTACGATTTTGTGTTGGGCCGCATTCATAGCCATCCTGGGCCACATGCGGCCCTGGGGGCGCAGTTTGGTTTATTAACTTATTGTAGGAAATGTAATATTTGTGATTTAAGCCACTTGCTGTCATCTGGACCCTTGTGAGAGATCAATGCAGGCATTGACAAATTTTCTGCAGTTTTAGGAGCCACACCAAAAATTTTGTAGCCAGATAAAGCTTTTAGGTATTTATATTTTAATGACCACACTTATTAATACTTCCACAAAACTTAATCCTAGACTCTTAAGATTTTGTCAGTTTAAAGTGTGTGGTGGTTAAGAGTGTCAAACATACAGTGTGGTGGTTAAGAGTATTAATCATTTCTGGGAGACCTGTGTTCAAATCCCCGCTCGTGCCATGGAAGCTCACTGGATGACCTTGGACTAGTCACACTCTTTCAGCCTAAAGTACCTCACATAGTTAGGATAAAATGGAGGAGAGGGGAATGATGTAAGCTCCTTTGGGTTCCCATTGGGGAGAAAGATGAGGAGTAATTGAATTAATTAACAAAAACATCACAGTATATAAACAAATATGGTTTAATCCTAGCTGTCATTATAACAAAAAGCTAATTTATACTCCTCACCTAAATAAGATTTGTATTTCTACTGAGGATCACCACAAGGCACTTACAATAAATGACTGATGAAAATATGAGGCACCACAATGAAATTTCTATGTGCCATTGTGCCTGGGATTTGTCCAGCCCTGGTTTAATGAAAGTCTGTCTCTTGTTTTAAGGCGTTCAGGGTAGCATACGTAGGCTTTTCCAGTTAGTTTTGCAATCAGCTTTGGCCAGTCTCACTCTGCCTTGTGTGTGTGAGAGAGTAGTGTTATGTACCCTTAGACCATTCACTTAACTGGTTTACTCTCTGTGCAGCTAAGTTTCTACCAAAACACTTCTCAGCTGTGCCCTGTTTTACAATTTAATGCGGATGTGGATACTCTTTAAAGAACCACTTTCATTTTATCACTTTGATCTTTTTATATGAATGTCTGACTTTCGAATATATGAATCTTTTGAGGTTAACCGTTTCTTCTGGCTAGAAACTTTCTACACGGGGTTTTGATACACTGGTAATTACAAAAAAATGAATCCCGTCACTTTAAAAAAAGGAAAATATTTCAAAAGACTAGTATTCATGGTGAGATTGGCTTTCTAGTACTTGTGAAGGTCAAGCATGAGATTCCCCTTCTTTTTTGTTGTACTAGACAAAATGGGAGGGGATTTGGATTTTATGTACAGCTCTTGAACAGGAGTTTATGTAGCTAAAGCACAAGCCTTATTGCTTGCAAAGATCATGTCAGGGCCAGATATTACTACATTTAGAGGTAGTAGAAGCAGGTAAATTTGTCTTGACGCTGAGCTGAGGAGCCAGGATTAGTTTTTGGGGAGCAGCACAAAAGGAAGGGGTTGCTGGTGCATGTTCCAACATGTCTGTTGGCTTTGGAGGGATTTACCAGTTGGAAGAGAGGGTTGTGCTCCAGCCCTGTAATTTGGAATGTGTTGCTATGTTCCTGCAGGACATGGGGCACTTGTAGCAGTTCAGAAGTTGGGAAGAAACTGTGGGTGGCCCCAGTGTGAGCTTCATAGGGAGCAGAGAGGATGTGGACTGCCAAGAAGGATTTACCTGTTGCTCCTTGGCATATGCTGGAAGGAACCTGAGAAGAGGAAGATGACACTCCTTTTTCTCTCACCTGATGCTGCAGACATCATTTGAGTAAATCAGGCCTTGACACAAGCACTTTCCAAATTAAAAGATTTCACCACTAAGCTTCTTATGTCTGTTAGAATACTCAAGAGTTTGTGGAACAAACCAGTTTATCTTATCATGTAGCTATTATTTGTTAACCTAATTTTGGGTGTTGTCTCCAATATTTGGGGGACTTGTTCTGACATTCTGTTCTGAGCAAGAAGCGTGTATGTAAAGATGTATTCATAATTCTGAAAGCTGCTCTGAAGAGTGAGCCTCTTCTTTTGTAAAGTGCAAATTAACCCTTAGGATTTTCGTGCATCTTGTGATGCTGTCAACTGTTAGTACTTCAGGAGAGAAAAGAAGTGAATTTCTAAAGCAGAAATTTGTGTGCGCACTCTTTCTCTCTGCCCCTGACATGAGGCATGGAGTGTAATTGGTTGATTGTTCTGTTTCACTCTCAAAGCAAACTTGCACCAGCTTAGGATGATGAGTACAGAGAACATGGACAAGCATCTGTGGAAAATCACTAACCCCAGTGCAGCAGTGCCCTGACAAATACTATGGAATACTACCAGGAAACGCCTTTGTTACTGAGCGTTGGGGAGAGGAACATGAGTGTGGTATCCTATATTGCTGCACAGACAGTTTCTCTAAATCAATAGGAGCGCTTCCTCATAACCATTGCCATAATATGGGCCCTTATCCTGGGATGTTGAACTAATTTGGTACGAGGGCTGGATATGACATAAATGTCACTTGGTCGGGCTGGGGGATGGCGCGCCAGCCCATATTGGGACTGAGTGGGGGAGTGGCTGCCTTGCGAGCCGGATAAGAGCTCTCAAAGGGCCGAATCCAGCCCCTGGGCTGTATAGACACTCCTGCCTTATTCAGCATCAGTGGCTGGGTAACCGTATATGCAAAACAAGGACGGGTATATTTCCTTGCTAAGAGGAGCTGCCTTTGCTAATATTGTACAAAATAGAGTGATAAAGTTGATTGAACACATATCTCTAACTTTTGATCTAGTTAATTTCATTCTTAAAAGGCATCTTAGGTTAATTTCAGTCTTAGAAGGCATTTAACGAGAGTTTTTGAATGGTGTAGCATGGCTTATAAGTGGGAAGGTATCTTGGAAGGCTTTTGTTCTTGAAGGATGATGTGTGTCCCTGTACGAATGCACCACCCTTCCATTTCTAAAATGAACCCTTTTGAAAGCTGTTCCAAGGTTGAGGCATGTCTTTGGGAGTGAAGAGAAACACTGTCCGATAGGCATGAGCAGCAGCCACAGCAAAACATATTTTTTCCACTTTATACATGGCTTTTTCAGCAATACGTGCTTTAAAAGGCTTAGCTGTGGTGATTCCAGAACACAGTTTGAATGGTATTTAGAAACTTGCAAAAATGGCCAAAGATCACAATGGGACATAAAAACGCACAAACAAAGACTGTGTCTTATGGATCAGGGCAGTTTTATGATTCTGCTGCTGACTATAAAAAGCTGTAATCCATGAACTGTCCATAAGATACTATGTGTGAAAGAGCAGTTCTTTTGTGGAAGAGGGGAAAAAATTACTGATGCAGATTGCCTTCTATTTTAGGTATAAGACGAATTGGCAGAAGGCCTGATCAGCAGCAGCCTCAGGGAGAAGGCAAACCTATTGAAAGGAGGCAAGAGAGGCGGCCTCCTCGTGAGCGACGATTTGACAAACCTGCTGAAGAAAAGGGTGAAGGAGGAGAATTTTCTGTTGATAAGTAAGAATAATCTAAGGTTTTTTTTTCCATGGAATGGTGGTTTTAGCAAACTGGATATAACCTAATTCTGTTCATGGATTTAATACAGAGGCATTTAGTTAACCAATGTCTTACTGTATCTTATATATTTTAATGAACATGTTTTGAACCAGTCCACCAACTCATTAATTAAATGTTCGACATTCTTACAAGCATAATGCTTCTAGCTCTTAAGTAGTCACCTAATGTCCACATTTAATATTGGAGGAGGGAGGCAGTTAAAAATCAAAGTCACTGCTAGATTAACAATATTTTTATGATGGAAGTAAGTTATATTAATGAAACTGCTGCAGGATTTTAAGAGCTGTTTTTGTAACTTGTTTTTCCATAAAGGAATATAAAATACACTTGCAATTTCACTTTGGTTTACAATAGACCCATTATTGATCGCCCAATGCGTGGCCGTGGTGGTCCAGGTGGAAGAGGTGGTCGTGGCGGCAGAGGACGTGGCATGGGCAGAGGCGACGGCTTTGACTCTAGAGGCAAACGTGAATTTGACAGGCATAGTGGAAGCGACAGATCGTAAGTCTTAGACTTGACACTTTTGACCTTTGAAAATACATTGCTTCTCTGCAATACTTTTTACCTTTTAATTTTTGTATCCCAACACTATTATGTTAACTCAGTTTTGTTAGTTCTCTTTCACATTCACATTTCAGTGGCCTAAAGCATGAGGACAAGCGTGGTGGAAGTGGATCACACAATTGGGGAACAGTCAAAGATGAGCTAACGTAAGAAATTTTACTGTTTTAAGTGTAGTTTTCAGAAACGATCAAGGTCATGCTTCCCCTGTCATTTTCTTGATGCAGGTCAACCAGAATGACCAAGATGGTCGTGATCCAAAAACCTGGTTTAAAGCCAGATTAAAATGGATCTAAGTATATAAACGGTGAGCAAGGCCAAAGTTTGAGTGATGGGGTCAGTTTCAGTGCATCATGCACGTTTTTGCTCTTTCCCTTAAGTGTTGGAATATTTATTTATTTGTAAGGTTTTTAGTTGCCATTTACCCAAAGCGTCTCACAGCAACTTACAACATTAAAATAGTATAAATGAGTTAAAAAAACAAAAACAGCTAACAAATATAAAATATTAACATTAAAAAATTAAAGTGTTGAAATATGTAGCCTTCACCATCCCGCTAATAAAACACCCCAAACTGTGGATTACACTCCAAAGGCCAACCTAAGCAATTCGGCCGTGCATGTCCTGTGGAAACTAAACAAGTCTGGCAGGGCACAGGTGTCTTTTGAGAGTGCATTCCACAGTGCACGGGCCACAACTGAGAAGGCCCTTCTTCTAGTGACAGCTAACTGGGCAATCCTGGGGCCAGGCACATGCAAAAGGCCCCTAGAGAGTGACTGAAAGGAGTGTGGGGGATTGTAACGGGAGAGGTGGTCCCACAGGTATGCGGGTCCCAGACCATTAAGGGCTTTAAAAGTTAACACCAATACCTTGGCTTTGGAGAGTAATTGGTAGCTAGTGTAGCAGCCACAAATTGGAGTTATATGAGCTGACCATGATGTTCCTATCAGCAACCTGGCAGCTGCATTCTGAACCACCTACAGTCTCCGAAACGTTTTCAAGGGTAGCCCTATGTAGAGCGAATTACAGTACTCTACTCTGGAGGTGACTATTGCATGGATCAATGTGGCGAGGTCTGACCCAGACATACAAGGAGCCAGACTGCAGGCCACGCTGACCATGCTACCATGGACACCTGTTTATTCATTGAGCATAGAATCCAAACAAACCCCAAGGCTCTTTACAGAGTCTATAGCTGTCACCTGGACACCATCAAGCCTTGGGAGTGGCCCTCCAGCTAGCATCTCAGTCTTTCCCAGCCACATGACCTCTGTCTTAGATGGATTCATCTTCAGCCTTATACCAAACACATGTGCATTTGAAATACAGCTAATGGGTTGTATCCACTGGAGAAACTTGCAGAAGTACTGATTTACCCAGCAATCTGCTGTATGTCCCAGAACCGGTCTCTTACAGACTAGGGACCCTTTTGAAATCATACAGGCAGAGGAAGATCCACTTTGCCAACTTCTTCTGTGATTTTTCCTGCTGTATCTAACCCAGTTTATATGCTCGGTATACCTTTTTCCTTAAGTGGGGAATGATGTAAGATTTGTTTAAAAAGAGTACGTGTCTCTGTCTGATCTGTTTGATATTTGGTGCTAGTAACTTAGGTTTTCAGTGTTGCAAAAATTGAAAATAACATGCAACACCTCAGCAAATAGCCCTAATTTGTGGCATTATTCTGGTGGCTGAACTTTTTCTACTGAATTTTTATGCATAAAACCACTTGAGCTTTGCCCTATCAATTTTTATCAGTGATGTATTTATGCGGGATATTTTCCTGCATAACTGCTATTGGAGAAACTGGGGTTTTTATGATGATGTAAATTTTGAGCTACAAAGACTTTCAGTAAGCAAATTGTTTGAGCACTAAATAGTAAATCTTAATTGCAGTGACTTGGATCAATCAAATGTGACGGAGGAGACACCTGAGGGAGAGGAGCATCCACCTGCTGATTCAGAGAATAAGTAAGTATTTACTTACTGATTTGGGAGTAATTCAGAGTTATTTTTTGGTTACTCATGAGATGCTGGGATCTTAATGTTTACCAAATGTAATTGTAGTTGCTTTCAGCATCAGATGAATTCAGCTTTAAAGGTGTCAAAGTTTAATCAGGCTTGACAGTCAATTGGGTAGCCGTGAGACTACAAAGAATCAAGCTGAATGTTTCAAAGTTGAGATTAAGTGGCTTTGGTAAGATGAAGAAGGTTTTTAATGTTCTTATTAAATAATACTGCTCTCACCATCACCCCATCTTCATTTTTATATATTCTAGTCCCCATAGATGATTGCAAATTAATGCTTGAAAAACTGATACGTCTTTTCATAGATGGGTATGGTTTAGTTGGAAAAGACACAGTTTGAAAGAACTTTTATTTTATAAAATAGAAAGTTGTATGTATCAATATACTGATCAGACTAAGATCTAAAATTCATCAAACCTCGAATTTGTGAAATTTGAGGTTAGGTGAGAAACTCCAATATTCAAGCTACTGTGCTTTGTGTCACTGATAGAATAAATTTTGCAGATATTTTTTGTTATGTACCTACAATCTTATTTTTATAATCCCAATGTAGTGGCTCATTTTTGGATTCGAAACTGGCCAAGTCCTTCAGTACTTTATAGATGCTTTGAATTCATAGCCGTTGTGGACTGGATCCAGCACATGGATTGCTGATGTTCCCTTCTTTCCCCTTCCTACAGCAGTGGCAGTATGAAAGAGCAGGTTGTGGGTACATTTTAAAAAAAGATCTGTAGAAGGTGATAAATAGTTCTGGTGTTTTTATTTACTTTTTAAAAAGATTGTCACTGGAAAAGACAGTCATGCTAGGAAAAGTTGAGGGCAGCAGGAAAAGAGGAAGACCAAACAAGAGATGGATTGACTCAATAAAGGAAGCCACAGCCTTCAATTTGCAAGATCTGAGCAAGGCTGTCAAAGATAGGACATTTTGGAGGACTTTCATTCATAGGGTCGCCATGAGTCGGAAGCGACTTGACAGCGCCTAACACACACAAAAAGATTACTTTTATAGTTCTCCTTTCTCACTGAGACTCAAGGTGAACTACAGGATAAACAAATAGCAACAGAAAAAGTATAGACATTGAGATGATACTTCTAAGTATGATACCAGATTCTATTATAACTCAAAGATCATTTCTGATATATGCAACCACAGCTGCCAGATTGATATATGCAGCTAAAGGGAAATCGACTGAGACCTCAGACAAAAATGACTGGATACGAAAGATGTTAGAAATGGCGGAAATGGCAAAACTTACAGCTTTGGTGAATCTATATTTTCAACACTATATTTTGTTACGAATGTCTATGGAGTTATTTTTGAATATCTGTTGAAAAGCTTATATATGATTTTATGGGAAATAATAAAAATTCTTTAAAAAAGAAAAGAAAAAGTATAGACAGACTGCAATAGACAACCAGTGAACAATGCAGTAGGACTAGGATTACAGAATTAGGGAGCTATGTGAACAGTAAAGCAAGGTATACTGTAAACAATACAAGGTGGATTTTTTGTTGTCAAGTCACATCTGACTTATGGCGACCCCTGGTGGGGTTTTCAAGGCAAGAGTCGTTTGGAGGTGGTTTGCCTCTGCATCATGACCCTGGTATTCCTTAGAGTTCTCCCTTCCAAATACTTGCCAGGGTCAACCCTGCTTAGCTTGAGATCTGACAAGATCAGTCTAGCCTGGGCTATCTAGGTCAAAGGATGGATTACACATTATAAAACAATGCAGCAAAATACAGCTATGCCCTACATTAATGGTTGTGAATTACATTTAATTCCATTGAAATGGTGCCCTTCTGGGTTTTTCCATTCTACTACAGTTCTAATCTTGGGTTAAGAATGACCTCTTGAACATTTTTGGTTTGCACATTCTGGGGAATGATAGAAGTGTGAGAGCCTTCTTGACTTCCTTAGACACAGTTTCATGAGTGGGGATCAGCACTGATAATGTACATGAATGCGCAACTGCCATCTTATCCACTTCCATTGGAAAATAATGTAATAGTAAACATGCATCTTTTACTGGATTTCTAATATGAATTAGACTGTCTTAGAGACTTGTCTACTAAAATACAGCACTTTGTCAAGAAGAAATTCTGGCACACTGTACTGTCTTCAGGTGGCCATCAGTTTTAACTTACAGCAAGCAATGTTCTTATGTTTAGGCCACTGTCCTGAATGTATTGCTTACTACAGACAAAGTGAAATGAGCTATTACCACTCTTAAACTTATAGAGAGAATGAAGTAGATGAAGTCAAGGAAGAAGGTCCAAAAGAAATGACTCTGGATGAATGGAAAGCTATTCAAAACAAGGATCGTGCAAAAGTTGAATTCAATATCCGCAAACCAAATGAAGGTGCTGATGGACAATGGAAAAAAGGTTTTGTTCTCCACAAGTCAAAGAGTGAGGAGGTAAGAGAATGTTCTAGTGCTCTGACTTGTTTAACTGATTTTCACTTTTGTGTAATTGTAAAGCATCTTATTTGTACACTGGTTCCATAAGCATGAGGGCTGAATCTAGTTCCAAATATGTATTCAGAGTGTTCTTTTGAAAACACATGTTTCTGTAGCAGAAAAAGGCTTATGAATGTGGCTGGAGAAAACCAGACTGAAGAGTGAAACTCAGTAAATTTTCCATTTTTAGCGTTTCAAAGAGTCCCTCTGGCTCCTTTGTTCCCTTACTTGGCTTCCCTTGCCAGCCTCATCTCTTCTTACTAGGGAATGGGTGCTGCTTGCTTGAGTGTTCCTATGAACCTCTTGGAGCTTTCCTTGCCTACCCCTGTATTTGATTGTGAAAAGTGTGTTTGGGGATCTGGTTTTTAAAATGAGTTTTAGCCTACTGCTCCATGGAGTTAAAGGTAATGTGTTCTGTCTATGTAGAGCGAGAACCCAAACAGAACAATGTTAGCTAACCATGATAGTAAGGTGCACCCCCTTAAGATTTCAGGCAAAAGATTGTATTTTGACTTAAGCACCTGTACTTCATGCAGCTAATTCTATTTAGCACTCATCAGGGTTGTCTTTTTTTTGTAAGGATGAAAACTCAATCTTTCTAGTTGCACAACATTCGCTTGCTTGCTTGCTTGATCTCCCTTGTTCTGTCGGTTTGCTTAGTAGCATGTATCCTCCAGATTCGCCTGTTGCTTGTTTGTATCTGTAAAGTCTCATTTCTTCCTTTTGTTTTTATCCCTTGCTTGTCGGACATACAACTCTCATCAGACAAAGGGGATGACAGAGGTGCAGGGGACTCAGCTGGAATCCAATGAGGTACTGACCCTTTATATACACTTAGTGATTGAGGAGCACTATGAATTTTAAACAAGCTCAGTTTGAAAGGTGCCTTCTAAAATAGGCACTGCAAATTGAAGATATAAAACTGCTTAATGAATTCTTTATCACTAATACAGTTATTGCTTCTCATATGGGCCCGTTATGACCCATCAAGGTCATATATTTCTTTGTAATATGCCTTGTATTTTTTTCCACAGAGGAAAGTACGTAAAGGCTCACTTTCACATTGCTTTCAAGTGCACAGCTCTACCATGAAAACTTCCTACACATAATGGCTACTTAATTATAGGCAGATTGTGTACATTACTAGTACTACATTTTTTCAAGAAAGAAGCTTTGTATTTCAGGTTACTCATATGTGGCTGTTTGGTCCGTTTCCCTATTCTCTTACTCATTTGTAGTTTAATGCCACCCTAGTGCAAAATACTATTTCATGCAGTCCTGTGAAGTAACATCATGATATTGTACTGATGCATTAGCAAGTGTGCCCGACCCTAAGCATTTCTCCACAGCTACTGAAGCTCAGGTGATTGAGGTTTGAAATAGCTCAGGACAACTGACTTGGAGACCTCCATTTTGGTATACCATTGCTATGACCTTGTTGTAAGGAACAAATCTTTATAATGTGGAGGGTTAACAGTGTACTTGTGTTCAAGGAACAAATTCTTACCTTTCAGTAAAGTGTTCTTTGAGTGGAACAGCCAAACATTTTGATAAACAAGTTTATGTTCTCTTATATACTTGGTAGCTGTTTTTAATTGGCATTTCAACAGACCACATGATTCTTTGAATGCTTTTGTTTTCATGCCTACTTTGTATGTTTGAGTTAATGTTTTGTTTGTGAGTTAATACCTTGTTTGTGAAGAAATCTGCATGTCACAAGCCTGACTGGAAAGAGAGAGAAATGCTGGTCTGGCTTGGGTGGAAGCCTGAAAAGGACAAGGCAATCTAGGTGCAGGATCTATCAAGGAGAATGTAGATGTTATCTATCGGCTGAATGTTGAGATGCATCAACCCTTTCTAATAACCTGAAGTTTGCCCTGCATGTGTAAAAGGGGGAGGAGAGGCAGGCTCAAATAGATCAGAGAATGTGGCAGCCACTGTTGGGCACTCCAACTTTTGCACAAGCTTCTGCTGCTTTTGTATAACTTCATTGGAAGATAGTATTAAAATAGATACATGACTAGAAGTAGACTCTGCTACCCACATGTTGGTGTATTGCCAGCGTTCACTTAAACTGGTTGTCTAATGGCCACAGTTTCAACTACCATTAGTTAGTATTATTGCTTCTGGGCCTTTTGGCTAAGATCAAGTGTAGTATCAGTAAGTATTTTCCCACATGCCTTGATTATCAGAGTAGTCCAGACTACTTGGGAGCAAAATGTTTGTGCATATGGTATTGCATTCTCCCCATAGATGTTCTGCTAGCTGTAGTAATTGGGAATGGTTGCTGGATGCAGTGTCATTTGTGGCCGGTCATTGTAGTCAGGTGGTGGTAGGTTGGTGCTGTAAAGCTATTCTGTGCATTTGGAATTTATGTTGTTTCTGATGGACAACATCTTTGATACTTGATACTGTATTGTTGGCTTTTGTTTCAGTCTCATGCCGAAGACTCTGTAATGGATCATCACTTCCGCAAGCCAGCAAATGATATCACATCCCAGCTGGAGATCAATTTTGGAGATCTTGGTCGTCCTGGACGTGGTGGTAGAGGTGGAAGAGGAGGCCGTGGGCGTGGGGGAAGGGCCAGCCGTGGAAGCAGAACTGACAAGGTGGGTAATCTCTTTTTCCATTCAAATGATTTGTAGCATTTACTGATGATAGTAAAAAGAATAAAACCGTTTTCTGGAATAGCAACAGAATTGCCAGTATTCATAGCTTTAATATTGAGTGATAAAAGGCATTAACTAGCCATTATAGTTTCAAAACAGTAGCTGGGCTCCAAATCTCCCCAATCTCCTGTTAAATAGAAAAATTGTGCTGATCTCCCCCCCCCCCCCCCCGGGCGGAAGGCTCATGAGGCTACCACCATCAGGAGGCAGTAGTAAAATCCTATTGTGCAACTACTACTTGGTGCTGCTTTGTTTTCTTTTTTCCTAGAAGAGAGTGACTGACATTGCTGTATATGTTGCATGCATAAATTGAATTATGCCTCTCCATTTCAGTTATTAGTGGGTTATATGTTCTAGTTTATGAGGTACCTTGGCTTTTGTATATACTGATTAGGAAAGGTTTTGTGGCTTGCCTACATAACAGCAGCAGAGTTTAAATTCACTTAAAAAGGTAAAGGTCCCCTGTGCAAGCACCGGGTCATTTCTGACCCATGGGGTGACGTCACATCCTGACGTTTCTAAGGCAGACTTTGTTTACGGGGTGGTTTGCCAGTGCCTTCCCCAGTCATCTTCCCTTTTCCCCCAGCAAGCTGGGTGCTCATTTTACAGACCTTGGAAGGATGGTGGAAGGCTGAATCAACCTTGAGCCGGCTACCTGAAACCGACTTCCGTCGGGGTCGAACTCAGGTCGTGAGCAGAGTTTGGACTGCAGTACTGCAGGCTACCACTCTGCACCACAGCGCTTATTAGTAGTTAAATTCATTTTGGTCCATCAGGATAGATGTATACCTAATGTCTGGGTTACATTGTTTTAGCTCTTACAGTGAACCAGTGTTGTTTTCTTCCTCACAAACAGGAATGTTTTTCTTTTGAATGTGTTCAGGGGCAGAGGGTTTAACTTTACCATTTCTGTTCCTGGACTTCTTTCTTTGGAATGTTCTCATTATTCTTGAAAACAGTACTTCGGGGAAATAAAGTTATTGGCCTCCCCCCCCCCCCCCATTTGTAACATGAACTTTTAGATCCATGCTAATATTTTGTGTGTTTTATTCCAGTTGGTTAAGGAGTTTGATGTGATCCACACACCCAGCCAGGTTTGTGATTTTTCTGTCTTTTGGTTAAGTCTCGTGGAAGCCTCTAGATCTCTGTGTATTTAAAAACATAGAAGCGTGTATATTGTCAGTTTAGGCATGACGAATGTTTTCCAGCTGTAAACTGCCTTTTGTAGACTTTACATACGTGAAGAAGTTCTCACATGGTCAAATCAGTGATATGGAGGTAGGGTAGTCTGATATTTCTATGCAAAGTACAAATATATGCAAGGTAAGCACAGTAACGAAAGATGAGGATTCCTAGATGTGCTATGCTTTAACATCTATAGACTGATAGTAATCATTTAGACCTCACCCTTTAGTATTTGCTGTGTTTTTCTTGCGCGTATTTAAACTTTGCCTAGATTTGTCACAGGTGGTACCTTTTATATGTCCTGGCCTTTTAACACCATTGCTCATGGTTGTTTCCTCCATGCCTTTTACACTCTCCGCTGAAGTTTTCCCCTTCGCACTGCAGCCTCCAGTTCCCCTTGCTGTGGGCTGCAATTTCAGCCACCCTAGGCTTGCTTGTCAGGAGCAGCGTCCATAATATAGGGCAAAAGAATACACCCCGACTAGCCTTTGCCCACAATAACTCTGTCTAACTTTTACCCTTCCGCTCTCAGTACAATGGAATCCAGTGAATGCACAATGTAGTGCCACAAATGAAAAGTGGTCCATCCCTTCGCTTTCTCCAAATAACGTATGTCTTGTTTGTCTTTCAGTCAAGTGCTTCTGCTCCTGATGTCGATGATCCAGAAGCTTTCCCAGCTCTGTCCTAAACTGGATGCCCTAAGCCAACCCTGCCCCTTGTTGGGCCCTCCTGTACAAGGCTTGCATGCTTAAGGATCCTAAAAACAACTAAGAAATTAAAAAAAAAGGGGACTCTCATTCATACCATTCACACCTAAAGACTGAATTTTACCTGTTTTGAAAATGAACTTCTCTTGCTACACAGAAGCAACAATATGGTAGTCAGTTTTGTATTTAGAAATGTAACGGTAGCAGGGATGTTTTCATAATTTTTTTCGGAAATTATGCATTCTTCATGGATACTTTTTTGTATTGCTGCTTGAAAATATGCGTTTCCAAACTTGAAATATAGGTGTGAACAGTGTGTACCAGTTAAAGCTTTCACTTCATTTGTTTTTATTTTTTATTTTAGAAATTTAGGTGTTTTTCCCCAAACTACAAACAATTTTAACTCTTGCACACTTTTTCTTTTAATACTGCTTAGCAGATTGTTTTCAGTCCATGGTCAGCTCGGATATGTACAAAAATAATTTGGAAAATTGTTAGTACTAACTTCTGGAATATTTTGAGTTTTTAATACTTAAATCCAAACTTGGAGAAGTCCATTTTCTTCTATCTTTGGTAGGTTGTGTATTCAAAGTCTTTATACAGAAATGGTATCGGATACTTGAAAAATAGTCAAAGCACATTGGTTTATACTCAAATACCTGCTTATAAAGCCAACACCTCGGTTTGGATAATTGGTCTAAGCCATTCTAAAAAGAAAAATTCTGTTACACCTCTTTTTTTTTTTTAACCTTATTCCCTTTTCTTTCACAAAACTAGTTGTTGGTTTGGTAAAACTTTGTTTAAAGTTGTTAATATTGTTGCTACCCAAAATATCCTGTAGATGGGAGCAACTATTTTTTTCATTATGTGGGAGGTTGGGAAGGAAGTGGCATCTATTTCTAATACAGTTTAAACTCCATTTGATATTGTCTGGCAGTGCAGTATATCGACACAGAGTTGCACCTGCATTGGATGCATTTAAACACTTCCACTAGCTACAATCTTGGTCCTAAAGAAGAAACCAAAGGGCACGGTGTACTGCTTTGGAGGAGAATTATTTGACATGTAAGTTGGAGAACTGAGCATCAAAATGGGACGGCTGTGGTCTCCTTGGGACATAAACCAAAACCTCACTTTTTGTTATGGATTTTTTCCCTCTGTTGCTTCTGGTCTCTGCTAGCTGACAAACGAATGTTTTATTTTCAGAGGGTGATTGTAAGTTCTCCTTACCACTGTAGAATTCTCTTAATCCCTGTGAACAGGAATGTTACCACTTTCAAAACACAAGGAACTTGAGAAGAGCAAATAATAAAAGGACTACTTAGGATTTTTGTCTGCAACTTTTGTTAGGAGACTAGAATAGGAATAACCATTTATTTAAGCTTTCTTACAGTTTGAGCTGCTTTTAGCATTTGTGCTTTTCTTAGGTACAAAACAAAGGACAGTGCCCTATTTTTTAAAAAAAGCTGTACTGGACGGGCAAAAGATACTCAACAACGGAAAAGTAAACTCACTTGCTGTGTTCAGATGGCTTGGATTATCTGAGCACTCTCTGAATATTTTTGTTTACATAAGCAAAGGTTACTGTATTGCATTGGACTCTTGGTGCATTCAACTATCAACACAGTCTGGAAGAAAGAAGCAGTTTTTCAGTGTATCAAATATATTTTGCCCCATGGGTGGTTAAGATGATAAGCATTCTTTCAAAGTATTTTGGACTTCTAAGATCTCTCATTTTAGCGGTAGCTGTTTTTCTAGGGACAACTGGAGCATAAATTTTCAATAGCCATCTTTTCTCCCTGGCCCCACTACTTCCATTTTTCTTAATGCAGACTATATTGGAAGATGTTGATGTTATCTGTATTCTTGAACATTTTATCATATTCACTGTGCAAGTATTCTTGTCCCCAAAGACATACTTATTGAATAGTTCTTTGCTGTTCTGTATGCTCCCCTTTTCCCAGGCTAATGATGGCTCTTCCAGCACAAACCTAAGCTGTTCGTCCATGTTGTTCTGGAAAGCCAACAGTCAGTCCTATGCTATGCCCACTTGATACTTGACACACAGATCCTTCAGCTTGGCATACTGTAACATACATGAGGTTTAGGAAGGCCTTTTAAAAGTGGCCTGTTTGCTGTTCCTTTAATAGCTGTGTATCTTAAATTGTGTCAAGCTGTGAAACAATTTTCTCTAATATTGGTGTTAACAAAATAAAAGTTTATTTTCATGCTCTTTTATAAAAAATGTCATGAAAAGTCGGCATTATAAATGCCTCTAATGCCAAGCATCTTGTGTAGTTCCTAGCCCCCAAATCCCTGAATTCCTAGGCAGGGAGCGGTGCCTTTATGCATCCATTATCAGCAGTGGGCATGGCTTTTGCAAAATTATATCTCCCCACACCATATTTCTCTAGTATTATCTATTAATAACTCATTTTCTCTCAATTCTTTGTTCTGTTGTTACACCACTGTATTAAGGGGCGAGGCTTGTATTGTTTTTAAAGGGGCAATACTGATTATGAATTGGTTGACCTATTGTTTGAGCATGAAAGTTCATCTTGTGCCAACTGATTGGCAGAAACATTACCAGGTGAATGAAAGAAAAGAGCACAAGGGTCCTCCTAAGGTAACCCTGGGGGTTCACACCGTACCTGTGTTGACTCCAGGTCTTTCTGTTGGAGGGATGCTGCATCTAATGGTTGATTACATCTCGCCCAATGAGATTCACTTGCATATCATAGCTGTTGACTTAATAAAAGTAGGACTGATGCTTCTGGCTGTCTTGAGTGCTCCGAGTATAGATATATTACATTTGGATGGATATCGTGGCACTTGGGGCGCTAGTGGAAATGACTGGCAGGCCACACGTTTTTCTAAGCTGATTGTCTTTTGCAGGATGTTAGGCTGTTGTTACATGTATGATTTCAGATGTGAAGCCACCTTGGAGAATGCAGAGATTCCGACAGAGAGGCTGAGTAAAAGTGTCCTCTAGTACCTTTCTGTATTTTCTGATTAACCTTTCTGTAACACCTGATAGACCAGTTCCCAGCTGATTAGAAGTGGTTTGGGAAGCACCTTGCGCTTGTCTGCTTTCCTCTGTACACAATACAAGTGAAATGTGAATGAGCCAAAGCATGGCATCAAAATGGAGTGTGGGAAGGGAACGCCAGTTGGTATATTTATTGCTCTTCATCTTCCACATCCTGGATAGTAGTCTAACTACAATTGGATGGTATTCTGACACATTGCAAGGAAGAAGGGTGAATGAAAACAGCTAGAAATTTGTCATTTGCTGTTTTCAAGAGAAACTAGCAGTAACTTTTATCAGAAATGTTAATATGCAGCAAAACACCTGTCCAAATAAAGGTAGGTAAGAGTTGGACTGCATGTCCCTCTGTTTTTTTTGTATTGAAGTGATGATTAACAATCTCTTAATCTGTAGTACCTGCATTTGTTTCATGTGCAAGTCATCTTCAATGTATGGTTCGCAAGAGTGCGGCGCAGTATTGCTTGGCAGGCTCTGAGCCTACCTACTTCATTTTTTAGTAGAATGTTGAGATCCTCCCATTCCAGATGGAAGCAATGTAGATCACACATGAGCCCGGCTTGGCCAGGAAAGGGCGGGATAGAAATCAAAAGTTTTTTCAGATGCATTAAAAACTGATGTAAGTGCAACTTCCAAATTTGGATATAATGTGCAGTAATACAGCAGAGCTCTAACCTGGATAACCTAGGGTATATCCTCATCTCATCAAATCTCAGAAGCCAAGCCGGGTCAACCGTGGCAGGTATTTGGATGGGAGACCTCCAAGGAATACAAGGGTTATGAGTTGAAGGCAGGCAATGGCAGACCACCTCTGAATGCCTCTTGCCTTGAAAACCCCACAGGGATTGCCATAAGTCAGCAGTAACTTGACAGCAAAATAATAATAACAGATCTAAAATATACACTGAAAACACAGTATTTGCTGAATTTTTTAGGTGTACATATGGTTGTGTTCTGCAACAAGTAAGAAAAGATGCCCCCAGATATATTTGACAATTATGGGCAGAACCTGTGCTATAAAGATGGTAGCCAAAATAAAACTATTTTTTCAAATACTCCCCATAACAATTGAACCAAAAGACTTGGTAATGTGGCAAAAAGATATTCACTAGTTTTATTTATCAAGTCAAAAGAGCACGACTTAAAACGACGAGAGATTGGATCAAGGGGGTTGGGGAGAACCCAGTATAAGTAAATATGGGGCAAACCAGTTGAGAACACTGGGTATAATATCTGGAGGAAGCCTCTGATAAACCATGGGTAGGTATGTGCTGTTACCTCACTAGGTATTCCCAGCGATGTATTAAGAGTTTGGAAATGCTATAAAAAATACTGTTCGCACTTTCTATGTATTCCCAGCGATGTATTAAGAGTTTGAAACGTATAAAAAATACTGTTTGCACTTTGTTTAGCCCCTTTAGCTGTGAAGACGTCTTCCAACCATTTTTTAACCATGGCATCCAAAAACCCTTTTAAAGCGATGATTTTATAACATTTCCAAACTCTTGACACATCGCTGGGAATACCTAGTGAGGTAACAGCCATGGAAGCAACTGGGAAAAATCTAAAAAGGTCTTCGGAGGGAAAATAAGAGATGTAACATTTGTAATAAATGGAAATAATTCCAGAAATATTCCCACTGCTTCCATTTGAGCTACATCCCAATTGTTATGTCAAAAAGAATTTTCTGAGCTCACCTCTCCTGCTGCAGGGTGGCTGAAATTGTCCATGGCAGGGCCAAACTGGAGATCTGGTGCAGGAAAGGGAAAACAGGAAAATTACTTCCCTTTCTGCTGCCAAAAGTGTCTTCCGGTAATGGGAAAGGAAGCCACATGTCATGAGCTTCTGTTCACTCCCTTTTGGAGTCATATATGTCAGCAGCTCATATCTCATGCCCCTTAATTTGGAAGCTGCAGTCCTCTTAGTTGCTATAACTATTCAGTAGGAGAGGAATATAATTTTTTCCCTACTTGTCTTTAGTTATGGTCACCATAGTCAGCAGGTCACAGTAAATGTGCATCCCTTTGGGCTCAATTTTTTAATGGTTTGTGTCTTGCCTTGTTGATGTTGTGTAAGTCACTTCTGTGACTGCGCAGATACATACATATCAAGAGTGATCTTTAGGAGTGAAAAAGCAAGTCCTGTTGTAAGCTGATGACTGACATAAGTAAATAGGCTCTTGCTAAGAGAGTTCTATCAAGATTCATTGTAATTCTGAAATAAATTAGAAATTGTTTCCTACCATATTCCTCAGCTAAGGAATTGGATTGTAGAAGAACACGCGTCAATAGCTCATCCTGCCTCTTGGAAGTTTGTGTGTGTGTGGGGGGGGGGAGGGAGGAGCCATTAAGTCACTTCTGACTCATGGAGACCCTATGAAACAATATCCTCCAAAATGTGCTATTGTTAACAGCCTTGCTCAGGTCTTGCAAACTTTCTTCAATTTCTATCCTATCCTTCCCAGTGCCGCCGGGCTCAGGGTGGCTTCCATCAATAAATACACAGAACACATCAGACACATTACTTAAAATGTACAATAAAAGCTTAAACTAAACCCTTATTAATAGAGATCGTGCCTTCTTTCGGTGACAGGGTCCTACAGGTATTGCCTTTGCCCCTTCATGTGATATTTGGCCAAAGTTACATAACCTGCATACTACATTTATGTATTCCTCTGCTATACCCACAGTGGAATCATTGACCATTTTAAAATGTGTTGGTGCCTGTGGCTTTATTTGTCCTGTTAGTTTCAGAGGGTAATAACAGCAACTTTTTTTTTTTTTTTTTTTTTTGTTGTCAAGTCGCATCTGACATGGCAACCCCATAGGGTTTTCAAGGCTTTCGGAGGTGGTTTGCCATTGCCTGCCACCACGTCACAACCTTGGTATTCCTTGGAGGCCTCCCATCCAAATACTAGCCAGGGTCAGGGCGGAGAGTGCTTAACTGGCCCAGGGTTGCCCAGCAAGCTTGCATAGTGTGAGTGGGGTTTTGAATCGGGGTTTCCCAGATCCTACTCTGACACCTTAACCACTACACCACACTAGTTCTACAATACCTGAAAAAGAAACATTCAGAAAATCTCCATTATCATATATTAGACAAATCTAAAAGGGTAATGACTTTTACAAGGCATCCATATTTCTGCTTGTGTCTTCCACATCTGTAATTAAGACATGCTGCAACAAAAGTTGCCACATTTTTAAGCTGCCTACTGCCCCTCTATTTGCTTACCTCTCTAAAATTTGAAATTAACGAAAGCTACTTTCCTAAGCTAATGTAGCCTATGGCGAGTACATCGACCATTGTTAACTAACCTGTTATATGGGAGGAACAAAAATCTTACAAGATGGTGCTAGAGTTCTTGCCTTCTTGAGTGTGTGTGGAATACTTAAAACACCCCAGAAAGCCAATAAAGAACTAGTCACAAGCTTCTGAAAGTACAAGCTGAAAAGTCTTTTTAGCTGATGACTAAATGAAAGTATCCAGATGTTGACATCTTTACAGAGATGATATTTCAGCTAGTTGTAATGCCAGGTGATGGGGGGGGGGATCTCTACTGGTGACCTCAGTCTTTACTACAACATCTTGCTGAGCATTGAAGACATCAGGCCCAGCCGATGCAAGAAGAGATGGCTTTTTTGCACAGCTTTTCTCCATTCCCCGATGAAGCGACAGAACAAAAACAACAGACGCTTGTTCAGTCTTGGAAGAATGGTTTTCTCTTGACCTTGTGCGCCATGTATAAATGCAGCTGAGTAAGTGGTGCTTTCAACTTGACCTCATTCTGACTGCAGCCTCCAGCTAGGAAAAGGATTTATATTTTGTACATGAATCTAGGGGGTGTCTATGGTTGCTGTCACTTTAGACTTCAATCTGAACAATGTTGCACAGATTTCTCTCCGTAAACTGAGGATTGCTAATGAAATGGCTTAACGTTGCCCTCTTTTGTGTAAGGTCTATACAAGGCAAGTGAGTTTCTCAAAACAACTCACTTTTGCATTCAGTTTTATTTACATGAGTGTGTAAAACCATAATCCATGGCCAGGTTTTTGTGTTTAATGATGTGAAGCAAACCGGTGCCCTCTAAATAGCTTTGTCTTGACCTCGTGTGTTCTTGGCAGCTCTGGAGCCTGTGCTCACAAATTGTGTTCAACTGTGATGGGGGGGGGGGTCATGCCCAACATCCCCACTCGCTTGCCATGCCCAATGAACATATATCATGCTTTTCAGTATTTTGCAAATACGAATGATGTCTGGTTAGCAAAATGGCTGGGGGAAAAAGGTTTCTCTGAGTATATATATAATGCAAAATTGTATGGGAGTCTGAAAGCCATCTCAAAATTAGTATCTCCTGGACAACATAGGTTTTGGGACATTGATACATGAAGTTGATTTGTGGATGTAAAAAAACCTGGTGCTTTGTGGACATGGATATGTCGTTTTGTTTTTAATGGTTAGGAGACTAGGAACAAATGCTTTGAAAAACGAACACATTACTTTGGAGGGGAAGAGAGGCAATTTAGAGAACTCAAAACTACTTCCTAGGAAGGAAGCAGCTTTTATGGGTACAGGTGGTTTGGGAAAACCGGTGAAGAAAAGGAACCAAATCTGCCTCCTGCTCTGGGCTGTGAGTGTGCCAAGATAAATGGTTGTTTAAATTTCTCACTTAGTCAACTTACCTTGGAAAGTGCTGCAAGAACAAGGAACTGGAGAACCACTTCAGATGGTGATCAGCCTTTACTGAGTTTCTGTTGCCTTGTGTCCATTACTCAGGCGAGGAATGTGGAGGTAAACTAAATGGTCAGTCTACAAATAGCAAGATAATTTTTGGTTTCTTTTAAAGTGAGGTGCATAATTGCTAGATTTGCATAATCGATTTGCCACCTGTGGTTTGCAAAAGAATTTTGCCCTGCATTGAGTTTTAAACAAAGACAATGTAGAAACTGAAAGGGGGATGAGAAACCTGGTAAATGTTACTGGCTTTAGCAGTCGGGCACGTATGTCTAGCAGAATTTACTAAGAAGGGTACAGGGTTGGTTCAAATTAACACGGAACTGATTTAATTCAAACTAACCATAGTCAAGTGATCATCCAAATGCTGGACGCTACAGTGACTATGGTTGGTTAGAGTCGGCAACACCAACATTTGCAGCCAAGATGTGGAGAGTGCTTAAGAGTGTTGGACTAGTATCTGGAAGGCCCAGGTTCAAATACCCATCCATGTGGAAGCTCGCTGGGTGACCTTGGACCAGTCATGTACTCAGCCTAGCCTACCTCACAGGGTTGTTGTGAGGACAAAATGGAGGAAAGGTAAATTATGTAAGCGGCTTTGGGTCCCCAATAGGGAGAAAGGCAGGGTACAAATGAATTAAACAAGATAAGCTGGTTTGTGACCCACAGTTTTATGCTTGGTTTTGCATTGTGTTTGAATGCTGTATCTTTGCTTATTCGTGGCTCATTTCCTGCTTTCCACCTACTCCACCTACAGAGTCACCGGCCAAGAGCACCTCGAAGACTAAAGGGCTCTTGCCTTAAACCAGCTCTCCAGCAGACTACCTCTCCATGCCTTCTCCTGGCAACAGATTTCTCTCTCCACCTTCTTAAAGGCCCAGCAACGTGTCATGCTTATTTCGCACACACCTTGTGTGTGTGTGAGAGAGAGCGTAATGCCAGTGGAAACTAGGGGCCTGAGCTCCATTAACAAAGTCGTTCATACAAGCATCCTGTTTACCCTTACTCTGCTGAGACAGTGGGCTTGGGGGTGGGGTGGGGGGTGGAGTGCTGGATTGAGGCCAAATTGGGCTATTTCTTTGTATAGACCCCTGCTACATTTCCCTTGGAGGGGGGAAGTAATATTGCCTCTGTGCTCAAGTCACCCCATGGTCTAGTGCTGTGTGCCACCCTCAGCACCTTAAAAACATTTCCCAGAAAGCTTCACAAAACAATTTAGTGCTTTCTCTGATGAGCGACGTCCTGCAAAATGTTTTTGAACCCTCAAAATGCCCTATAGTGCCTCGTTCATGACTCACCTGTGCAACAAGTACACCTTGCTTGCTAGGTCGGGCATTACCTGTCTGGCCAGCTGTGGCAGGCCATGACATCAGTTTCCCTTGCTTTTGGCAGCTGGCATTCAAGTACTTCAAGCAGTCCAGAAGCCATGGCAAAGCAGTGGACTTCATCAAGATTGGGGCTTTCATCAGCCTGTTGCTGAGCAAGCGTGTCCAGGAGGGACTTGCCAATTGGTATCACAATGAGGCAGCATTCAATTAGCTCTCCAAGGTAGGGTTGCCAGTTCCTCCCTAGCGACCAGTAGGGGATGAGGGATAGGGTTGCCAGCTCCAGGTTGGGAAACTCCTTGATATTCGGGGGTGGAGCCTGGGGAGGACAGGGACCTCAGTGAGGTACAATGCTATACAGTCCACCCTCCATTTTCTCCAGGGGAACAGCTCTAGTCTGCAGATGAGCAGTAATTCCAGGGGATCCCCAGATCCCACCTGCGGGCTGGCATCCCTACTCCAAGGAGCTTTGACCATAATACTGCTGCAGAAGGATCAATCTTAGGAAAAAATTCAAGGAGGATTCATGTTCAACAAATGTAATTCATGGAACACAATACCATGCTATATAAAAAATCTGGCAACCATTCTATTGTAAAGAAGGGATATCATTCCTGGCAGCAGACCAGGAAGCAGCATTGTTGGAAAGAAAGCCTGAGGACTATAGCTCCTACTGCTGCTGCCTCTTCAGTTACATCTGCTGCAACGGAGGGGCTTGGGCCGCTGGTCACCTCAAAAGTTGGGAAGAGAAGATCGCCAATGAAGCCACTTCAGCCAGTCCTTTCAAGTGGCCTGTGTGAGGTCTGTGAGTTTCTGTGATTATCCTCTAGATGGCCTCTTTTTGCATTAATAAACATTCCTAGGGTCGTTGACAACACCTTGTGGATATAAATACCACCACTGTGGGTCCTCGCTGCAAAAGACTAGGAACAATGCTTTGAAAAATGAACACATCACTTTGGAGGGGAAGAGGCAATTTAGAGAACCCAAAACTACTTCCTAGGAAGGAAGCAGCTTTTATGGGTACAGGTGGTTTGGGAAAACCAGTGAAGGAACCAAATCTGCCTTTTTCTCTGGGCTGAGTGTGCCAAGATAAATGGTGGTTTAAATTTCTCACTTAGTCAACTTACCTTGGAAAGTGCTGCAAGAACAAGGAACTGGAGAACCACTTCAGATGGTGATCAGCCTTTACTGAGTTTCTGTTGCCTTGTGTCCATTACTCAGGCGAGGAATGTGGAGGTAAACTAAATGGTCAGTCTACAAATAGCAAGATAATTTTTGGTTTCTTTTAAAGTGAACTGCATAATTGCTAGATTTGCATAACCGATAGCTGTACTTGGATGTATTGCCATTTATCTTTGCTTAAGAGCCAGTGTGGTGTAGTGGTTAAGAACGGTGGACTCTGATCTGGAGAACTAGGATTGATTCCCCTCTCCTCCACATGAGCAGCAGAGGCTAATCTGGGGACTGGATTTGTTTCCTCACTCCTGCACACGAAGCCAGCTGAGTGACCCTGGGCTAGTCACACTCTCTTTGAGCTCTCTCAGCCCCACCTACCTCACAGTGTCTGTTGTGGGGAGGGGAAGGGAAGGTGATTGTAAGCCAGTTTGATTCTTCCTTAAGTGGTAGAGAAAGTCAGCATATAAAAACCAACTCTTCTTAATTAATTCCCAGTGGGTCGCCGTGTTAGTCTGTCTGCAGTAGTAGAAAAGGGCAAGAGTCCAGTAGCACCTTAAAGACTAACAAGAATATTTTCTGGTAAAAAACATGGCAACAAATAAATACCGATCTGACAAATTGTGAAAAAATACCTTTATCGTTGTGGGGTAGAGTATCGGTAATTAAAATGATGATATTACCCAGGATGCTTTTTTTATTTCAAAATTTACCGATTATTAAGGGGTTCAAAGTTTTTAAAATTTGGAAGAAGAATATTCAAAAAATTTTGTGGGGAAAAGGAAAACATAGAATAGCGTATAAAAATTTGATTCAATTAAGAGAAACAGGAGGATTAGGTTTACCTGACTTGCAACAATATTATGAGGCTTCCTGTTTTCTCTGGTTAAAAACCTGGATTAAATTAGAAAATTATCGATTATTAGAGTTAGAAGGGTATAATCTTCGATATGGCTGGCATGCATATTTGTGGTACGAAAAGAAAAAGGTAAACAGGGATTTTAAAATTCATATTATTAGAGCTGGGTTATTTCAAATTTGGACAAAATATAAGAAGATTTTAGAAAAAACAACCCCGGGGTGGATTAACCCAATAGAAGCCTATATGAAGAGGGGAAAACAGTTAAATTTAGATATAGAGATGTATAGGGGTATTATTGAATGGAAGGAGAGTAAATGGGTTTTAAAAAGCAGGGAAGAATTAAATATAAAAGACTGGTTTTTATATTATAAACTACAAGATATTTTTAATAAAGATAGTCAACTCAGTAAAAATAAATCCGAGTTAGAAAAGATATTAGATAAAGGAAATAAAGGATTGATTGGTAGGATGTACAAATTATTGATGACAATTAATTTAGAACAAGAAAGAATTAAACCAGTCATGATCAAATGGATGCAGGATTTAGGATTCAATATAGACCTGGATAAATGGGAAAATTTATGGAAGAGGGAGTTTAAATTTACAATAACTAATGAAATTAGAGAAAATCTCTATAAAATGTTTTATAGATGGCATATAATGCCAATTATATCTAAAATGAACAGTCAAGATAAAGGAATCTGTTGGAAATGTGGAAAAGAAAGAGGAACTTATATGCATGTCTGGTGGACTTGTAAAAAAATTAAAAATTTTTGGGAAAAAATAGTAAAAGAAACAAATAATCTGATTAATAGTAAAGTGAAAAGAAAACCATTATTTTGTTTACTGGGAATACCCACAAACGATATTCATGATCGGGACAGGATTATTTGCCAATATAGTTTTGCTGCTGCAAGGATTGTGATAGCTAGAGTTTGGAAACAAACAAGTAAACCCTCAATTATAGAGTGGAGAGAGAAAGTGTGGTTATATATGAGGATGGCCAGATTAACAGAAATTCTGCATGGAAATGATTTGGAAGAATTTAAGTTAACATGGTTTAAGGCCACCTCATATTGGGATAAGTTGGCAAAAATGGATTTTACTTTGTTATTTAGTGAGCTATAGAAAATTATTTTTTAAGTAATATTAGAATTTAGATAATTAATAAATAAAGCTACCGGACACTTCTATGGAAGTCATGGTGATGGGTCACTTTTGGTGGGTGGGGGGAAAGGGTATTTTCTTTTGATGAATATATTCTTTTTTTCCCTTCTCTTTTTTGTATTGTAAAATTCAATAAAAAAAATTATTAAAAAATATATTTTCTGGTAGGGTATGAGCTTTCTTAATTAATTAAATTAATTTCTTCTTAATTAATGTAGAACTCGTGTACTTTCTGAAGCGTGTAGTTTCTTTTAAAGATCCTGGTATGCGCTGACTGCTTTCAACTCTCTCCTATGTGTCCAATGACCAATCTCAGGAAAATCGTAACCTCGCCATGCTAGACAGGTAAGTGGGGTTAGGGGGATAAAAACTGGTTCACTCTTGTGTGCACATACACACCATCTTCTATCAGGGCACTGGGAAGTTAGGGAGGTTGGTGGCAGAACTACTGCGAAGGAACCCCAAAGCAGCAGGGAGAAAATTAGTCTGGATTCAACCCTTTATACCTCCCCCTTTCTGTTGTGAATATAAATGCACACTTCATACATTTAATGAAGGGTGCTGTAACTTGAGCTGGAACAAATTCTCTTGCCCTCTAACAATTTGCTTCCTTCCCACTGCAGCCCACAAATCTCCACAAAATGCTGCTCCTGGGAAGTAGGAACCTTGAGGAATGATGTCTGTGTGTGTGGGAGGGGTGTTCTGCTGTGGGAAGGAGGACTTTAGTCTGGATCCAGGCCAAAGCAAGGATCTTTTTTTTTTTTAAGATCCAATCAGAAGTGTAATCGGTTCACCCAGATTGGGGGATAGCCACTCCAACTTTTGTTAGTTAGTCAAAGTAGGTTTAACAATATAAAATCTATTGCAGGATTAAACAAAATAAGCAGTTACAATAGGAAGTTAAAGACGTATTGCTGAACTATACCATCTAAGGGGTGGAGTATGCAAGATATTAGAATCTATAGTGAGTGAGGAATCCCAGGTCTTTGTTAAGATGGGGGAGGAAGCAGTAATAGTCTTGAATTTATTAGCAAATTCAACAATTTTCCATTAGATTATCTCTGAAGTTCTTTTGTAGAATAGTAACTTACATCTGTATCAGCCTGCCCTGGAATATTAAAATGTCCATCTGCTGGTTTTTTAATATTGTGATCTGTGTTCATATATTCTTTTGCAGAAGGGCCTGTTTGTCAAATGGTCAGCCTAGAAAGGCATTGTAGACCCATGATGTTGTCGATTACGTTAGAGGGTGAGCAAATGATTGAGTGGGGGATGGTATCACTGGTTCTAATTCTCAGTGTGGCCAAAAAAGTGGATACTTAAATCTTTCTAGAAACCTGAAAAAAGCCCCAGGCTTGCAGATAAAATATGAAATCTAAAATTAAAAAAAACCCACACACACTGTTGCTTGCAACTGTTCAACAGCAGCCACCCAACAAACACCAGTGTGGTGTAGTGGTTACAGTTTTAGACTAGGATCTGGGAGACGTGAGTTCAAACCCCATGCAATATTACTGTGTGGCCTTGGGTCATTAACACACTCTTAGCCTAGCCTATCTCACAGGCTTGTAGTGAAGATAAATATTAAAGTTGTTTTGGGTCCACATATGGAGAAAAATGGGTTATCAAGGTGGTAAATAAATACAGCTGAAAAGGGGGCAGATAATAGGTAGGTTGCTGGTGGGTGGGAAAGAGAAGGAAGCAGGGAAATGGGAGGATATTGGGGTTGTCAGAAGGAGGGAAGAAAGAATGCGGGGACAGAGATCCCATCCTTGCTAGTTCCCTACCACACAACTGGGCTAGGGTTGCCAACCTCCTGTTGGCACCTGGAGGTCTGCTATTACAGTTGATCTCCAGACAACCAAGATCAGTTTCCCTGGAGAAAATGGCTGCTTTGGAGGGTGGACTCTGGCATTATACACAGCTGAGGTCTCTCGTCTCCCCAAACCCCTCCATGCTCCAGCTCTCCCCCCCAAAACTGCAGGTATTTTCCAAGCCAGAGCTGGGAACCCTAAACTGGGCCTAGCCCAGCAGCCAGCCCCACATATCTCAGCCAGAGTTTTCCCAGGGAGAGGCTGCCAGGGTAAGGGAAGGAGGGATAGCTGAAGATGCGGGGGTGGGTGGGTGGGAGAGAGAGAGAGATAAAGGTAGATTGACTGGTGGGTGGGAAGGAGAGGGGCTGTGGGTGGTTTTCAGGGGAAAGGAAATAAGAAATAGTGGGGGAGGGGACAATAAGATGTCTTCTGCTGCAAGTCCTTGTAGGTTCCCTGCTTGTTAGGTCATGTTGTTGTGTTACTTGAGTACAGATGAGGATGAATTTGGCATTTATGTTGCTGGGTCTCATCCCCACGTTTGTGTACTTGTGGCATAGTTTGTTGCTATAGGTTACAGGTAAGGCTTTCTGTAAGCAAGAAGATATATCTTCCATATCCCCACCCTTTATGGATATTAATTAGTTCAGCCAGCTTTTGGACTCCTGTGGTTTCCAGACTCCATAATGTCCGAGTGGCAGAAGAGAGCCCCTTTTTTTATATTAAAAACCAGGCTAAATGCAATTAAGAGACTGCTGCAAGAGAACGCAGTCCAGTTCCCATGGGAACCCTGACCCACCTTAACCAATGGGTCTATTCTTTGCCCTTTGAGACTGGAAGAAATCCCACTAAATTAGGTACCAGGTGGATAGCAGTGGGGAGGGGGTTCCATAAGCAGAGAAGGCTCTGCCTTGGAAGGGTCTCTCTGAGAGCCAATGTGGCATAGTGGTTAGAGTGTCGCACTAGGATCTGGGAAACACAAATTTGAATCCCCACTCTGGGTGGTCTTGGGCTAGTCTCGCACTCAGCCTAACCTACCTCACAGGGTTGTTGTGAAGATAAAAGGGAGCACAATGTAAGCCACTTTGGGTCCCCACTGGGGAGAAATGCAGGGTAGAAATGAAGTAAATAAACAAACTTCATAATAAGCCACCTCTTCTCTGAACATGGTAATGGATTGGATCTGCTGCATTTTCACAGGCTCAAAGGAGTTATGCTGGCAGAATTTTCATTTCCCCCCCTCCTGGGGCAGCCCAAAATGCCCCCTGACATCCAGTTCCTGAAGCAAAGCTTCATTAGAAGAGCATCAGCTTGTCTAACTGTAAACTGGTCGGCCCCGTGTGGATGACGTTGCAGAACCAGGCCACCCACAGACAAGGCAGGGGATCTCCAGTTATGAATAAAAATATTACTCTTTAACCCCAAGAAAAAGGAGAGGGGAAAAAAACCTAAGAGGAAAATGGTTATGGCTCACTTCCTTCTTCCAAATTATCTGTGCTTTGCCAGTCAGCCCAACATATTGTAGATAGCTTTAATGATAATCATGGCATCTTTTAGTAAACTGCCCCCTGAGAGACTGACGACAGTAAAGTGGGCCACCCATGGGCAAGGTGTGGTTTTTGCCTCCTTGGGGGTCTCCTCATATACGTAGCAAAATAATTTTCTAAAAGCAGGAGTCCCCAATGTTTTCCAGCACATTTCATGCAGAAGCTGTTTAAGGGGATGCCTTTTAAAACAAACATTTTAAAAATAGTTTATTGTATTTTCTTGCAAACACCCAAAATAAGTTTACATATTGAGCTAGCTGTCATGAGCCCAGCCACTCTTAACCAGCACTGTTACTTCTAACAATGACAGATCACGTTGAAGGGCTAGTGAGAACTCCTTCCAATGAGAGAGAGATTCTGGCCAGATTTTTGATAGGACGTTTGAAAAGTGAAGAATGATGTTTGAAAAGTGAACAAAATTTGATGTGATATCAATTTCTACCTGAATTACAAAAATATGTTAAAACTGGGAAGACTGATGGCTTCAATAGAGGCTAAAGCTGTGCAGCCCAATCGTATTTAGGCAGCATCAAGTCCCTCTGGTCATTTAAGCAGGGGAAGTTTGTGTTTGGTTTACTGCACAGTTTTCCGATCTGAGGGCTTCCCCCACCTGAAAAAATTCCAGGAGTACCTTGTGATTAAGTATGCATCACTGGGGATGCATACTTCTGAGTCCCTCCTCCTGAAAATGCAGCCTTGTTGCAGTTTACTTGGAGGGGGTGGGTCAGCTCTTAAAGGGACTGCTCCCTGTCTGTGCTTGTGCTTTTGCAAAGCTGGGTATTCCTCCCCTTCAACAGCTCCCTGCCACGAGCTGCCTTCCAGCCTCTCCTTGGTTGGTGTCTTCCTGCACATTTCATGAAGGTTTCACTCCCTCTTTTGTGCTTCGCTTTGGAGGAAGGTGTTGGGTGGGAGGGACAGACATGTGGGAGGGAGAAGCCAGAATGGGCATGGGGAGAGAAACCCTGAAGTTAGGACTGTGCATGGAAATGGTGGGGATTTGCCTCACTGTTGCCTTGAAGCAGAATTTAAATTTGTTATCAAACAGCATCCTATAACTGCGGGGAAAGAGTGAGGCAGGAGCGAGAGGAAAAGGTTGGTAAAGACATGAATAATACAAAGGAAGCCTGGAAGCAGTCCAGCAGGGAGCACGAGCTAAATACCTCTGCATAAATGGCCACTGTGTTTTTACAACATCACTCCACTTTTTGCGCAGGTAATGTTCTTTACATAAAGCCACTGTCTGCATTATACCATAAACATCAAAAAATCAAAGAGTCCCACCTAGCCCTACCCACTTTCTAAAAATATTTGGTGGGTACCAGGAAAGGTGTCATGGTGGGTACCCTTGTTCTAAACTAAAGGACTCTCAAATCACCCCGACGAGGGCTAAATAGGCTCCAGAAGAGTAGCTCAGTGTTAATTAAGGTGTGTGTGTGCTGCCAAGTCACCGCTGAATTATGGCGGCCCTGTAGTTTTCAAGACAAGAGACTCTCAGAGGTGGTTTGCCATTGCCTGTCTTCGTGTGGGCTGAGATAGTTCTGAGAGAACTGTGACTCACCCAAGGTCACCCAGCAGGCTTCATGTGGAGGAGTGGGAAACCAACCCGGTTCACCA